>NC_089659.1:1200000-1502500 GCF_037042795.1 Molothrus aeneus | reverse complement strand
GGCTTCCACATTCCAACACCCCATTCCCAGCACCAAAACCACTCCAGGGTGTTCCTCAACACACAACAAGAAGCAAATTCAGAGCAGAAAGCCCTGGAACACCCCTCACTGCCCACCTGCCACACATCAGGGGGACATCTTTCCCTGGCCACTGCCAGGAAGGAGGGACTCAAATAAACTGTGGGAGGAAGCTGGAAATAACAATCCAGAAAGCTGCAAACATCTGGAAGTCCAATGCTTTGCTCTACAATTCTGCATTGATTTCTTGCCTCAAATAGATTTCTAGATGGATTGCAATTAAAATGAGTTACACAATGCTGGAAAAACATCACTCATTTCCGATTCTGATTTTATTTTTGCATCTTTGCTTTCTAGATCCTTTTGCGTTTCAACAGCCACTCCTTGGATCTTAACTTTTTTTTTTTTCTTTCCACTCTTCTTCTGGCCAAATTGCTCTGCATCCATTTTTACCTTTTATTCCAGCAAAGATGCTGCTGGTGGTGGCTCACACAGCCCTGGAACAATTCCCTGGGCAGTGGTAAAAATCGCCACTGTGAGCCCTGACTGCAGCTGCTGAGCAAACCCACAGAAACCTCTGAGCATTTATCAGAGGCAATTCTTCTGTGAGCTGCCCTGAGCCCTCAGGATCCCCTTGTCACATGTCTCCAGGACATCAATTTCCATCTATTGTCCTGATTCCTGCTCAGAAGCTACGGGGAGGGAGGAAAACGGTGAGGAGGACTGGGCTGCAGAAAAAGAGGTTTACTTTGCTGAAAACCTTGTAAAGGCAGGCCAGCTCCCCTGAAAAGGGCAGAGCTGCTACAATCCCTGCTCCAGACCATTGCTGGCCATTCCTGCACTGGGATGGATGAGGTGCAGAGCCCTTTTCTGGTTTTCTCTAGTTTTCTCTTATTTTCAAACAAGATGACAGAACATGGGATTTCCATCCAGGCAGCAGCAGCAATGTCAGACACCAAGCCCAGCTCTCCTGAGCACCAAGGCTGAGTTTCACAGAGTAGCTGGGACAGATTAACTAGAGACCAATGAGAGAGAGCAGGTTTAGAGGGAATATTGAGGAGAAATCCTAAATCCTTCCCTGTGAGGGTGGGGAGGCCCTGGCACAGGGTGCCCAGAGAAGCTGTGGCTGCCCCTGGATACCTGGAACTGCTCCCTGGATGAGACTTGGAGCAACCTGGGATAGTAGGAGGTGTCCCTGCCCATGGCAGGGGTAGAATGGGATGAGCTTTGAGGTCCTTCCAACCCAAACAATTCCATAATTCCATTATTGCATCATTATGAGCACGGCAGTCCCTTTGCACTTTGCCAATACAACCTCAGTCTGGAGCTGCTGTGAATAATACAGAGAGCTGCTGGTATTCCCAAGCCTTTGATCTTCATTTGACTTTTAAGGGTTTTCAGGCACCATTTTCATTTAAAAATAGAAGAAGTACTCAAGTATTTATACAGCACAAAGGCTTTAAAGGCTTTAAAACTTCAGAAAAGATTTTTAAGATGCCAGGATGAAGAATGTCAAGTATTATTATCGTTTGAATTTCAACCTGAGTTGGAAAAACCTTGCAAAGGTAAAACTGTCTGCAGGAGAAACAGAGAGGCAAAAAGGGCAGCAAAACCCACTGCAGTGATGGGGAGATGTTTCCAGATGTGGGAAATCTGTTCAAAGGAGGAGCAGAAGTCTTCCCTGACAAGCTGAGAAATCACTACAGACATGCCCTGCCTGTCCTGACAGAACAGGAGGGAACATGCTCCAGGGAACAATCCTCCTTTTGGGGAGAGGATGGCCAAACACAGAAGCTCTAAAAGGAAAGATTTGGGAATTAAGATGTGAGCTCGTATCACTTGGTCAGAGATAGCACTTCCAGCCCATGCCAGCACCCAGAGCATGGCTGAGCTGCCTTGGGTGCCTTTTGTGCCATTCCTGTGTGCACCATGAGCCTCTCCTGGCTCTTTTTGCTGGCTTTGGGGTGGGCATTGTGGATACCCTGGGTAGTTCTGCCCCGGAGCTTAGGCCACAAGAGGCTCAACAGCTACTCCAAAGCTCCTGGCTTTACTGAGGTATTTCTTCTTAATGCAGATTAATTTCTCGACAGCACAGAAATACCACAAAAGGCTTAGAGAAACAAAAAAGCCTCATTTAGATGAATTAATAACAGAGAGCAAGTGTATTATTATTGGAGGCTCTAACGAGGTGCAGAGCTCTTCTCTAGCTGCAAAAACAGAAGGCTGAGCTCTGACGCTGCATATGCAAAATATTTGAGGCCAAATGAATCTTTGGTGGAGCCCTGCTGACATCACTGTTGGGATCTCGGGTGGAATTCAAGATGTTGCTTTAAATTAAAGCAGGGAGCTCCTGGGTGGGAGCTCTGCTCTGCCAGGGGCCCCCGCAAAGCCCCAGAGGGTGAGAGGCATTTTTCATCCATCTGCTTCAATCCCACCTGCCTCCAACACAGCACTTCTCATCCTCACTTGCCAAACCCTTGAACAGGAAAGGACAATTTCCTTCTGTACATTTTACAGAAAGAGAAACAAAGATGTAGAAAGATGAAACAGCCCCTGCAGCATCACCCTGGCAGCAAGAGGTGGGGAATGGGGGGCAATTCCCCCAGACCCCAGCCCTTAGAGGGCCCCATCATTCCCCAGTTGCTCCAAACACTGGGCAGACACAGCTCAAACCAGGCTTTTCAATAAATAGTGGAGAGCCCTGATGGATGGTGGACAGAAAAGCCCATCCCCTCTCCTAAGCTCATTAGAATTTCTGGTTGTAACAGAGACTTTTGGTTTTAAAAATATAGAAGATTTAAATTCTCTTGTCTCCAAACACCAGAAACTCGAGAGCTAATGGGGGTGAAGACAGAGTGCTCAGCTTATCCTGTCACCACCAATTGTTGTGTCTCTCTCAATGTGCTCTGCAGCCCGTGGCTCAGACGCTGCCCCAGCCAGGGCACGGAGCTGCCTGCACTCCTGCTCTCAGCCAGCGTGGCAATTTCAGCCTCCTTGGGAAGGCTTTGATATTGGAAAACCACAACTGAGCTTTCTCTGTGCTTGAAAGGCACCCACGGGCTCAGCCACTGCGAAAGCGTTTGCACTGCCCTGAGAGATCAAAGGCTCAAAACCTTTCACTTTTATCGGGCAAATTAAAAACAAACAAGGCCTTTCCTTCCTTTCCTTTCACTCTGCTAATGCCCATTCCCCTCCTAGGCTTTCCAGGCGTCCTGCAAGAATTCAGGGGTTCCATGAGCAGCCTGGAATTAAGGCTGGCATTAGAGATGGAGGAGCAGAGATGCAGCACCATGGAGAGCTGAGAGCACCCACCCGCCGGTGCCTCCTGCTCCCATCCCTGCCCGTGCCAACGCTCACAAGTGTGCCCAGGATTCAAACCCCTGACATTCCTGTTGTCTGATTCCCTTGGGTTTTTGTTTGTGCTCCTCTGCATGTCCATAATTCCTGCTACCCCTCCCTCCCTACCCGGCCAGCACGGAGCAAACCGCGCATCCCTCTGATCCCTGATGCTCCAGCACAGATCCCAACCGGACCAGACAAGTGCTCATCCAGCTGCAGGAGCCTTAAAACGGTGATGAAGCCCTTCTGAATCCTGTGTGGGCAGGGCACGCACGGCGAGGGAGAGGGGGAGAGCCGAGGAGCAGCAGCCCGGGGCTATAAGTGGCTGTTGACTTCACTCTCCCATTTGGGAGTAGGTGGAGGAGGTGGGTGGCCGTGAGCAGAGGGGAGGCGGAGGGGGCAGCAGCTATTTCCAGCTGCACTCATGTGCCATTTCTCTCAGTGCTGAGATTTGAGAGAAAACAGCAGGAGGTGGGGAGTGGGGGGAACCAAAAAGGAAAATCACAGACTCTGTGCAGGAGAACATGTTAAGGAACAAGAGAGAAGTCGTTACCAACAGCACAGCCCTGAGATTCTACCAGTTCTGGGGGGTTTAAAAATATAACAAAACCCAAGGCTGCTGGGACTGCTTCCCTGCATTGCACACGAGAGGATATGATGGAAATGAGGCCACTGACTGAGGGGCCCAGGCCAATGTGTGGCCCCAAAATGCTGGTAAAAGCTGCTGCTTGCAGAAAGCCTCGCTCCTAATACACTGCGAGGTTTTCTTGGCTCCCAGAGATTATGTAATATGTTCTTGCCTGCTGCTGCTGCTGCTGCTGCTGCTGCTGCTGCTGACTCATATTTTCCAAAATATATCTGGGAAGGAAAACATATGCACATGTGTTTTAATGCATAGGTTTCCCTGGCCATGTCCAGAGTGACCCACAGGGAGGTGCAGGACTGCCTGCACACGTGTGTACATGTGTGTGCCCTGACATGTGTGGGAAGGAGGGACAGGGACAGCCTGGCAGCTGCTGGAAAACAGAGATTAAAGCAGCACTGCTTTCTGGGGCAAAGCACAGCAACTCTACCACAGTGCAGGAGGGACCAGGGGACAGGGAAGCCAGGGAGGGAGATAGCAAAGGGAGAAGCATGGAGCACGCGCTGCCGACAACCTCCAGCCAAACCTGGGCTCTGGGGACCAGACACAGACTTGTACTGAGCTTCAAATCAGCTGGGAAAATTGGCTTTGTGGCAGCTGGGGCCACGGTGACAATCTGCAAATGGCACTGGGCTGAGAGGGACATCAGGGCTGGCCTCAGCACGTGGCTCAGCAGCACCTACCCCTGCAGAGGGTGCTGGGGGCAGCAGGGCCAGTGCTCCCTGAATTCCATAAATCTACAGTCTGGCTCCTGTTAATGCCTGGGAACACACTTCCCAGGCTCTGGGTGTGCACTGAAGAAGTCAGGCTTCTCCTGGCTGAACATTTCGAATTCTAAGGCAGCCCGTTAGTCTTAAGCAAATTTGTTCCCAGCCTGCAGGTTTGGGAGGTTTAGCTCCTCTGCTCCATGCCTGGGTGCACTTCTAATTCCTTAGGAAAGACTTTTTGACAATTCTGCAAAACTCTCAGTATCCAGGAGCTTGGATCGATCTGCTGCTGGGCATTGGAACAGAAATCCATCTCCCCTGGACCAGAGGAGACTGAAAATCTATCCAGATGTCAGCCCCTGATCCCCACATCACGGCAGAAGCCTCACACTGATGACAGCCTGGTTCCATGCACTGCCTGCTCCTTGTGCCTGTGTGCTCGGGAAAAATCAGGGGACAATTCCCCACACAGGGACAGGTGACAGTGCCCCTGTCCCTTCTCACCTTACACACACCTCTGGAGAGGGAACAGGCCCTCTCTTTCAGCCCTGTATCATCCTTATGCCCATACAAGGGCTCTGTTGATATTCCCTGCCTTACGCAGCCAGCACCAGAGTTAAGACAATTCTATTTTAACACCTGAAATTTCATCAGAGCCAACTGCTCTTTCTTGTTTTAGAGCAACTTGAAAATGTTTCATCTGCATTCAAAACTGGTTCTATAATTGCTACTTTTTAACTTAATTCTCCTAGAACTTCACAAAAGAGCAAACATCCAGCGTGCCTAAAAGGCTTTGGAATAAACCTTAAAAACAAACATTAAAGATTGATCACGCTTTCTCAAGATTATACTAAAACTGACTGAAGCTCAACTAGATAAGGAAAGAGAGTTGCATTAAATTAATCAGCACCTTATCAAGCCAGGAAGAAAGAACTGTAGATAACAAGCCTTCCCTAAATTTGGTATCAGAACAGAAACTTCAGTGCACAACGTACTGAGAGAACCTTGTCAGATTTACTGAGCACAATACAGGGGAGTGGAGCAGCAGAAATAGCAGGGGAATGAGGTCCACAGAAATGCTTTGAAAAAACCCTGTTTTCTGGTAATGCCAGCAAGAGCTGATGCTTTTGTCAAATGGAACAATTTAATTTGACAAAACTTTTCCCCAGATATGCCCAGCAAATTAACCCGCTCCTATTGGGGTAGAAGACGGATCCTTAGGGGTTTGCTGTGCACTCCTGTTCGTGTAGCTGAGGCCAGACTGCATTTGCCCAATGACAAGGGAACAATTCCCGCACAATTCTGTCCCTTTTGCTTTCCAAGTCCTCGGAGCTGGGCTGATTCCTCTCCCCGCATCTCCCGGTGTGAGCTGCAGCCACTCTCACAGCTCTGAGCTCCCATGCAGGGGCTCAGAACCCCCAAAACTGGCACCAGCAGCAGCTTAACCCTTTGGAAACTTCGGGGCAAACATCCCGAGTCCCGGGAGTGAACAAACCCAGCCAGCAGCAGCCAGGGATTTTGCCGGATGCCTGGAGAGGGTGCGGGCTCTCTGCAGCACAGGGCAGGGCATCCCTGAAAACCAGACACTGTCCTCAGCATTCCAGGCAGGACAGGAGGGGAGCAGGGCTGGGGACAGAGGCCCTGGCAGGGAGCAGGACAGCCAGGCTCGCTGCTTCCCCAAGCAGGAGCAGCGGGAAGGACATTCCAGCCTCAGCCCCCGGCAAAGCGCAGAGCCCCGGGCACGCCGGGCAGCGACAGCCTCGCTCCAGAAGGACAGGAGGACACTGGAGCACACAGGGCTCATGGCACCACTGTGACCAGCCTAGAAATCCACTTGGGGCTTTAGCCAGGGACAAAAAGGGGAAACAAAGAGCCGGGCTGCTTTAAGCAGGGTGAGCCTGCTCTGCCTCCCTGGCACCCAGGGTGCGCTGCTGCTGCTGCTGCTGCTGCCGGCTGTCCCCAGCACCCACAGGGGTCAGCGCCTGCCCTGCCCATCCCGGACAGGTCCTGGAGGAGGGCAAGGGGCAGGGGAACAGCTCATCCCTTGAGAACAGGGATTCATCCATCCCTGGGAACAGCTCATCCCTGGAGACTGAGCCCAGCCCGGCGAGCAGGGCGGGCTCGGCGCGATGCAGCCGAAAATAGCCCCACGCCGGCTGCCAGCAGCCCATACGTTGTGTTATATATGTCTCAGCTGATGCAAAGGAAGGGGCAGGCACTGAGCCACATGGCCCTTCACATGGGCACGGCCACACTCGGCTGCTCCCAGCTCCAAAATACCCCAAACGCAGCCTCAGCCCACAATGCCCGGCACCAGCCTGGCCCCCGACGCTGCCCCACGGCAAGGGCTGCAGGAAAATGCACAAGCCAGACCCCAAACACGGTGCCAAACATCCTCCCCCACTGGTGAGCCCTGCATCCTGCTCCAGATCCCAGCCCCACTAACCCCCATCCCAAAATGTGCTGCTCTGCAACCGCCCCGTGCCTCAGTTTCCCCAGCTCTGTGACAGCACAAGGGGTAGCTGCCCAAAGCAGCACACTCCTATGAAATTATATCCCTGTGGATAAACTAGAGTCAGTTGAGATCCAGACCTAATTCTTTAAATCCTTGCATGCCTGCACTCCCTTCATCCCCCAAAATTCTCTTTAATTCAGGTGGTGAAGCTTTCAGGCTGCCCAACACAGTCCCCACCAGCACAGCTCTGGGGACTTCCTGCCCACCATCAAGGCGGTGTTTCTGACAATGCCAGAGTAATTCCCAGGAAAACCAGGAATAAGGAGCAGATGCCACATGGCCCTTTGCTGGTTAGAGCCACCCCAGCCGTCTGTCGTGCTTGCAGATTAAGACTCATTTCCACTCAGGAAAGAAATTCAACCACAACTAATAAAATAAAGACAATAAATCACAGTTCCTCCAGCAGCTCTTCCTCCAGGAGCATCTATTTTTAGTGGGAAGCATCAATCACCACAGCTCCTGCTGTCTACAACAGCTCCAACAGGCAAAACCCAGGTAGGCAGAGCTGGGCCAACGTGGCCACACAGACGTTCCCCACCTGCACAGCCAAAAAGGGCACACACAGGACAACATCAGGCATGGCTACACCTCAGTGCTGTGAGATATTCCTCTATCCCAGATGGAAAAGAGAAGCCACAAGGCAACAAAGGAACAAAGGAACGCGCCCAAGGCCGCACAGTAAATCAGTGGCAAAGCCAGGAGCTGGCAGAACTGTCCTCTGCCAGCCCTGGAGCCCCTGCACAAGCGCCCTCCTCAAACAGGACAATTCTTACACAATTATTAACCTTTGGGAGTTCTCCTCAAGCTTCCTAACTTCTCCTCATTGGAGCCTCCGCAGCTCCGAGACAAATCCTTGAGGTTTACCAAAATCTCTCCCAAGGTTTCACTGGGAGAGACACACTGAGCACATTGTCACACCCAGCTGAGAAAATGCACAGAGGAAATGGAACACACAGGGAGAGATCATCATTCCAACACGGAGCACACGGACACACATGCAGGCAGGCACGGCACACAGACAAACCCAGCTGAACACACGAACCAAGCACCACAACAAAATGAAATGACAACACAGACAGGGGTTCTAGTCACAGATTGAAACTAAAGCAACCAAAAAAAAAAAACCACAAAAAAACCCAAAGCCAACAAAACAAAACAACTAAAAAAAAAAAAAAAAAGCCCAACCAAAAAACTTACATGGATTTTTGGCAATTTTCCTTCAGACATTATACACAGCAGCTGGGCTGTGTACTGAATACCTGATCCAAAAAGAAATATAACCACATTATGCAAACAGATGGGGGCAGGAGTCAGGTGAACATGCAGCTCTTAATAACAGTCATCTACGGGCTGAGAAAGCACCTCTGCATCCCCACAGAAGGGCTGGCATCGGGGCAGATCTTCACTCCCTCCCCAGCAAACGCCAGGGCTGTGCTGCTGCCATCCCGGGGGAAAAGCCAAATGGCAGGACAGGGCAGAGCCACCGCGTCACAGAGCTCGGAGCTGTCCCATCCCCTCCAACTTGTCATGTGAGGTTTTAAACAGAGGTGGGAAATAGCCAGGGTGGGGGAGGAAGCCCTTCGAAACCCGAAAGGAAAGCGCTTTATCTGCCTTAAAGACAGAGCATTAGAAGCGCCGTGCAGCAGGACAAGCCGGGATCATCCCGACACTTAAGCTCCCAGGGAAGCACCCGGAGAGGGGCACATCCCCCTCTCCCTGCCGAGGAGGTGCCTGAATCTTTAAGACGGCGGATTGCTGCTCGGGAGAAATGGACTTTTTATGGACTGTGGGAAACGGGGTTGCTATGATACAGGCAGAGGCATTTTCATGAATCCTGTGGCAAATAACATTGAATCCTGCTTAAGCAGACAACAGCAAGGCAGGTCTCCCATCACCCAGCCTCAGCAAACACAGCAGAAGCACTGAAAGAGATTATACGCATCACAAATACGCTTTCTGCAGACAAATTTGTATTTTTTTCCTTTGGGGCCATATTTTTCAGAGGGTCAGCACTTTGATTCCTTTAAAGGAATGATCCCTCTGCCTCATCCCTGGGTCTGAGCATCCCCACAAAGGTGAAGAAACCTGGGGGAGTCACGGGGCCGAAGCACCCCCAGGGACCTGAGAGTGACCCCAATGGTCCCAGGACACATTCAGCTCCAATCCCAGGGAATTTCACAGCAAGCAAATGCCACCCAGAACACTGCAGGCACAGTCCTTTGGGGGCACAGGGATCTAGTGGGGACTGGCAGCGCTGGCACCCCAGAAAGCTCCCAGCGCTCACCACGGGCTGAGCCGCGGTGCTCAGCTGAGCAGAACAGAGGGGCTCCTGCACGCCTGGAAATGCCAAACTGCAGCTGCCAAAATACAAAACTGGGGCTGGGGCAGCGCTGAAGAGGTGAACACTGAGGACTGGGCTGGGAGACAGAGACCAAGCTAAACAAGCAGCAAGCCCAGCCCTCGCTCACTCTTTCACCTCTTGCTTCCTCTCTTTTCCCCCAAAATTCCATCAGGAAGCCCGAGATAACAAGAACAGTGCTGCTACAATAACAAAGTTTGCTGCTGCCAACTTTCCTATTGCTCTGCATTAACTTTCCTCCTTTAACTCTACCAGCCTTCAGGAGGAATAAAAGGCAAAAAGTTGTAATAAAATCACAGGAATTCTCCCAAGCAAGCACGTTCCGCGACGGGAAGAACTCGGCTCCCGGCGCTCCCTCCCAGCAGCTGAGCGTGCACAACCCCTCATCCTCCCCATGCAGCCCCAGCACGGCCCCAGCACAGCCCCCCAGGGATGGAACCACAGGGGCACTGCAGAAGGAGCCATGGGGCATGGCAGGAACATCCAGCACCCAACACGAATAATTCCCAAATATCTCCCCAGGAGTACAAGCTCTGGATCAAGGAATGCGCCCAGGAAACAGCAGCAGGCGCTGGGCATTCCTCGTAGAAATCTTATTGAAAGGTAAACCTTAGTGCCAGAGAGCCCTGAGAAAATAAACATTCAGGCACAGCCACGGCCCATGGTAACTCGCTGGTCAGTTTTGGGGTTGGGTTTTTGCTCATTTTTCCAGCCTTTCTCCTCCAAATCCCTTTGTCGCTCAAGGCTGTTCCCTGAAAGGATGATTTTGGCTGCTGTTTGATCAATTCCCTCTCCATGGTGATCTCAGCTCATTTATTACCTTTCCAGGAGATTCTGCAACCTATAAAACTAATGACACAGAATGGCCAACAGGCAAATAGAGCAAATTTGAGCTGTTTAACAACCCAAACCATGGTCAGCATCAATTTTATTCACTCGGTTTTTTTTTTGGGAAGAAGATTGACTCAGTCTCCCGTGAAGTGAAGCAGGTACCTCCTGCAGATAGCTACAAGTGAAGAGGGTGAACGGAGCCAGCAGGCACCCGAGCATCTTCCTGGGCTTGAATCTCTGGCTCCTGCCTTTCCTCCCCACTAAAACAGGCTCCTGCCCCACAACACTTTTGGGGACAATTGTTCCCACCCTGGGACTCAGGGAAATTTTTTTTTCTCTTTTATATAGAGCTAAAAGCACTTTGAAAGTGGCAAATTTGCAGGATTTAACTCCGTTTCCAATCATGCCACCATGGAAAAGCCATCGGCTCCCGAGCCCTGCTCAGCATTTAACTCCCAGCACACAAACCCCCACTGGGAAATAACTCCATGTCTCCATCTGTAACCTCCAGCTTTGTCTTTATCTATCAGTTACATGATTATTTTCTTTTCAGAGGGCATCAAATAAATAATAGACAGCTGGAATAAGCATGAACTAATTAAATTATCAAGGCAATAAAATTCCAGTGACCATCAGCAAAGATAAAAACATTTTCAAACTGATATTTTTGTTTGTTTTATGCAATTCTGATTTTTCTGGAGGGTGAAAGAATATAATTAAAAAATCCTGAAGACCTCTAACAGAAGCACAGAACAGATATATATTTTCCAGAGGAAAAGGCATTACTCTTTCCAGACATTCCCTTCGTATTCTCTCCAAACTTCTCATGCTGCCACTGGAGCCCCCAGCCAGCCCTGCTCCCAGGCTGTAAACATTGCAATTTCGGGCTAGAAGCACCTCTAACTGCAGGACACCTTTCCAGCAAGCCCATAAGACACAACTTAGCACTTCATTTTCCAGAAAATCAATGTAAATAAAGTCACACGAATCAACCCATCTCAAAAGCTCCTTATCCTTGAGGTGGGCAAAGATTTTTCTTCGATACATTCCCCAAAATTTTATAAATACTCACACACATGAAAAAAAGAAAAGCAAGCCAAAATCAGATCTCTAGAAAATCAAAGCAAAACCCAACCCCTCCGTATCTGTTGCTTTAGCAAAGAAAAACAAAGCTTGTCTTTCCCTTTCTCCCTTTGATCTTTCCTTCCCAGTTTGCAGAGACAGAAACCACGTACAACCAGAATAAAAACCCAGCAGGTTATGTTTTGGTGCCTCTCACATCTCTAAAGAAAGGAGCTGGGTTACATCAGTGTGGACATAGAATTTGGAGGCTTTGGGGCTGAATCTTCAGAAATCAAATCAGATCATCAAAGCAACACAGATAAATACAGTAAGTAGAATTTTTCTCTTTTTTTTTTCTTTTTTTTTTTTTTTTGTGGCTGAATGTTATTTTAGCAAAGATTTAATCCTTTAATAGGATTTCTCAAACACCACCCTCCCCCCTAAAAAATGCCCACAGCTCGATTCCATTGCACACAGCAGCACCTCTCACCTGGCACCTACATGGTTACTCTCACAGACATTGCACATTAACTGCTTGCTAGAAATCGCACACAAAATGACTTATTATTAACTTGAGCCTCTATTTCAAAGGAAAGCAAAACAACACAGCCAGTGCTCACCACAGACAGATCATTTCCACTCTGCTGCTGCCTAAAGAAGCACAGCTCTGTCTCGCTAGCACAGAACCACGGAGCACTGGATCGCTATTATTATTATTTATCACATTTAGAAACCCGGCAAAAGCAGCTACACTTACAGGCATACTTAAAAGACAAGACATGACAAAAGATTTAGGGAGAGATAATAATACCAACGTCATACATATCACAGCGAGGCCATGTTGAAGCTCAACGCGTTTCCCCCCTCAGTAAGAAATCTCTCTCTCTTTTTCTCTCTCTCTCTCGCCTTTCTCTCTCTCTCTCTCTCCCGCTCGTGCTCTCTTGTTGAATTGCTAGTGGTAGTAGTAGCCCCCAACAGCTCAGGAGAAAAAATCCATTTAACGAGTGCCCAGGAAGAACATGAGTATGACATTCACAAGCAATAGCACCACAATCACTGCAAAAACGACCACCGTTTGAACATCCAAGGTCATGGTGCAATGCAGAACACTGTAGTGTTCGAGGTGTGGGGCTGGCAGATTTGGAGAAGTCAACCTCTGCTCTGTAAGACTGTCCATACATCCACCATGCTAGAATAGAGGAGAAAACTGTTCCTGGTTTTGGGTTGGTTCGTAATGCTTTGTGCTCTGCCTTTAGTTTCTCCCCTATCTGCTGTCTCTAGCTCATTCTGAGCCCGCTAAGTGAAGCATCATCACAACCAGTGAGCACTCGGGATGCAAAATCCTTCCTTTAGGAAAAGAGCGAGCGCTGTCTGCAAGCTTCTCTCTCTGTCTCGTCCCCCCTCTCTCTCCGGGTCTCTCTCTCGCTGGCTGGCTCGCTTTTTAATTCGTCAAGCCAGTGCAGATACGGAGCCCGTGTGAGTGTGACAGCTCTGCAAGCTGCTGCGGCTGCATCCCTCGGAGCGAGGCGGACCCTGGCGCATACTAATCAGCTCCAGTGACCAGGCAGCGACGGCATCCTGGCTGTCACTCAAACGCAGAAGGAAGCGCTGGCTCCATAAATACGCGAGGCTTCCGCCCGCCGTGACAGCGAGCGCCACGCAGCCGCGGCTCTGCCCCGCGCTCCCGGCGCGCCGCGGATGCTCCGGCCCGGCGGCTCCCAGGCGGCTCCGAGGCGGCTCCGAGGCGGCTCCGAGGCGGCTCCCAGCGCTCCGAGCCGCGCACATCCCGCTCCGCACCGCCCCGGGATGCGGCTGCCCTGGAAGCGCCCTGGAAAACACAGCCCCGAGCCCGCTCGGAGCGGGGAGGGGAGCAGGAGCAAAGCGGCCAAAATAACAAAAAGGCAACTCATGGTAACCTGGGAATTCGCTGTGAGCCTGAAATGTGGGAGTTGGGCAGGGGGAATCACGGTTTAGCTCTGTGCAATCGTTCTCCCATCAGGAATCCTGTAACATCTCCCCTCAGCGCTGCACCGGCTGTCTCCAGCTAAGAGTTAAACCGAATTCTGACTCTACAGACAGAGAGCTATAAAAGGGGGTAGGACAGATGGAGGACCTTTATTCCTTCTGCAGCAGCCAGAAATGCTCATTCCTACATTAAAATCACACACTCACACTCAGGGTTTATGGTCCAGGTGCCAGGTGCTACATCCCAAACCCCAATCTCAGCTCCCAGAACCAGCAGATACCTCAGAGAGGCATCACAACGCATACAGACCAGATACACTCAGCTGGAAAAAGCAAATGATTTTCCAGACAAAGACAAATATAGAAATGCTGCCAATGCATATGCATAATGCACTAAAATGTGCATCCGGGGGCTGAGCACGGCACCTTCCAGGAAAGCTGCGCCTCCGAACGCTCCCACACAGACACGAGGCCAACAGGCACCACACAGCACCTGGTCTGTTCTCCTGCAGCAAACGAGGAGAGCTGGGCAGCTCTTTCATGTCTAAACCTGGCCAGCTTCATGCTTTAACCCCAGCCCCACCACCAAGGGCAGCCTGTCCTGCAGTGTCCTCCCTGGGGAAGGTGATGCTCCTGCCCCAGCTCACCATCACACCAACACCAAACCCAGCTGTTCAATGCAAGGCTTGCTTTCATTTTCTTTCTTTGCCAGAGAGCTCCCTCAAAACCAGAAGGGTCCTGTATCCACCCTAAACCCCATCAAAGGAGAGACCACGTCAGGACTGGGTCTTCACAGGGCCTCCCTCGATGGCCTCCACTCAGACCCACTAGATTTTGCCAGACCAGCATTCAGCCAGCACCATCCTGCTCATTTCTGACCAGCTCTGGAGCATGTGCAGGCTGTGATGTGTTTGCAGATGCAGAGGCTGGGCTGTGTTGAGCAGCATTAGAAACAAGAACAGTTTGGGTTCCTTACATGGTTTATTTTGGGTGATAAGTGCCAGCCAGAGGCTCTCTCCAGCATCTGAGGCCCCTGCTCTGTCCAGGCAGGGAGTTTCTCACTCAGGAGGGCAGTGAAAAGCCCTTTTTCACCTGTAAAATCACAGGAAGCTGCTTTAAAGCTGCCCCAGGCTGCCCCGTTAGCACACAGGCCAGGCTGGATCCATCCCCAGCTTCCAAACCTGCATTTTCTATCAAGGATCCATTTTTAGGATAGCCAGTCTGTCTGAGGTAATTTTAGACTAATCAGAATAGCAAACATAGAATTATTTGGGTTGGAAGGGACCTCGGAGATCGCTTTGTTCCAACACGTAATAGATGTGGAATATTTATTATTATTGCTACCATCCTTTCCCAAAACAACACAGGCAATTTTCCAAACCATAAACCTGAACTTACAAAAACAGCCAGGAAATTCCAGTTTCAATCTCAGAAGCAGCAACGACTTCCCCAAAACATACAACTAGCCTGAATTCATAGGGATTTTATGGCCACTTTATCTTTTCCTCTAAACTGCAGTGAGCACAGAGGGAGCCTGGGTGTGGAGCCCAGAGGAAATGTTAGAAGCAGCCCGGTGGGGATGTTCTGCTGGTCCACACCCCCCCAGGACCTGGGGACCGTCAGCAGGCACAGCCCATCCCTGGCTCTGCCCCCTGGAAGTGCCAGGTGGTTTCAAGGCAGAAGCCCTGAGGTTTTGCAGGGAGCCAGGGGAGCCAAAGCAGGGCAGGGGGAGCAGCAGAGGCTGGGAACCCTCCAGAACAAAGGTGCACACCTCACACATGCTCACTGAGCACTTCCGGAGCCCGACGGGAGGGTTTCAGTGCCAGCACCGAGCCTGGCAGCGCTGGGCTGGCATTCTGCGAGAGCTGAGCCACTCAGAGCGCAGGGGAGGGCACAGATTACACACAGAGCCACAGAGCCAGCCCCTCCTGAGCTGCCGGCCCCAAACCCCCACCACGGGAGGCTGTGGGGACCCCACTGCTGTGCTGCCCGCCCTGGGGAGCCCGGGGGATGCTGCACCTGGGGGATGCTGCACCTGGGGGATGCTGGAGCCTGGGGATGCTGGAGCCTGGGGGATGCTGCACCTGGGGGATGCTGGAGCCGGGGGATGCTGCACCTGGGGGATGCTGGAGCCTGGGGATGCTGGAACCTGGGGATGCTGCACCTGGGGGATGCTGGGGCCCGGGGGATGCTGCAGCCGGGGGACGCTGGAGCCAGGGGATGCTGGAGCCCGGGGGATGCTGCAGCTGGGGGATGCTGGAGCCTGGGGATGCTGCAGCTGGGGGATGCTGGAACCTGGGGATGCTGCACCTGGGGGATGCTGGGGCCCGGGGGATGCTGCAGCCGGGGGACGCTGGAGCCAGGGGATGCTGCAGCTGGGGGATGCTGGAGCCTGGGGATGCTGCAGCCGGGGGACGCTGGAGCCTGGGGATGCTGCAGCTGGGGGATGCTGGAGCCGGGGGATGCTGCAGCCAGAGGATGCTGGAACCTGGGGATGCTGCAGCCGGGGCATGCTGGAGCCTGGGGATGCTGCAGCTGGGGGATGCTGGAACCTGGGGATGCTGGAGCCAGGGGATGCTGGAGCCAGGGGATGCTGCAGCCCGGGGGATGCTGCAGCCCGGGGGATGCTGCACCCGGGAGGCTCAGCCACAGCATCCCCTTCCCCAGGTCCAACACCCCCTAAAAGATCAGGCAGGAAAGCCCCGGTGCATCCCCTCACCCAGGGACAGGTTTGGGGCTCCAGAGGAGGCTCTGTGTGTGTAACAGCAGCACAAACAGATTTAGTGCAGAGAAGCTTCTATTTAAATTATATTCGCAGTATTCCCAACAGTACTTGCTGCTTTATATAACTTCCCATGCCTTCTGCGTGCACTAAATGTTAATTTTACTACGAAAATGGATGGTACCTTCTCTTAGAAGCCTTCCTGATAAAGCACACCTACACAGCAGGGGTTTATATAAAACCACGGTGAAGTTGAACTTCATAGAATTCTTTCTGGGAAGTTTGGTCTAAGGTTCTGTACAGAGCGAAAGGAGGAAGGGGAAGATTTGTATCAGTTACATAAACCACACATCCCTCAGCGCACAGAACACGTTACAGGAGCTTTGGGGAGCACGGTTTGTGATGCAGGACCAGCCAGGGCTTGTGCTGGACCAGAAAGGAGGGTGGAATTTCAGCACCTCTGGGAGGGACAGCAGCGGGGAAGGAGCCGGCTCCGCTCGCATCACACCCATCCCGCTCGCACCGGCACCCATGTGATGGACACGGGTACAGGGCAGGCAATTCTGGACACCCGAGTAACAAACACAGGGGCCCTACACTGACATTAATTCCAAGACAGGAATTCTGGAGCAAGCCAAGGAAACGGAAGATGCCAAATCCTCCCGTGCGGAACGCGCCGGGCTCAGCCTTGTGACCACGTCTCCCTCCAATGGATGTCTCCAGTAATCAGCACATCCCACTCCTGGCTCGGCAAACACAGCAGCCAGGGCTTGGGGCTGCAATGCTGACAGCTCCTGCACTCCCCGAGCAAGGACAGCCCCCAGGTCCCCACACCATGAGGTGCCAGGACAGTGCAGGGCCATGGGGCTGTGCACGCTGTCAGCTCCAACTCCCTGTCCTGCTGTCAATCCCTGCTCCAGCTCCAATTCCCTGTCCTGCTGTCAATCCCTGTGCAGAGTAACAACCTCCACTCTGGGACAGACAGAGTGGAGTAACTTATTTTAGATGCCTAACCTTGGAAGAGGAAACTCAGACTAAAGATTGTGTCATAATTACAAAGGAAGATAATGTTTTCATTATGTTGTGTTTCCTACTGTTAAAACTAACTGAAGCCTGACATGAAGAAATGTAAAACCACACACTCAAAATAAATCAGACAGACTCCTCAGAGGCAGTCTGGAGAGTTAGATGCTCCTGTGGCAGGGGCTTGTACCCTGCTGTGTTTCCTTTAGACTGGTCAGGGCTCTAGTCCATCACAAACAATTCCAACTGACTGTGAGGAGCAGAGTCCTGTCCCAACACACCAGCTCCACCTTCTATTAACTGAGAAAATGAGCTACTAAATTCTTAGCCTTAATTAACCAGAGAATTCTGGCCATGCCACTGGAGGAAGTGGTGTGGCAGGGCCCTGGGATGGGACAGGAGGAGCCCAAATCTGCTGTCCTCTGGCCAAAGGAGCTAGGTCTCAGTGAACTGGGGGAAATTTCACACAAAGCAGTGTGGCTCATGATTCTGAGCAGGAATAAAACTGGTCTGGATGGATGAAATCCATGGCCAAGAGGAAACCACTGCTGGTGACTGTCAGCCCCAAACTGCTTCAGCTCCTTTGTACTCCCACCTGCAGCACAAGCCCCACCCCAGAGCTTTGGGGCACCATGAGGGAAGTTTAAACTTCCCAGCTGAATTAATCCTGCCCCCAAGAAGGAACAGGCAGCCGTGGTTCCCAGGGATGTGGGAGCACCTGCTCCTCCATTCTCAGGGATGGTACCCAGGGATGTGGGAGCACCTGTCCCTCCATTCCCAGGGATGGTACCCAGGGATGTGGGAGCACCTGTCCCTCCATTCTCAGGGATGGTACCCAGGGATGTGGGAGCACCTGTCCCTCCATTCCCAGGGATGTGGGAGCACCTGCCCCTCCATTCCCAGGGATGGTACCCAGGGATGTGGGAGCACCTGCTCCTCCATTCCCAGGGATGTGGGAGCACCTGTCCCTCCATTCCCAGGGATGGTACCCAGGGATGTGGGAACCTGCCCCTCCATTCCCAGGGATGGTACCCAGGGATGTGGGAGCACCTGCCCCTCCATCCCCAGTGTCCCACACCAGGTGCCCACAAACACTGCTGTGACACTGGACACCAGGGGGGTGATTCACAGACTCCAGCAGAGATTATAAGAAAACCATTAATTTTATTTTCTAAATCTAGGCAGGAATTAAGCTCAGGGTTTCAGAGATTAAAGGCCAGTGAGATTATGATTTGCTGTTTCCAAAAAGGAGGATTTCCTTAAGCTGGGAGTTGCCTCTTTTTCCTTTCTCTTCACAGAATGCCTGACAGAGCCCTCTTTTCATCCTGGGCCAGATGGGAGGCACCAGCCTGTGAGCTGCAGAGCTGCTGCAAAGGCAGATTTTTTTTCCTCAGGAATCTCCATATCTTTTATGTTTATGGAATAGCTTCATGGGAAGCTTTAAAAATCCCCAAACACCTAAAATTCCTTACCCAAATTGCAAAATGAAGCAACACTTGTAGAGACCTGGGCCTGATTTTAGCTGTGAAAAATCAACTTTCCAGTCACCCACAGTTCCTTGCCTGCCCACTCCATCCCTCAAATGGAAAAGCTTCCTCACTGTCCACATGAACTTGGCACTTTTTTCCAGTAATTTCTTCTTCCTAAAAGACTGCATAAGTTGAGAGCCAGCAAAGCAGCAAAGTGGGAGAGAAAGTGGATGTGGGAGAGAGTAGGGAAGGGCCACATGAAGCAAGATGCCCTTGTGGCAAGGCTGGGAGTGCTGGAAAGAGAAGAAATTCAGTTCCTAAGCCAAATTCTGCAATGTTCAGAGCACACAGGGCACTGCTGGAGGTTGAATTCAGCTGCACCTGCAGGACCACCTGGCCAAGAGCTGCACAAAGCTCAGAGGCCATGGGCAAGGACCTGAGCATCTCCAGGTCACTGCTCCAAGCATTCCATGAAAAAAACCCACAAGAATTCCACCCAAAGATGGGCAGCAGCTGAGCCACAGCAGCGATGTCCCCATGGAACCAGTGCCACAGCTCCTGGGACACTACACAGACCATGCTGAAATGGCACAGAGAGCCTGTCAGGGGGGCTGAGTCCATTGTGCTCCTCTGGATTGCACTGAGAACAACAGATCTTCTATTTTTAAGTTGACTTGAACTTAAAGCATTAAGACAGGCTAAAATCTCCTGCCCCTGGCAATAGTGTTGCGAGTGCTTTCTGCTCTCTTTGCATCTACTGCACACTCCAGCCTGCACTCCAGAAGCATCTTCAGATTCCCAGTGGTGAAAAAGAAAATAAAACCCCACAAATCTTGCAGAAATCAGATGTGGTAACACCAATTACCCTGGTCACAGAGAAAGACTTCAGGGGCCGAGCAAGTTCTGTTTAAAAGGACCCATCTAATTCTGATGCTCAACCTTATGTAAGCTCTCCTTGTCTGAAAAAACCTCAGCCCCTGGCCTAAAGGAACACAAGAGACCTTTACGCCTTAATTTCATTTCTCAACTTTTTGGCTCACTGTTGAGCCTGGAAAAAGGTAAAGAAAGCAAAGCCCAAACTGCAGAAAAATGCAAGCCAGGTCCCTTCCTTAGGGGAAGACAAGTGCTCCCTCCAGGCACTCTGACATTAAATTGCAGAATCTTCACATCAGCACATGTCTGGGCAAAGTGCTCTGTGAAAAAAAAATTATTACATGCTAGAAAACTAAATTCTGAATTCTGAATTCAGGGTCAGTGTCACCCAGAGCCATTCAGTTGCACAGGCACAGGGAAACACTTTGGCATGAAAATCGAAGGGTGCATTTCAGCACCTGCAAGGGAATGAGGAGGAAAAGCAATCTGCCAGAGCTCCCTGCAGCCTCCTCACCCCCCTCCTGTGACACTTGGCTCTGGCTTCCCTGGGCTTCTCCTTGTCAAGACACTGAGAAAAGGAAAAACCATCTCATTAAGAAGCTGACCCACGGGTCTCATGTTCTTCACACAAATTAACCCAGAGAATTGGATGTGTTTCATATAAATCGTTTTCTCCCCCTCTCTCTGCCTCCCAAAAAAAGGAGAGGGAACAGCCTATTGAATCTGGCACTCTTTTAATGAAGAAAACACTGCAAGCCAACCTAATGAAGTAGGAATTCCAGATGGATAGCAGTAGGTGTATGAATAGAACATAGTGCACTCATTTTTATCAGCAATATCAGCATTAAAAAAGAACTTTAGAGCCTTTCTCTACTTTTTTTTTCCTTTCTCCAAGCAATGCAGGTGAATGCCAGTAAGTAGGCTCCATTCCCTCTCCCAGCTCAGTGGGACTCCTTGCAGTGACAGTGAGCACAGGCTGCTGCCTTCCAGGAACTTCCAGCACTGCCCTCCTGCAGCTCCTGACAATGTGTGACAGCCCAGGGGACCCTGGCTGTGCCAGAGAGACCCTGGCTGTGAGGGATCACAGGGACAATGCCCCCTGTGTGGGACACAGCTGCACACACAGGCACAGGAAGGCACCTGGTGCTGCACATTGGCAGTTCTGTGCTGGGGATCAGCAGCACCAAGTGGAAAATCCAGTGGGATGGAGCTGAGGTTTGTTTTCTGCCTGGAACAGGGCCCTGCAGGAGTGCTGAGTGCTTCAGGTGCTGCCTGAAACAACCTGGCAGAGAAGGTGTGGGGCAATTCACTGCGTGCTCAGCGTTACCCTGGGTCGCACCCAAGGGATTCTGCAGCGTGGCAGAACGGGGAGGAAGGGGCTGGGATCCCCTCTGAACACCCTTCTGTGCAAGAGCACAACTCCTTGGCTTCAGTGGGAGTCACCTGAGCTCCAGTCAAGGAATTCTTTACTGCTCATCCAGACTAAGCTGGAGATGCCACAGCCTGAGCCTGCACTCCTGCCTTTCCCAGACACAGCACTCGGCCAGTCCCTACCAACACTCGCCTCTCCTCTCCCTGCACATATTACATAATAAGCATCTTTTTTTTTTTTTTTTCATAAGTTGTCTTTTCATAACAATAGAAACTATTGGAGCCCGAGATAACTTGATGAATTTTTCCTATTATCTAAGAGCTTAGTCACTCAGGGAATTAGTCATGTTCAAAATAACAGCCAGGCTCAAAGAGATTCAGAGCAACCATTCCAGAGCAGAAGCAGCTAATGTCATAAATACATTAAGATGTCAGCTTGAAGCATTTCAGAGATTTTTCAAGAAGTGTTCAAAAAAGAAAAACTCTTTGATGAGATACAAGGAAATCAGGTTCTCAGTTAAAAACTGTTGTGGTTTTCAAAGGCTGTGGTGCTCAAACACAAACCCTGAGCAGGAGGGACAGATGGACATGGTGACCACATGGGGTGTGTGGCTTCCCAGCAAGCACAGCCTGCTCAGAGCTCCATGAAATCCTGCTTCCTATGCCTATGGCACCCTCCCAGGGTATTCCAGACATCCCTGATGTATGTCAAGAGACAGAGGAGTTACTGGTGTGTCCCTTATCCAGCAGGTGGGAACTCCATGGAAATGGAGCCAGGCCTCCTCCCAGCCCCTCCTGGGTCTGACACAAGGACAATCATCAGCATGGAGCACAGATTTATCAAACATTTTTATTTACCACAACCTCAGCTCCTTCTTAACCTGGACATTCGGCAGAGCAGCACCAGCAGGAGGCTGTAACTGAAAGGTTAAAGCAGCCCCAAAGTGGGAGAGAAATGGAAAAGTGAACAGGAACTATGTAAGAAAAATCCCACAAAGAAATGCATTTGGTGGGATGGACCTGGGGCTTTGGGAGCTCCATGGCCCTGCAGCATCCATGGAATTCTCCACTGCATGCAGAGCTCAGGCAAGCCAAGCAGCAACCTCCAGTGACAGGAGACCTGGATGAACAGGAACAAACTTCCAAATGTCCCACTCTGCTGGAAAAGCCCTCCTTGCTGAGGCCACAGGGCATGGAGAGCCGGCAGCATCGTCTGCAGGACACCCACAGCACTCAGGAGCTTGCCTGGGACTGCTCCAGCAGCAGCCAGCACTCCCTGCTCCCTTTGATCTGCAGGAAAACTGCTCTGGGCCTCTTCAGTCCCATTTTTCCCTAAGGCCTGGATATCGCAAGCTCCTCTTTCCATCCTGCCCTGGCCTCGCTGCTCTCCACCAGCTGCTTTTGCTTATCCAAACTTTCAAAACTGAAAGTCAAACCCAAACTGCTTTTTTCTACTTCTCTTTTCCAGATCTCACATTGAGATTTTTAGGATTACGGAGTGCAAAGAGTACTTTGTGCTCCCAATACTCTGTGATTTTCAGACTGACAAGTGGAAAAGAATCAATGAGGAAAAATGCTGCTGACCTGCCCACTCAGGGGCATCTCCACCACTTGCAGCTTTTGGCCCTTTGATTCACTGAATTCATTTTCACCACATTTTGGGTTGTGATGATTTACAAGTTTTACTTTTTGCTTACAAGAGAAATGGAGAATATTGACAGCAGCTTGATTTTAAGTATTTCAACAACAGGGAGTGTAAAAATATCACTACTTATGGCTGTGAAAGGAAAAAGCTGGGACTGCACCTCTCCTGGACTGTCACAGGCACAACATTAAACCCAAAAGGAGACCCTTTGTGAGGAAATACCATGGAAGATTCACACTTGTGTTACTTGTGATACAGTCAAAGACTTGGGAAAAAACTCTGCCCTTGTCAGATAAAAACTGTTCCAGAAGAGGCTGTATTTTGTCCTGATTTAATCCAACTCATTTGATTACCATGCTGGATCAATACCCTCTGAAGAATGCCAGACCAAATAATCATTGCACTCACACACTGCTCAGATGTGCAGATTGATTCTCATCACTACCAATGACAATTAGTTGCATTTTTCTAGATTAGGAACAGATACTAGAGAGTTTAGCAACGTGGTACCAGTGAAGCATGGAAAACACCCCCGTGGGATGCCAGCATAATTGGCAAAAGATTAATTGTATAAAAAATGGGAAGCAACACATGCAAAGCAGGGAAAAAAGAAGCTCCAACAGCTTAATATTATGGAATAATAGCATGGGTTTAGGGGCTGATTTGAAAAAAAAAAACACCTGCCACAAGAACAAAAGGTACTATCACTTGTAAAGCATTAGTGACATGCTTCTTAAAGATGAGTAACTCTGAGTCTTGAACCCAAGCTGAGAACAACAGAAAACAGCATTTTGAATAAATCAGTGCTGTGCAGAATTTGGGAGAAACTAGGCTAAAATCCAGGTTCTGACCAATGTGCCTGAGCAGAACAAAGTCCAGGGATGCTGCCAGAATAAATGTGTATTGCTGGTCTTCAGCAGCACACACAAAATAATACTGGAATAAAAAGGACAGCTGAAAAACCATAACAGAGACTCAGTGCCCATGGAAATGGGTCCAGTGATGCTCAGGATGAAAGGCTGAGGTTCTGCACTGCAAGGGAGGCTGTGTGAACAGAGCAGCCAACCTTCACTCAGGAGCAGAGCTGGCTGATAGTTCCACAGAACATTTTAGCCAGCAGACTGAGGTGATAATATTCCCACTGAATTACTGAAATGCAGCTACACCTGGTGTGGAATAACTCACTTGTTTAGCACAGTCCACCAAATGATCAACATTTGAAGTACTAAAATTTCAAATAAGTTACTAGTGGGGACAGCAAGGAAAATCTGTATTGGAGGGAATTCTGCTATCCACACTAGCACTTGGCCAAGACATCTGGAACAACGCATCTTGTCTTGCTAAAGGAGCAGAATTTGTAGGGACCAAGTGTTGGCAGGACGTTGGCTTTAGGTGCTCCCAGTATCCCTGTGCCCCAAGGGCAGGAGCCCCTGAACCCTCGGGCCACCCATGCCCAGGGAAACAGACTCCTCACCACCAGGGACTGCAAACATCTCCACTGGATTTTTCTTATTTGGTTCAGTTTCACTTTGCTGCTTTGAAATAATTTTTTTATTTTCAGGTATCTGGAGATATGTGGAGTATCTCCAAACACTGCTGAGGCTGCTGAACTGCTGTATGAAATACAGAAACCACAGCTCTCTTTCTTTTATTTTTCCCTTGTTAGAAGGAGCAATATTGGGAAATTCCCGCTTCAAAATCAACTAATAGAGTTTTACTTTCCCACAAAAATATCTTCTATTACACCCTACAGTAAGCACTGTAATTTCTCTCGAAGAGAAAGCAAAGATTAGACTAATGAGAACAGAATAACACAGCCGGCAGCACAGAAGGGATCTGGGAAGATGAGAGGGCAAGAAGGTGTCGAGTCCTGTGCTGGGGCAATTAGAAAAGCACTTTGTCCTGCAGCATGCCAGCCCCTCCCCAGCGGGGCTCAGCAGCCACCTGGGACAAGGGGGAAAGGGAGGCGAGAGCCCCATCGGCTTCCCGGCACCACTTTTATCCCTGGCACAGGGCAGAGAGGGGCACAGTGTGGGACAAGCAGGACAGAGGAAGGACTCCCAACCCTCCGGATGCTCCGAGGGTGGAAGGCGGCAGCAAACCCCCGAGGTGCTGCTGCGTGACAGACAAGCCTTGAACACGACCCCAAACGAACGCGTTGTGCTGCAGGCTGCTGCCTACACCGCACAGGGCACTGCCAGCACCGCCGGAGCCCTGCGGGAGCACAAACCCCCCGGGCCGTGTGTGTGAGGAGCGGGGAGGGCATGGAGGGAACGGGCAGCGATCCCTCCCGAAGGCTCCCCGCAGGCAGCAGCATCTGCCGGTGCCCCCGGAGCCGGAACGCGGGGGCTGAGCCGGGTGACGCCAGCTCGGCCTGAGCCCTGTGCCCGAGCCGGGAGCAGCCAGCGGGGATGGCCGAGCCGGAGCAGCTCTCAGGGATGGCCGAGCCGGAGCAGCCCTCAGGGATGGGGGAGCCGGACCAGCCCTCAGGGATGGCCGAGCCGGATCAGCCCTCAGGGATGGCCGAGCCGGACGAGCCCTCAGGGATGGGGGAGCCGGAGCAGCCCTCAGGGATGGCCGAGCCGGAGCAGCTCTCAGGGATGGCCAAGCCGGAGCAGCCCTCAGGGATGGCCGAGCCGGACGAGCCCTCAGGGATGGGGGAGCCGGAGCAGCCCTCAGGGATGGCCGAGCCGGACGAGCCCTCAGGGATGGCCGAGCCGGAGCAGCCCTCAGGGATGGCCGAGCCGGACGAGCCCTCAGGGATGGGGGAGCCGGACCAGCCCTCAGGGATGGCCGAGCCGGAGCAGCCCTCAGGGATGGCCGAACCAGCCCTCAGGGATGACCGAACCGGACCAGCCCTCAGGGATGGGGGAGCCGGACCAGCCCTCAGGGGTGGCCGGGCCGGGAGCAGCCCCAGGGATGGCCGGGCCGGGAGCAGCACCGAGAGAGCCGGGAAGGGCAAATCCAGCAGCACCTGCAAAGCCCAGCTGCGCACGGAGCCGTGCGGGAAATGCCAGTGCAAAGGCGGGCTGGGGCGGGAGGAGCATCTCCGAACACCCGCATCGCTTCCCGGGGAAGTTTCTCACTGGGCTGGGGGAACTTCCCCGCTTCCCCCCGGCCACGCAGCCCTCGGAGCCGGCTCGGCTGGGCTGGGCTCGGCTCGCAGGGCGGCAGGAGCTGCCTTGGCGGCCGTGCCGAGCCGGAGGAGTGTCTGTGTCTGCCAGGCTGCTGCAGGCGCGCCCAGGCTCGGCACGCCGGGCTCCCCCCGCACCGCAACTCATCATCGGGCGGAGGGGCACAGTGACAGGTCCCGGCTGCCCCGGGCAGCAGCCAGCCCTGTGCCGGCACTCCTCTCCTCCAGTGCTCTCCCACCGCACGCCCCACGCGCCGGGGAACCGGGCAAACCCTGCGCTCCCCCCCCCCCGAACCCACCGGCTCGCCCTACGGAACCCCCTCCCACGCCCCGAGGCATGCCCACCCTCCTTTCTTCCTTTCAATTCCTTCTTTTGCTCAGCAGTTTGGGAATGCAGAGTCTATAAAATGGCTACAGAGTGATCAATGGTTTCAAGGACAGGGAGTAAAGGAGGAGTCAGGAGATAGGACGGAGGTTCATTTCCCTGTCAAAGTACTGCAATAAGAGGAAAAGAGAAAGACATAGCTACCTGAACTCACCATTCCTGTTCCATCCCTTAGCCACTGCATCTTGCTTCTGATGATGTCCTTATTATCAGGGAGGGGAAGGAAAAAAAAATCCCTACTGCCTGGCGAGAGCTGGCAGGAAAAAAAAAGAAGCCCCCCACCCCCACCCTAGCCTGGAGCTTTCAGTCAGCCATCCCTCAGCCCGGCAATCCCGTGCCTGTCAGGAGCACGTTATTAGCAGCCTCCTCACTACCTGGGATTGTGCTTATTTATTTCAGTCACGGACCGAGGGATTTGAGGGGAGGGGGATGTCCTTTTTCTTTTTTTTTTTTTTTCCTTGCCGTGCTTTGAAACTCTGCAGGAGGGGAGGGGAGTGGAAGGGAGGGGAGGGAGAGGGGAGCGATGCGAACTTGGGGAGGGTCCCCGCAGGCACCCAGCGCCCCGGGCACCCCGTGCCCTCCTGCCGGGGCCGGTCACCCTCGCCCCCAGCGCTGCAGGACGCCAGCTCTGCAGAGCCAGCACATGCTCCACGCTCAGCAAGGGCTGGGGATTTTGCTGACGTTCAAAGGGCAGCAGGTTCTCATTCTGCTCTGCACATGAACAAGGATGAGTCCCCTTCCCACTGACAGCAAAGCTCCCGGCCCAGCCCAGCGCTGCACCTGCCCGGGGTGATCCTCCCCCAACACCGGCGCCCTGCTCCCCTCTCCGCCTGTTCATCCCCTGCCTGCTGCCCCGGATTTCCCCCACTTTCTGGCCACAGCTGCACAGTTAAGAAAGCAAACACACTCGCTAAGCGTTGCTCATCGATCCGGCCACCCACCACGTCGAGGGAGAGGAGCTGGCGGTGTCTGGCGCTGGTTAGAAGAGGCGGCGGCAGCATATGGGATGTGTAGAGCCAACTGGGAACGGGGCTGAATCCTGGCGGATCCTCCAGCCGGGACACGCACGTCGACATGGTCCTGCCCATGCTGGGACAGCACACGGGGCTGCCAGCACCTGGCCAAGGCCGCTCACGGCGCCGGTGGCGCAGCCCCCGCCGCCATCCCGGGGCTCGGTGCCCACAGGAAGGGGCAGCCCGCAGAAGGACTGACACACCCCTGAGGACAGGAAAATGCCCCACCAATATTCCCAAAATCCCCTCTTTGGCAGCTGAGTCTGCAGGGACAGGAGAGGGCAGGTAGGAACCCTGGAGACAACGTGGGGAATGGCCGGCAGCGTGCTCTGGGCACAGGCAGGACACTGGGGACACTGGACAGGCTGGATCCACGCACAGAATATGCTGTAAAATCTGTGCAGGAGCTCCAATCTCCTCACTTACAGCTGCAGAGGATTTAGGGTTGTGTTTGCAAGGGTTTTTTCTCCATGCCTCAAGGGCAGAAGGGCATTTGGATCTCCCGCTCCTGGCCTCTGGAGGAGTCAACATTTTTCCTGCAGCTGGAGATTTTGAGTCAGGGAACAACACGCAGCTCCTCGTGACTGCCACTTTCTGCTGGTCCTGTGCCACTCAGCAGGATCAGGGCTTAGGTGTCTTCACTTATTTATTGAAATGGGACAGACCAGAAGTGCAGGCAGGACTGAAGGATGCTGCCCAGCATCTCTGCACTGCTGGGGCCCCACACAGCCTGCTCCAGTTCCATCAAGCCATATCCCATCACCTTTTGCACAGGCACTGACAGCCAT
The DNA here is from genome assembly GCF_037042795.1 of Molothrus aeneus. Classification (NCBI taxonomy): domain Eukaryota; kingdom Metazoa; phylum Chordata; class Aves; order Passeriformes; family Icteridae; genus Molothrus; species Molothrus aeneus. The sequence continues at coordinate 1,474,639 of NC_089659.1, read as the reverse complement.
CATTATTCCCAGAGATGGCTGACAAAAGAAGGAGTCAGGAGGCAAATGCTTATAGCTGTCCAAACTTTGGAATTCTGCCTAAGTTTCCAGTGACAAAAACACCAGGCAAGTTATTTACATCCACAGGAGGGCTCTGGTTGGAAAATTCCACCGCTAACAAGCATTCTGGAGTGTGTTGTCAGTCAGGGTCCCCTCTGGGGAGGGCCCCATCTCCCGCAGCAGGTGATGGCCACGGCTTTGTGCAGCCCTGGAATTCAGATCTCACAGGTACCTCACCTGTTCAGGATGTCAGACACAGCCAGCACAGCCTCACCAACTGATTCCAAACCTGCAGGGCCTGGGAGAGCTGGGACAGCAGAACTGACTGACATAGAGACAGACAGACATCCTGAGTGGACATTGCTTCCCTCAGAAACTTGCACTGAAAACAGAGCAATGATCAGGTTATCTCTAAGTGAAGGGTAAATATTTTTTCTACCAGGAAATATTAAATGAGATCTGCCCTGTTTTCACCACACACACAGAGAATACAACAATGACCCTCTTAAGCACAAGATCAGCTTTAAACCATGCACTCCACCAAGGGAAGAGGATTTGTCTGGCACATCTCACCCTGCTGCTCTACCTGGGAGTGTGGATCTGGAGGAGGAGGAGGGCAATTTCTGCGGAGGACTGTTACACATGAACAGAATGATCCCAGTTTCTCTCCTCCTGCCAGCTGTTGACCAGGCCTGTCAATAAGGCTCATATTCCACTGTTTCACTGCCTATGCCTTGTTTACACCAAGCTGATTTGAGAAGCAAACCAAGAGTTGCCAGGTTAGTTCTTGCTCCCTGCAAAGGTGCTGAAAGGCAAGAATGCCCCAAGATTAGCCAAATCTCTGAATGGGCAGCAGGCTGCACACAATCCCATCCTGCCCAGAGCACTGGGGCAGCCGTTCTCTCTGGCACTGGGAACCTCAGAGAGAACCCAGCTGCATTTCCCTGCCAAGAAAATGCACCTCTGCTGCCTCATTGTCAATGCAAAGTGCTCTGCAGGCAGCCAGCAGGCAGGGGACCAAGCCCAGAGTCCCTGCCAGAGCAGGGGGAGCAGGGAAAAGCCACCTGTGAGCTTCTTCTGGGTCCTGTGCAGGGCCAGGAGCTGGGCTCTGATGATCCCTGTGGGCTCCTTCCAGCTCAGGATATTCAGTGACTCTGTTTTTCCACTTCCCCACACTGGAAGAAAGCATCTTCCAGGGAAGGGCACTAGGTGCTGGCTCCTGTGCCAGGTGTGCCAGGGGATGCTGCAGCCCAGCACAGCTGAGGGCACAGTGGGCTCTGTGCCCACCAAGCACATCCCAGACATGGAATATTACCAGGCACACCCTGAGCTGGGTGTGAGTCACAGAGCACTGTGGGATTGTGTCATGGGCACTGCTCTGGTAAGAAAACCCACAGTGCCCACAGGGAAACAGAGGCAGCTTTCAGTGTGTGCTGCTTGGGCACTGCAGGCTCCTGCCCTGGCATTTAGCCTGCAAACAAATGGGATTTCTACCACCTGTGTGAGCACATCCCACTGGGGAGGCAGGGACCAGGCTTTGCTCAGGTGGTCTGTCTGGGGGATCACTCCAGAGGAAACCCCCAGAAGAACTCCAGGACTGCTCATCAATAACACAATGTCCCAGTCAGTCTTAGCAGAGATGTGGTCTGGCCATATTTGACCTGTCACAGCCTCCAAAAATTTCTTTCTCTCTCCAGAATAAGGACCAAAATCAGCTGGTGTGCCCCAGTCCAGTCTGGAGTCTCCTTGTGACTGCCAGTGACACCAATAATGGGCAGGAACCTCCCAGGGGAGCAGAGGAGTGAAGGCAGGGAAGGAAGGGACAGTGAATACCTCTGCAGTAGCAGTGACTGCCTAGATTACCAGATTAATGACACTTTTCCACGTGGAATTTATTTTCTCCTCATTCCCTGCAGCTGGAGAGCCACTCAAAAGCCAAGCTGGGCATGAGCAGGAGGACCCAGTTTCACATCACAGGGAAACAGCAAAAATAGCCTCCATCCTTGTGCCTCATCCAGCACATCTGGAGTCATGGAAATGGCACACAGCGGACTTTACCAACATTCCCACTGCAATCCAGTCTCCAATCCAATCCTCCCAGAAGCCACCCTGCTCTGCCACCATTAGTTACAGTATTGCAGGGCAGCTTTTGGGAGCAGAGCCCTGGTTTGAGACACCCAGAACACAGCCCTGGGATCCCAAACACGAAGGTTCCTTTTCCTGCAGCCTGTGAGAGCAGCACTGCAGGATTTCACCTGCCTCTCCTCTTTTCTTCCTGCTATTGTGTTACCACATCACCACTGAAATCTCCTTCAGATCTTCAAGGCCTCCCTTCCTTAATCCCACTGGAAGAGTTTTGCTCTAAACCACTCCCTGGATGTGGGAACTTTTGCCAAAATGCTTTTTCCTCCACCCTGCTGCTGTTCTCATGAGGGGATTTCCCTTCTTCTGCTTTTCGCCTCTGCCTTCCCTCCCCAGCTACAATGCTGCATTGGACAACATCCCCCAGCCAGCAGCTTCCCATTGAAATTTCAGCCTGGAATTTCCTCACTGAGGCAGCAGAGGCTGGCAGTGCCCTTTGGAGAGCCCTGCCACACGCTGGTATTTCACTGCTGCAGAAGGCAGATGTTCTTCATTCCATATCAGAGAGCACAAATATGTTCCTGCAGTCATTGTCTCTATTGAACTGCAAAGAACAGGCACCAAATCCTACAGGTTAATTAATGAGAAAGGAGGGGAATTTGTCTAACCTCTACTAGGAATTATTCAGCCTGGCTTTATAAACCAATCAGCCACGCTACAGAGCTATGAAACACGTACCTTCCTGCAGGAAAAAAAGCCCAAACCCCATGGAATACTCTCATAATGGCCCAGTGCCTCCCTGATTAGCACAGCAATAACACAGTGCTTCGGGCTCTTGCAAAGTATTATTATTATTTATGGTACATTACAAGGGAGTTTGTTTGTTCTTTAATAGGAGATGACATATTCAGAAGCCCAGATACGAGTGTCCTCCTGAACTAACTCTGACACAAAGATAGTTTCAGTCATAAATTATAGAATCATAGAACCACAGGACTGGAACAAGTGCCTGGAATGCTTTGCTCTGATGGAAGTGATCGGGATCTGGCTGTTTACCACAGCAAGGGAGAGACATCATTACCTGAGAGAGAACCAGGGGCTTCCCCTGCCCTCCCAGGGGGACACAGTGGCCACTGGCAGGGACAGACAGGGCAGCCCAAAGCTGTCTCCCCCTGCTCCAAACCCCTTCTCCAGTCTGGATCAGTTGTGTGCACACTCTGTATGCTGGTACAAACTCGACTTATTCCTAATTTAATGATGTGCATTGGGCATTATTAATTAATTGCAGTATTTATATTTAGCAGTCACAGTGCAAACAGCCCCCTTCAGGCTGCAGGCACACACAGCCTGCTCCATGGGGAAGGAGGGAGGGCATGGATTGGGCATGGATTGGGCATAGCCACGCTCCCACAGACTCCCCTCCAAGGGCTTCTTGTGGGATTTTACCAACAAAATGCCAGCTTCAGTTTTGGAGAGGATCAAAACAAACTGGAACTTTTACAAAAGGCCTAGTGGGAAACCACAGTTTGGAATCCTGTTTGTAAAAAGCACATTTTTTATTAAGTAACCTCTTCAGTTCACTGCCCACAGTCTGCCAGACAGACAGAGGTTCCTCCCAGCCCTCTCCAGTCCATTCAACCCTTGGGAAGGCAGGAAAACAGGCAAATCCTGGATCTGCCTCCTTCCAAAACATCTCCTTCAACATGGTCTGCATGTTGTTTACTATTCCTTCTCCTGTCACCCCCGCCTGACTGACAAGACTCCTCATGCCTCAACCCATTTGATTTGCTAATATCTCTCAACTTTTTCCATTTGCAAACCTCCCACCTCTGCTTTAATGAACCCAAGGAGTCTGTTGCCAAGGAACGCTCTCTGTTGCCATGCCCTCTGCTTTAGAGGTGAAAATTAACAGCCTGCAGACAAATTAAACTCCTTGGGTGATGAGGAAAGCACCCCAGTTCAGACCCCCAAGCCCAGTAAAGTCCCTCCAGCATCCAAGTCTTCTTTATATCCATCTGTCACTAGCACTGCCCTAGTTCTGCTTATTTAGGGAAAATCCTATGGAGATTAAAAAAAGGAATAAAACTAAATTTGAAACTGAAAGGGCTTTACAAGCAGCACAATGCTCATATATAAATTCATTTCATTTGTCTACTAAGAGATCTGCAGTCAAAAAAAAAATTATTTTTTAAAGAAAACTAGAGCTTAGCATTGCTGTTTGTGAGAAGATTGACAGGGAAACAATAAATGCTGCCCTGGGTTGTGCATTTTGAGGTCACAAGGGACTGGCAAATCCATAAACCCTGAGGCTGTGCAATTCCCTGGTGCCTGGAGGGACAGTCCATGCAGGAGCCCAGGATGGAGCTTCCAGGGCCCTCAGCATGGCCCTGTCTCATGGCCTGGGAGCTCTCAGAGCCCTGCCTTCTTCCAGAACCAACAGCCAGACCCACACTGAGCTCCTGCCTGTCCCAAACCAACAGCCAGACCCACACTGAGCTCCTGCCTGTCCCAAACCAACAGCCAGACCCACACTGAGCTCCTGCCTGTCCCAAACCAACAGCCAGACCCACACTGAGCTCCTGCCTGTCCCAAACCAACAGCCAGACCCACACTGAGCTCCTGCCTGTCCCAAACCAACAGCCAGACCCACATTGAGCTCCTGCCTGTCCCAAACCAACAGCCAGACCCACACTGAGCTCCTGCCCATCCCAGACTCACAGCTGAGCTCCTGCCTGTCCCAGACTCACATTGAGCTCCTGCCTGTCCCAGACTCACACTGAGCTCCTGCCTGTCCCAGACTCACAGCTGAGCTCCTGCCTGTCCCAGACTCACATTGAGCTCCTGCCTGTCCCAGACTCACACTGAGCTCCTGCCTGTTCCAGACTCACAGCTGAGCTCCTGCCTGTCCCAGACTCACAGCTGAGCTCCTGCCTGTCCCCTCTCCCCACCCACAGCCCATGGGGATCTCTCTGGAGCTGAGTGCTTTGGAGGAGGCAGCCCAGCCTGGTCCTACACCCACACAAACACACAAAGCCCTGGACAGAACTGGTTTTCCTGCCATGGAAAGCACAGCAGTGAACTGGCACAGCCTGATCCAGGCATGGCACAGCTCCCACTCAAACCCACAGGATTCCTGCCTCACAACCAACTTTACAGCTTGGCTCTCCAAGCAGCAAAGCACAAGGCAAGGAGGTTGGTCCCCCAGGAGCTCTCATCAGCAGGCAGGTGAGTGTTTAACAAGCAGCTGGTATTTATGGCCACAGTTGATTGGAATGCACGGAGCCATCGGAGGAGCCTCTCACATTCACTCAGCACTCCTCTTGCTCTGTTATTTCATTCAAGCTGTGACCCCTGGCCCTGGATGCTGAGCTGAAGCAGCTCAGCTCCCAGCCCTGTTTTCATGGCCTCAGTCAGTCTGAGTTACCAGGATGTGTTGGGAGCCCCAGGGGTGCAGGGAGCAGCACACAGCAGAGCTGGGAGGGCTCCTGGAGCAGCCCAACCTCAGCTCTCCAAGTGTGGGCTGTCCAGTGATGGACACTCAGGACAATGAGGAGTGTTCTGACCAGGATGAGGTACATTCCCAGTCCCTACATGTCCATTTTTCCAGTGTGCCTGGGTCAGGTCAATCTCAAGGTTTCTCCTGCACATTTCTCTCCCTGCTCCTCTGTGCCTGCCCTCAGCTGTGCCAGCCAGGGCACATCTGGGCAAGACAAACAGCAGGGGAAAGGAGCAGCTGAGACCAGCCCCAGCCTCACCAGGAGAACTTCTTGAGCTGGGGCATCATCTGCATGGATGCTCCATCAGCCTAAGGAAACCGCTTTGCTGAGCCTCTCTATTAACTGGAACTATTCACTTTTAGGGCCAGGAATGTTTCCCAAAGAAAAGCTCTTTCAATACTTCAGGCTGCTAAAGCATCATGAGGCTTCCCTTCTGAGAGAGCCTTGCCTTGAGTCACCCTCTGGAATCAAAAGCAAAGCAAAGCAGAGAGATTTTCTCTTCCCCTCTCACCACGTGAGGGATGTGAGTTCCCCTGATACACTGCAGACCCAGGGCTGTGGCTCTCCAAACCACTCAATGTGCTGCTTTCACTCCCAGCTACTTTTCCAGACCCCTCCAAATCCAACAGTCCCCTCCTCAGATTTCCACAGGTCCTCCCCACTGAGCTCAATCTGCAAAGGAAAGTTTCAGTCTTGCGTCCCTTTTAAAAGAGTATAAAATTCACTTTCTGACATTGCCTTCTTAAAGCTCCCACCACTGCTCCCTCCCCTCAGCCCACAATTCCTTGCTGGTGTCCTTTGAAATTGGTAAAACTCATCTGCCTACAACAATTACTGCCTGGATGCTTTCATTCCAAAGGAAACCAGCTGCCTCTTGGGCCTGTCTGATTCCAGCAGGGGGAACAGGCCATGGGCTCCAGGAGTGTGGAGATTCCAGCAGGGGGAACAGGCCATGGGCTCCAGAAGATTCCAGCAGGGGGAACAGGCCATGGGCTCCAGGAGATTCCAGCAGGGGGAACAGGCCATGGGCTCCAGGAGACTGGAGATTCCAAGCAGGGGGAACAGGCCATGGGCTCCAAGAATCAGGAGATTCCAGCAGGGGGAACAGGCCATGGGCTCCAGGAATCTGGAGATTCCAGCAGGGGGAACAGGCCATGGGCTCCAGGAGTGTGGAGATTCCAGCAGGGGGAACAGGCCATGGGCTCCAGGAATCAGGAGATTCCAGCAGGGGGAACAGGCCATGGGCTCCAGGAATCTAGAGATTCCAGCAGGGGGAACAGGCCATGGGCTCCAGGAGTGTGGAGATTCCAGCAGGGGGAACAGGCCATGGGCTCCAGGAATCAGGAGATTCCAGCAGGGGGAACAGGCCATGGGCTCCAGGAATCTGGAGATTCCAGCAGGGGGAACAGGCCATGGGCTCCAGGAGTGTGGAGATTCCAGCAGGGGGAACAGGCCATGGGCTCCAGGAATCAGGAGATTCCAGCAGGGGGAATGGGCCATGGGCTCCAGAAGATTCCAGCAGGGGGAACAGGCCATGGGCTCCAGAAGATTCCAGCAGGGGGAACAGGCCATGGGCTCCAAGAATCAGGAGATTCCAGCAGGGGGAACAGACCATGGGCTCCAAGAATCAGGAGATTCCAGCAGGGGGAACAGGCCATGGGCTCCAGGAGGCTGAGGCCTGCTGGGTGAGGGGAAGGGCTTTGGCGTGCTCAGTGCACTGTGGCTAACACGAGCAGACAGGCACACGCAGCAGCAGCCAAAGGTGTCCCCAGGAAGCCACCTCACAGCAGGGATGCTCAACACAAAGTACAGGGTGTAAAACATGGGCAGGTATCACCCAAAAGCTTCCAGAGCATTTCAGTCTGAGGTCGTGCACCAGCCAAGGTGTCCAGATGTAGGAAAGGTATTTTGTGCTGTTCTTGTGAGCCAGTGAAGGCTTCCTAAAGATAAGGAAAGCCCCATATCTCTCTTGAGGAAGACACCAAGGCTATCCCTATGACAACGTGATGGAAGAGAGAAAGTTTAAAGATACAGACTCTAGCTGGCTCACAGAATGACGTGGCTCCTTGTTCACCTATTGAGAACTTTGTGTCTTTCTTATGATCAATGGGCAGTGAATGTGTCTGTTAAGTAAATGAAAATATCTTGAAAAACTATAAAAGCAACATGTTGCTACAATAAATCTCTCTTATGCACCTTCTGATGGAGTCCTGGTGCTTTGCACTGTGTCACACTCTATAGTGACAGCCAGGAGCAGTCAGATCCCAGGAGCAGTTCTGGAACCACCCTGGAGACATGAAGGGGTTAAACCCAGCGTTGGGACTGCCTGGCAAGCCTTGGTGAATTCCTTCATTAAACATATCCCCAGCGCAAACGAAGCCATAAATATGTGGCATTCTCTCCCTCTAGTGGCTGGCGGCTTGGAAATGAAGGGGATGGAACCTGACCCTGCAATCTGTGGGAACCAAGGGGGCTGTCCCGGGCTGCCTGTCCCCCAGAGCCAGCCCAGAAAGGGGATCACACCCTCTGCCACTGTCACACCCTCTGCCATTGTCACCCCCCTAGCACTGCGAGGGGGTGAAGTCCCCCCTGCTTTCAGCAGGCACCTGTGGGTGACTGCCCCCATCACTCCCCTGCCTGTCTGGATTCCCTGCAGTGTCCCCACCTCACCAGGCTGATCCTTGCTCATGCCCCAGTGCCAGGAACACACAAGAGCTACTCGGAATTACTGTCACCGTGTCACCATGTCACCCCACAGCAGCCAGGCTGCCAGCTCTGCTCACTCCTTACAACAGTCTGAGCTTGTAGGAAAGCATGAGACACAAAAAGGCACAGAGAGGCACAGAGACATCAGTGAGACAAACCAAAGAGTAACTCAGGATGACACACGAGGAACAGCTCCCCAATAAACTGCTTCTGAAGGATTTTAAACAAACACCAAGCTCTGCACCACACCCAAGGTTCCCAGATTTGGTGATGTGGTTACTCCAGCTATGAAGAGCTGGAGTAACCACAACTTGTTCCCACATAAGCCTTCCTCTAAGGACAGCTAGCAGGGTCCAGGACCTTAATTTGCAATAATGAATGCTGTTTTTAGGAGGACAGCATCCTTGGAAGGAAGACAACAACATCAAAACCAGTTCAACACAGCTCCTTTCCACTAACTGCAATACAGCTCTACCATTTCATGTATTTTAGCTAAAAATCCCAAGGCTCTCTGTCAATAATGCACCATTACATCACCACAGAATTTGTGTGTGGGTATGAATGTGGATGAGTATCCTCAACAACAGCAGAAAGCTTCTCACAAAAGGTCGGGAAGAAGGGAAGAAAGAGGAGATGGATGCTATCCAAGCAAGGTGGTGGGTTTGATTCAAAGATAACATTTGCAAATATTCTCTGCAGCTTTTCCAGGCTGGCATGGCAGACAGAAACACACCGGAGTGTTTTCAACAGCCTCGGGAAAAGAGGGGGAGATTGAAGTGGGAAGGCCTCAAGCTTGACACAAACAGGAAAAAAATTCCAGAAGGAAAATACATCCAGAAGGAAAAAAAACATCCAGAAGGAAAACCTGTTGTGATCTCACATGGGAAAGGTTACCAGAGCTTCCCACAACCCCTGTGGCTCTCTGGCCATGCTTTCAGGCACTGCTCTCCCACTACCCCAGGGGGACATGCTGGGACAAGCCTGCCAGGGGCCTCTCTGAAATCACATCCCCAGTTTGACCACAGGCACTCCTGTGTGATTTTTGAAGTGGATGCAAACCAGGATACATCCACCCAAGCAGTGCCTGCACAAACCAGAGAGGGAGGCAGGCATTCAAAGCCACAATTACACCCAAATCCCATTAAACCACATTTAATCCAAATCCCATTATACTGTGTCGGCCTTTTCCTGCCTCTCCTTCCCTGCTACTCATGATCCATGAGTCAGGATGCCTCTGGTTTCTGCCTTCCAAAACTGTCCTTCACCATTTGGTACTTGGATTGGCAGTGGAGCTTGTAATTAGGTCTCAAATGTGGCACCACATCAGTGCTGACTACAAGGGATTACACAGAGGTAAAGACTTTAGGAGCTCGTGTGATGTGAAGTCTGAACACCATCCATCGCCTTCTGGAGTGCTAAATATGCCCATATTTTACTATTTACTTGTCTGCTTAGCTATCTCAGGAGCAGTCTGTGGCAGTCCCTATAGAAGGCACTTTTCTATCTATATATAATGTGCTTAGCAATTTTTGCCACTGAAGTTGCACAGATATATTCCACACGGAGCTTTTCATCCTTAGAAACTTCATCATGGGAAAAATCCACACTGCACTAATCTTGTCAGGTTCTTAGAAAGGGATGCTGGCAGGCAGGATGAGTGTCCTACCACCCCCAAGCCTGCAATTCCTGTAAACTGCCAGTTTGAACCACCTTAAGAATATGGCATGAGAAATAACTGATACAGGCAGCCATTGGGAATTTCCCTGCCTTCCACCTACAAGAATAGATTTTGTGGTTTACCCTCAATTTGCACAAAATACAGATGGACATACAGTCCCTCAACAAAGAAATCAAGATTTTTTTGCATAAGCCAGGTAAGGCTGCAAGATCAGGTGTTGAGATTTTCCCCCAAAGCTCAAGCTGCTGGAAACACAAGCAGCTCACGTGGCTAAAGACAATCCCTGAGACTCCTTCAAGTCTAAGCTGTGAAAAAACCAAGCCAGAATCCAAGAGGTGCTGAGATAAATGATGAGAGCGTGGCCCTTGCCTGCTCACACTCTGCCAGATGGGCCCTATAATGGCATTTGAAATCCATGAAAAGCACAACACGAGCTGTGCCCGAGGCTGGAAGTACAGCCAGCAAATTCCCCTGCCTGGTGCTGATCCAAGCACTCCACAGCCATCTCCCACCTGCATCTGCTGGGGTGGGGTTATTTTGGAAAGGAGTGGGTTTGAAATGTACAGAATTGTTGCTAAAACACTATTTTTCTTAACTAAGCTGTGTTGTAAGGAGATAAAAATAGCCTGTTGGGGAGAGCAGACTTAACTGTGGAGGCATCCCAAAAATATCATGTGTGAAGGGAAAGGTGTGAATGCATGTTCTCAAAAAGGAATGTGTGGCTTAGGCTTTACTCTGCTTCCACTACACAGCCATATGTTGGCTGCTGGGTTCTATTAATAACCTCAGTTATTTATATTAATATCCCACTTGGTGTCTGGCTGAGCACAACTCTGGGTTCAGGAATCCTTGATGTTGGTACCTCCAATTTATAGGAATGCCCAGGTGTCAGCTCTGCCAGAAAGGGAATTTGATGGAGTCTCCTGCATTAAGAACACACTGATCCTGATGCCTCAGGTTTCAGCTTTTCTATTTTTCAGATTCTGTGCTGCTTTAGTGTGTGGGTCTGGGCTGCATATGAGGGGATGCTGAGCTCTCTGCACAGAGCAGGGAGACAAAACAATTCCTGCTCCAGCTGGGGACCAAGGACAAATGATCCAAATCTCAGCCCAAGAGCACAAACCCCGTGGGCTGAGAGAGAAAAACAAGGATGGGACTGGATGGGCTGGGAGCTGGAATGGGACAATGAACTGCAAGATGCAAATGGAGCAGAACTGATCCCAGTGAGAGACCCCATGAGCAGTCGGGGATTTTGTGACCATTTTGGTTCATCTTAGGTGCAGCCCTGGCTGGGCTCTTGTGCTGCCCAAGGTGGATCCATTGAGGCCTCCTAATAAATCCCTACTTTATTCTTTAACTCCATCTAGTCTCTGTTCTAGGGCAGCCTCCACAAGGCATCAGTCCCATGCAGTTCATGGGGAGGAAGGAGGGAGGGGTGTCCTCTGTGCCTCTAAATGACTCTAATCCCTCACTAATACATGGGCATTTTTGTCATAAAGGCACAGAAAACTCACACAGACCCTCCAGCTGGCCCTGTACACCTCACATTCAGAACAGCAAGCTGGATTTGATATTTAGGCTCAACCCTTGTGGCCTGCCCATTGTTGTTCCATTCACAGCCACATTCTTTCATCCCTTACTGGATGCCCAGCCTCTGTTTCCTGGTGATACATCAAACTTCCCAGAAGATTTTGGACTTGATGGCTACAAAACAAAAACAAATGCATGGAGAGGGAAAATTGCTCACTATGAGCTCTCCCCCCAGGAGTTTTTTCCTTTTCTATTCTGCCCCTCCCTTCACTTTTCTTGTATTTTAGTGTTATTTTTAACACCATTAACAGCTCTGCTCCCCCACCCCTGATGGGGCCAACCCCTGGGACACCCCAGGAGTTCTCTCCCCCATTAACTCTGAGCCCACACAAACCAGCCCAGGCAGAGGGGCTGAGCTTTAGTGCTCTTCAAGCATTCACTTCTTTGTAATAATTCTAATGTTCAATCCTGTAAGAGATTTTGCACTCCAATCATTTTCCACTCATTTGCAGGAATTACAATATCCCCTTTCTCTTTCACTGAAACAGAGCTGGCTGTTGAGGGCTGCCATTCATGGCAGCCCACAGAAAACCCTACAATAGATTAAGCCCCAAAGTAAAGAGCTCTCAAACATCCATTGTGCCCCAGCCAGCACAGAGCTGATCGCTAAATTGTGGCTTTTGCACAAAACATTCACATACATTAAAGCTGCCTTTGTTTGTGGAGGGTTTATTTTGTTTATTTTTTTAAATGAGCTTTCTGAAGAAAATTTTCACCTGAAAGCAAAGTGTGGAGACTTGATTACCGTTCAGAGCCTTAAAACTTTCTGGTTTTTTCTATTTGAGCTTTCACTCTCAAAAAGAAGGGAGAAACTTCCAGATAGCAGAATGAAAACAAAAATTTGTTGTAAATCTGGCTTTCTGACCAAAGCCCACAATGGGAAAATCTCCTAACAGCCCTTAAGGAAATCATTCAGCAAAAGCCTGGATGACCATTGCTCTGTTCCTGCAGGGTTAATGATGAATAAAGAGAAGAAAATGGGCAGATGTCTTGTTGGAACTGTGGTGCCACTGCCTCCAGCAGGAGTTTTACATTTGGATTTACTGCAAAGCCCCAAAATGCTGCATTGCTCACCCAGTGGCTCTTGGTTCAGCAATCCAGGATGGGGATGGTGCCAGCAGGGACATTCCCTAGGGAACAGCTCCAGCAGGACTCCCAAATGCCTGGCAGGGCAGTGCCAGTCCCAGAGGTTCGTGGGTCTGACCCACCAAGGTGCCTGCAAAGCTCCCTTGAGGATCAGCTCTGGGACTGGAGCTGCTCTGGGCACACTGGCAGGAACAACAGGGCCATTTACCCTTGAGAAAATTCCCATTTATTTTTTTGCCCACCTGCTTTATCTGTTCCCTGAAGGAGGTTAGTGCTTTCTGGAGTTCAGGAGGATTACTGAACCCTGCAAACTCAGGCTATGTGAAGCTTGCTGGGAAAGCACCTCTGCTATATTCATACAGTCTCCACTGAAACACAGGCTGGCAGCACATTAAATTGCTTCTCCCACTGAGTCTGCTAATTGTCTGTGCTTTTAAAAGTTACCAGTGAATTTAGAGTTGGCTAGAGATGCTCATTTAATCAGCCCCAGCCTCCAAAGCAGGTACTGGATAAGCAGCCCCAGCAGAAGCCTCCCTGCACTCTGCAGTGATCAGGGCTGTGAGACCAACCCCCATGAGCAGCAAGGCCCAGCCAGGCCATTCCTCACTCCTGGCACTGCCCTCCAGTCCCAGCTCCAGTCCCAGAGCTGATCCTCAAGGGAGCTTTGCAGGCACCTTGGTGGGTCAGACCCACGAACCTCTGGGACTGGCACTGCCCTGCCAGGCATTTGGGAGTCCTGCTGGAGCTGTTCCCTAGGGAATGTCCCTGCTGGCACCATCCCCATCCTGGATTGCTGAACCAAGAGCCACTGGGTGAGCAGTGATCAGGGCTGTGAGAGAACAACCCCCATGAGCAGCAAAGCCCAGCCAGGCCATTCCTCACTCCTGGCACTGCCCTCAGAACCCCACCCACCCCTCCTGAGGGCAAACCCCTCCTCAGGGAGCCGGGCACAGCCCCTGCGGTGCTGCTGCACAGGCAGATGTGCCCTCAGACCTCTCCAGTCCTGCCTGGGCACAGATATTGGCACTGGGGCATCTGCACAGGAGGCACCAGCACTGCCATCCCAGAGAGGCTGCCATCTGTACACCCGTGCCACCCCCACTGAGGCTTCCCACAATAAACCACTGCTGCTTCACCCTAAGCAGTTTTCCTTAGCACACCCCATTCCTCCTGCCCAGTCCACTGACACCAGCTGGGAGCTGCTGCTCCTGTTGTGCTGGGCACAGTGGGAAGAGCTGACTGTGAATCCTCACCCAGACCTTCTGCTCTCTCCCCAAGAGCTCAGCATTTAGCGTCAACCTTCAATGTTCAACTTCCAGGCTGAAAACACATCCCACAATCCAAACTCTGAGCCAAGCTTTGGGAATCCCAAAGCATCCCTGGTCTCTCAGTGCCTCTCCCACTCTGATGTGTCTTCTGGAGCTGCTCTTCCAGAGCTGAGGGATGCCTTTAACAAAGCACATCCTAACAAAGCAACAAATCCTTCTCCTTCCACAAGGCTTTTGCTCTTATTCCCAGGTGTGCATTCATGTGCATCTCCTGCCTGCTTTGGAAATCCCAGCTGGAACTGCATGCCAGAACACTTAGAAGATTCATAAACTGATATGGTGGGAGGGAAAAAAGCTTTATTTGTCCATGAAAGCTGCCTGAATGTCTCTGAGACAATGAAACAGCAGGACAAATACCTCAAATGCAAGCATTTCTCCAGTTTCAAAAAACTGGAGTCTTCAAACAACAGGTTGGACTGGATGACCTTAAAGGTCTTTCCAAGCTCAGCAGTTCTGTAATGTTGTGATTTTACTGATTCTATCCACACCCTGTGCCCCCTCCACATTCCAAAAACCAAGGCACTGATACATTCTCACACAGAAAGGAAAGCAGGTAAACAAAGGAATTTATGCAGCATTTTCCCCTGCCAGCCTTTCATCTGCCCACCCTGAGCCAAGTTCAACACCTTTTTTTTTAATAGCAAATAATTAATCCAACCACACTGAGTGGAAATTAAAATGACACATAAAACATGAAAGCCATAAAATGCTTTCCAAATATCCTTTTGCCCTCTCATTTTGCATTTCATTTAGAGGCTGGTGTATTGATGGAGCCCATCTCTCTGTGCTCACTGCTGAAATCACACTGGCAGCTCCTCACAGCAAGCACGGGGCATTTTTCAGCAGCCGTTTAGCCAGCTGGCTCTGGTATTCACAGCAGTATGACCAATCCACTAAAGCAGACTTCAAAGTATTCAACACTTAAAATCAAACAGAGGCTTTAGGAGTGTTGGGTTTGGGGCCTGGGTGGTAAATGTAACACAAAAGCTGACAATACACTTCAATTACTGCTATGTGATGCTAAATTGCCAACATCAAGAGAAGCGATGCCAGCACAAGTGCAAGGAAATAATTAGCATTTAATATTTCATCAGAACGTTGAATTTTTAAACACTGGAGTTGTCAGGTTGGTTTTTTTTTTTCATTATTATTATTAGTTTTAATTATTTAGCTGGTTTTACAGAGTCCTTGGGAATGGATGCCAGTGCCTCAGGTGGCTCTGATGCCAACTGCTCACCAAGGGATGCCACACACGGTGCTTTTCAAGGTGCCAGCTATCAGGGAGCTGTTTAATTAAAACCTCTGCTCCTGAGTGCCACTCATGATTCACTCATGAGGAGAAACCTTCCCCTGAGCTCACACACCCCTGGGAGAAGCCCAGCCTTTCTTCAGGCAGCAAGGATGGCTCTGTCCCACGCCTGCCTTGGGTTTGGTGCTCTCTGCTTGCAGGTGGGGGTTCCCTGAATATTCCCTGGGCATTCCAGCACTGCTGCCAGCACAGACACATCCTGATGGAGCCTACAGCCAGCCCAGGGGCACAGACATGGCCAGGCTGTGCTGCTGCTGCAGTCCCAGCAGTCCCTCTGCACCCAGGGCAGCCCCAGTCACAGCCCATCAGCTCTGGGGAAGGGAAGTCTCACATCAGTCCTCACTCTCCTTCCCTCAACCCCAGGACAACACATCCCCCCTTCCACATGGAGTCCTTCCCACCTGCCAAGAGCCAGAGGGATGCAGAGGCACAGCACTGCTCACTGCCCTCTCTCCCCAGCAACATCACAGCTCTGGGAGCACAGCAGAGTTCACCCTGACCTGGCTGTGCCTGACAAAAAGGCTTTTTCTGAACTGTAACGTGCACATGCAGCAGGAGCACACACACCTGCCAGGGCCACTCAGAGCCTGCAGGGGCAGTGAGCAGGGAGCAGGATCATCCCTTCCCTGCAATCAGAGCGTGGATGGCACTCGGGGAACAAACCCCAACCTCTGCAAGCCATTCCCACTCTCAGTTCCCTGTCTCTGATCTGCCCTTTAGCATCCCAACACAACAGCACAGGAGCAATATAACAAGACAAGCTGGCAAATCCTGCATAAATACCCTGCCAAAACTCTGACTTGTAGCACCAAGCCCTGACTAAAAGCATCTCAGGACCTGCTTGCGTGCAGCAGAACAAAGCCAGCGTGTTCCACAACTCTGTGTACCCGGCTGGGGCTGGCATGGGACGTGCCTCCCAAACAGCACTGCCAGGATTGAACACAATTTCAATGCTTCTCGTGCTGCCACTTCCACAAGCACAGATTGCAATGGCTCCCCACACCAAGAGCTGGTGATGCAAGAGCTTGTGAGGGTTTTCAGAGCCCACTGCACCGAGCAGCCAGCAGTTCACCTGGAAACCAGGACGTGCAATCGGATTCTTGTTTTCCCAGCTTCTAAGAAATAGATGGGGGAGCTAATATTAGCTCTTCCAGGAATAGTTAGGTGGCTAAAAAGAGAACAAAGGTGATAAAACAGCCTGTCTGTGCAGCTGCAGGTTTTATTCCTCCAGCCTGTCTGTTGTTGGCTTCAAGAGCCTTGGGCTGGAGGGCCTGGGCAGAGCCCTTGGGTCAGCCTGTGACACCCACAGCAGTGATGCACATCAGCCAGAGCTGATACACTGCTGGCTCTGGGCCTTCTCCAAATTAGATAAGGAAGGAAGAACCTCTGGCCAGCTCAAGTGGTTCTTCCTAACTCACCTCCTTCCTGAGCACACAGCACTGCAGGCCCCGGTGGGGAGCAATGGGGTGGAACTCTCAGTGTTCCCTCACTGCAAACCCCCAGAGGGTTCAGGGAACTGAACGTGCATTTGCAGATTTTCTGCTGCCCAAGGAGACAAAGGTGGGTTTGAGCCAGAGCCCAGCAGCCCCCAGAGCTGCAGTGGGACCCTGAACTCCAGGGTCCTCTCTGGGCTACCAGGTGGGTTTGGCTCCTGCCACTCCCTTTTCCTCATTTCTGCTCCCACCACACAGTCCTGAACATGGGATCTCTGGGTTGAAATTACTGCTACCCTTTCTCTACAGCCATTTCTTTAATTTTTAAACTATAAATCACCTGATAGTTCAGTGTTCACTCTTGGTTCACCTTGGCCAGGAGAAGGAAAGACCCAACAACACAAGTGGAAATGAAGTGGGTCAACTCCTGCTATGCAAAAGCCCTGCTACAACTAGGTTAGAACATCAAAAACCACGAGTTAAATTTCCTCCTGGATGCTTCATTTTCAAGGAGCTGGATAACAGTAGGGAACTGCATAATTGCATAATTTGGTTCCATTTTCATGACTGCATTCTGCCTTTTTGGGCTGCCACCAGGCCTGGCTTTAATGCTTTGCAAATTACACAGAAATAGTCATAGAGTGTACTGAACTACTAAAGGACTTTATTTCCCTTTTTCTCAGAAACAAAAGTTGGACTTGATGAACCTGGAGGCTTTTTCTAACCTGAATGATTCCATGAAAGGCTTGACACATTGTGGCCCTATTAAGCCCATCTAGAATGTGCCTGCTTGGATGACTGTAATTACAGGAATTTAGGAGGGTGCTTTGTTTCACCAGCTAAAAAAACAGGGAGCTAGAGGAAATGGAAAATGAAAGACCACGAGACACAAAGAAGTTTTCCAGGAACCACATGAGAGAGTGTGAGGAACTGCTGTTTGTGGAAAGGGATGATGTTAACAATGACAAATACAGTCATTAACCAAAGGACATCTAACAGGGGCACAAGGAATATTTGGTTATTCCTTGTGGAGAATAACCAAATGGTTATTCCATTTGGAGATCCCATTAGATGTGTGTTCTCTTGGCTTGGCACCCAGGCAGGATCTGTCCCCTTGTCTGCAGAGCCCAGCTCTACCCTGAATCCATGGCCATACCCTATATCCATGGCCATATCCTATATCCATGGCATATCCTATATCCATGGCCATATCCTATATCCATGGCCATACCCTATATCCATGGCATATCCTATATCCATGACCATACCCTATATCCATGGCCATACCCTATATCCATGGCCATATCCTATATCCATGGCCATATCCTATATCCATGGCTATATCCTATATCCATGGCATACCCTATATCCATGGCTATATCCTATATCCATAGCCATACCCTATATCCATGGCCATATCCTATATCCATGGCCATACCCTATATCCATGGCCATATCCTATATCCATGGCCATATCCTATATCCATGGCCATACCCTATATCCATGGCCATATCCTATATCCATGGCCATATCCTATATCCATAGCCATACCCTATATCCATGGCCATACCCTATATCCATGGCCATATCCTATATCCATGGCCATATCCTATATCCATGGCCACATCCTATATCCATGGCGATATCCTATATCCATGGCTATATCCTATATCCATGGCATACCCTATATCCATGGCTATATCCTATATCCATAGCCATACCCTATATCCATGGCCATACCCTATATCCATGGCTATATCCTATATCCATGGCATACCCTATATCCATGGCGATATCCTATATCCATAGCCATACCCTATATCCATGGCCATACCCTATATCCATGGCCATATCCTATATCCATGGCCATATCCTATATCCATAGCCATACCCTATATCCATGGCCATACCCTATATCCATGGCCATATCCTATATCCATGGCCATATCCTATATCCATAGCCATACCCTATATCCATGGCCATACCCTATATCCATGGCCATATCCTATATCCATGGCCTTGCTCTGTCCTATAACCATAGCCATACCCTATATCCATGGCCATACCCTATATCCATGCACAAGGAACCAGGAGAGGAAGTTCTACGACACTGTGAGCAAGGTGGGCTCACTCCACAGCACATTCTGAATTTCTCAGTGCTGTGTCCTCATTCCCCCAAAAGCAGCCAAGGAAGGCAACACCCCGGAGCAGAATGTGAATATCACCCTCCAAAAACCTTCCAGGAAGCACAGCAGCAGCTTCCAGCTCTTCAGGGTTTGTTTATGGAGAGTAACAGCACACCAGCTCTGGGATTCTGCCCTGAGCTCAGCCCCAGGAACAGCAGAGGCTACAAAGGCAGTGCTGGCATTTGGGGAAAGACAACACAAGCCTGGTTTCACTCATTTCTGGATTCCTGCAAACTGCACAATTCTGCAGTGGAAGGATGTGGATTTTCCCAGATGGGCCCCAAAATTCAAAATCCACCCCCTGGCCCAATTCCTGCATAACCCTCCCATGCAGACAGGGAACATCTGCCTGCACAGGTCTGGGAGCTAATCACTATCACACAAGAAAGGAGCTTTTTGGGTGGATTTTTCCCTTGCTGATTTAGACAGCTGAGAGCAATAACAGCTTGTCACTGCTGCATTCTGCCTGCAATGGGAGCAGGCCTGGGAATCCCACAAGAGATGTGTGGATGTGATCCTGTGATGAGTGTCTGATTTGGATCAGCAATCAGCGAGGTACCTCAGTGCCCTGGTGCACATCACTCCTCCCAACAACCCTCTGCATCTATCAGCAGCATCTGCTGCTAATAAATAAGGAGAAGCCAAGCTATCAGCTCACTGCTATTTTTGGATGAGAAGCTTGTTTTGAAAGCAGAGGAAATTTCCAGCCTTCACAAAGGCCTTTCACCTTCTTTATGTGGGAAACTACCTGCTGCACATTCCCACCAGGCATGCACTCACATACAGAGTCTTTAAATTACCTGAAATGCTATTAGCTTCATTTCCAAATCAGAAGCTGCCAGAGAGAGAAAAGAGGTTCTAAATTAACATTAGCCACAAGTGGGACATAAACCCCACTCAGTGCTGCCAAGCTGGTGAGAGACAGATGAGCCATCAGCTGCTGGTGCAGAAGGGCACTGAGCAGGGAAGGAAAATCCCTTTTCCTGTGCCACTGGAGCTGGGGGAGTAAAGCCACACACTCTGAGATGTGGGCAACAAGAGTCTGCTCAGCCCCTGCCCTGCCAGTCCTGTGGGAACCCTGAGCTCAGATAACAAGCAGCACTAAGGGTCAAAAAATCTGATATCTGCTGTCTTTATGGACAGATTTGCAAGAAAATAGGGAGCTCTCTTACCCCTGCAAGGTGCTCCACAGCCCAATGCCAAACCAGCACTTCTGCCACACTCCTCAGGGTTAAAAAAAAATAATGGCATACTCCTCAGGGTCCAAAAATAATAGTGGCTGCAGACTGGAGCTGAAGGCAGGCAGAGGGACCTCTCCTGTGATGAACACAGCAGCTTGCCTTGTGGTACATCTAGTCCTGACACTTTTGTCTGACTAATCCATAAAAGATATCAAGGGCCTCAAGCAAACCCACAGATGTTCAGTAATTCTCTGCCTCGCAATCGAAATCTCAGTCTGGTTATTTGAGTCTTTCACCAGCACAGGGTGCTCCCAGCAGAGCTCTGCCAGCACCTGACTCTGCCTGGGGGTCTCAGGGTATGACAGGTTTTGAAGCCTGGCTCAAGTCATGGATCCCCTAAAACTCCTGTATTTCCCAAGTGCTAATTTTTAATTCCTTTCTCTCAAGTGCCACCAGCCTGCATGAACCTGATGTGAACAAACATGAGGCAGGGAAGCACAGGACTGAGACACGTGAGCCAAACCAACACAACAACTCCAGCCCAAAGGCCACTGTGGAGAAAGAACCCCAAACTAACATATTCCTTTTATTTCCACTCAAAACAAAGATGCAATTTTCCCCCTCAGTGTTATAATTTGGGGTAGGTGGTGAGGGCTGACTCAGGACTTGGGAATGCTTCAGGCTGGCAGTGCTGCAGGGATGGGGAAACCACCAGGAAATGTCCTTTTCCTCAACTCTGCAGAGTATTCCTGCAACCAGAGAACTGCAGAGCAGCAAGGGACCACCCCAGAGGGGTCTCCAGTGACATTTTGCTGCTCCCCCTCACCCAAACTCTCCCACCCACTCCAGTGCCCCCCTTTCCCTCCCTCCTGCTGCCTTTGCCGCAGGGAGTACGATCCAGAGCCCTGAATATTCCCCCTGTTCCGAAGCCGTGCAGGCTGTGATTAGGGACTGAAGCCTGCGTCACTGGATCTGCACATCAAAGCCCTGGCAGCCACAGCATCCGCGGGGATGGAGAGGGAAGGAGCACAGCAGAGGTGACACCGGCTCTGCTCTGGCGTAGGGGGAGCTCCCCACTGAGAATTTTGTCAGACTGTATTTAAAGATCTGGGATGCTGCAGTTCCTCCAAGCTTCCAGAATTCCTGCTCAGCACAAAACTGGCTCCAGCAGCCCTCCTCCCTCTCCCTGCTCAGTAGCCAAAGTGTCAGCCTGAGACTGATCTCAGGCTGAAATCTACTGGCAGAAGTGGCTGTTTTTGCAGTTTTGTTTTTCCACTTAAAGTCTGTGTTATCCACAGCAATGTGAATATTCTGAGAGCTCAGACAACAGGAACTGATGCCTCCAGTCTGCGCTGAAAGGGCACTGTCAGAAAAGAGAAACCCAGCTCTTTCAAATGCCCTGAGATGCTCAGATCTTCTCTGGTTTTCCTCAACAGCCAAGTGCCTTTTCCCCCGGCCCTGCTTCCCACTCCTTTGATATGAATACCAAAATAAATAAATAAATAACTTGGTCTTTGGGCACTAATTTCACTAGCAGACACTCTCTGAACAATCCTTGCAGTCACTTTATGCAGAAAAGGTGCTGGAGCTGTCTCTTCCCTGATCCTGGTGCCACTCTCCCCACAGCTCCCATTGCTAGAGGCATGCAGCTGTTAAGTTTAATTTTCTCCAGATCCTTCCAGCTGCTGGACTGCTCCACAATGAGCTGAGCAGGCAGCTCAATTCCAGGTGCCTCACCTCCTGCTATCCAGCCAAATTAGCTTGTAGAGCCCTAACAAATTTCCACAGAGAGAAGCACAGGGCAACAGATCACTCCAAGATGAATTTAAGCTGCCCATTATTTAGCCCCACTTCTCTTGGTTATTGTTTAGAGACCCCTCCAAGGCAGCACAGAGAGCACAGTTCATCAACCACAGCCTGAAATGATTCACCTGAGGCACCAGTTCCTGGAGCCTGACAAATTTCCAGGGCTTGAAGGCTGTCCAGCAAACCTCAGCTTGAGGAGAGGGAGGGAGGGAATGCTGGGGTGACAGAGAAGGGTAAAGTTTTAGGCTGTGACCTCTCTGTGAGCCAATACCCTCATTGCCAAGTCTGTTATCTCCTCATTCTCAGCTCGGTTATCCAGGAGTGCCTGAATCCCTGGGTGAAGAACCCCCTATCCAGGTATCCATGAGGAGCCCATCTTCCTTCTGTGCAAATACTGAGGTGCTGCAACTCCATGCTGAACAACCCCTCTCACCTTCCTCAGAGCCCTGCAGGACCACTCACCACCCATCCTGCTGGATTTGGTGCAATGTGGAGCTGCAGCAGCTGTGCAGAGGTGATGGGGCTGCCCTGCCCTACCTGAGCTGCCAGGAGCACAACTGCAGCCCCCAAATTCCAGTGAAAGCCTTCCCAGGGTGTGCTGACCATTCGATTCCTTACATAAGCAAGCAGCACAGCGTGAGCTGCACACAGCAGTTAATGCTGCCTAAACCAAGGGCCAGATCTCCCTTTGGGAGAATCCTCCTGCTTTAGGGACTGAATTTATTCTTTAATGAACACACAACTCCAGGTATTCATGTGGAACACAGAATCAGGGATCAGAGAAGGGGTGTGCACATACCTTAATCAGCACTTCAGTCTGTTTTCTAACATTTTGTAGATTTTTCCAATCTTTTTCACAGCTCCAACAAAGAATAACCCATTAGCTGAACTCAAAAATAAACCTCAACAGCTTCAAGCTATAAATAACCAAGTCAGACATGCAGGATTCTATAAACTCCTATTTTCACCCTCCAAGAAAACAGGAAAGGCAAGGAGAAAGGGTGGAGTTAAAGCCCTTTTTTTTTTTTAACAGCATACTGTTGTAACAACAGATAAGAGATCTACACAAATCCTGTGCAGTGTCAGGATCCCAAACCCCACACTGGGAAAGCCTGGAATGGTGTCTGACACAGGAAAGTTGGAACTGCAGGCTTGCAGCAGGAAAGCCACAGCACACAGATTTCTTCAAACATCCTTTCCAGGCCTGGAAGGAGCTATGGAAGTGCAGAGTGCTGTGAGTGGAGCAATGGCAGAGAGGGGAGTGAAGAGGAAAAAATCAAGAAAATCCAGCACTGCAACACTGCCATGATCACCTGGCTCCCCACTTTGCCAAGCCTGCAGAAATAGGGGATTATTTCCCCACCTGAACAATTCCCTCATTCCCACCACACTGGCACGCCCCAGGAGCCAGTGACTGAAGCCACACCACTCCAGCCCCCCAGGAAGAGCCCATGGAGCCCCTGGAGGATGTTTGGGGGCTCCCCTCACAGGAAAACATCTCCATGAATGTCTTAGGTTGGAAATGGGCCTGTGTATTCTATTCCTATCTGATGGGGCAGTTCTCTGCTGTTCTTGGGGCAGTTTTTTCTTGATCTCTCCCCCAGCCACTCCTCCCTCCAGGAGATCTCTGCTGTCCATGGCCACTGAGTGTCCCTGCAGGGCTGATCCAATTCCAGCATCCCATGGGGAGATGCTGCGCCCAGGGGAGGAGCCAAGCATTCCTACCTGGATCCAATCTGAGCTTTGGCACAGCACAGCAGCCTTTGCCCAGTGCATTGCCAGAGGAGCAGCTTCTGCTGCCCTGCATGGCCAGAGGGAGCCCAGGCCCATCTCCAGCAGCCCTGGAGCTGCAGAGGAAAACTCCCCCCTTGTGCAGGATCCCTGCTCCAGCAGAGCCACAGCTGGCACTGCAGGAGGGCTGAGCCCCCATGGGATGGGGCTGTGCCACCCCCTGACACACAGGGGACAGGGACTGCTCTCACTCTGGCAGGGGGGTCTTGTATTACTACACTGTTTATTTTATTTTTATTTTCTTCCCTAATAAAGAACTGTTATTCCTATAAAGAACTGTTATTCCTACTCCCATATCTTTGCCTGATAGCCCCTTAATTTCAAAATTATAATAATTCTTAGGGAGAGGATTTACATTTTCCATCTCAGGGGAGGTTCCTGCCTTCCTGAGCAGACACCTGGCTTTTCAAACCAAGAACATGGACCCATCTGGAGGGCTGGAATTTGCTCACCCTCATCTCTATGAGGCTGCAGGGGATGCTCACACCTCTCCTCACCAAAAGGGCTGCAGAATTCCTGGCCTGGCCCTTTGCAGGTCTCCATGATCAACACATTGTAGGATATCTTAAAAATCTCAGCACCTTCCTCCCAATCCACTCCTATCCCTGTTTCTTAATTACAGCTTGCAAGCCTCATTTTAAAAATTATGGTTCTCATCATATTCAGGCATAACAGTTTTTGTTTACAAATGGAGCAAAGAAATGGTATAAATTATGCTCAAGAAAAGCCTTTGGCATTTTAACAGGCATTGGAAAGAACCAATTTCAGAACAGTGTCTCATAATGGATGTCTCCATGGATATCTCTTTGTTAGCACCTCATTAGATAAGAGCTGAGGCACCTAAGAGTTCTTCTCCTGCATTTCAGAAGGTACCTCAAAAACACTAATTATGCAAATCTCCATCTTCTTAACTGATGGATACTTGGAAGTTCAGGTGACAGAGTGGATAAGCTGAGTCCTGGCAGGAAAGGAAACACATTTCATTTAGACTCTTCTTCTTTATCATTGCTGAGGCTTCAGCAATTACTGGAGCCACCAAACTGTGTCTCCCACACTTCTCCTTTTCCTCTTAAAAGCAAGAAAACAGAAAGAAGGAGACAAATGGAGATTCC
This sequence comes from Molothrus aeneus, assembly GCF_037042795.1. Classification (NCBI taxonomy): domain Eukaryota; kingdom Metazoa; phylum Chordata; class Aves; order Passeriformes; family Icteridae; genus Molothrus; species Molothrus aeneus. The sequence continues at coordinate 1,449,813 of NC_089659.1, read as the reverse complement.
AGGAGCAGCAAGAGGAACACCTGTGGTGTTTGAAAGCAGGACAGGCTGTGTGGCAGACCCAGCAGGATTCCATGATTTTTGACTGAGCAGTGACTGCACCCACATTGAGTAGATAAAATATTTCTGTTTCATGTGTCAGCAAACACCAGTGGATTTAATTATACCAAAATTGGCTCCCTTATGACCCATCTTTGTTATTAGTCCTTTACCTGAGGCCACGTGAGCAGAAAATTTTGATTTTTTCTCATGACAATTCCTTGTGTTTCCATACTGGCATGCCAAAGAATCCCCCAGAGCTGTGAAAAGCACTTTATTTATTTATCCCTGAACTGCAGCCACCTCAGCAGTGTGAGATGGCAGCTCTAACACAGTGAACTGGGCATCAGAAGAGGGAAGTTTCCCAACCTGTGACCAGAAGGCAAAAGAAAAAAATTCCTACAGCTTGTTTTTCATCCCTGAGACCTTCAGCACAGCCCTCCCAGCCCAGGCAGTGCCTTTGGGACGCTGCCATGCAGACACAGGGGTGGCTCTTCACAGGCACAGAAAACACAGAAGTTTTCGTGCTCTGAATGTGCTGAAAACAGATTTTTTGGGGTTTTTTGGTTTGTTTTTTTTTTTTTTTTGGTCAGACCTTGAGGCTGGAGCCACAGAGTCAGGGACCCTAAAGTAAACACTGATGTCCTGGAGCTTGGGGAATGCTCAGAGGAGGTGCAGGCACTGCTCAAACACAGGAAGGAAACACTGCAGAGAGCACTTGGGAGTCTCCAACACTGCTCATTCCTTAAAGGGCAGACTTATGCAAACCTTGAATTTTGAGCATTTTTTCTCCCAGAAAAAATAAATTTTTCTCAGAGACCACAGCCTTGTTGTGCATGAGAAAGGAGATGCATCCACTCCTGACAAAACCTTCTTCGTGTAAGGAAGATTCTCTCAGAGATTCTGGGCTCCCACCTGTGCTCCCCTCTCCCAAGAGCAGCAAACCAGGGCTCCCAGCTGCAGCCAAGCACCACTGAACTGTGGCTCCCTGAAGATTCAGTGGCACAATCCCACTGTGGGAGCTGTTTGCAGCTGAGCAGCTCCCTCTCAGCAGGTGTGAGGGAGGTGAGTGGCTGGGGTTAACCAAAGCCAGGTTCTCCAGATTGAATGTGACCTCAGAAATGCCAAGGCCTGAATAAAAAGGCTCATAACTTCCAGAGAGGGCAGGAGTGGAGAGCAGGTAATTCATTTCCTCCAATTCATTTCCACCATGACCTGGAGGAAATCATCAGGCTGTTCTGAGTTTCATTTGCCTCTTGAGCCTCCCAGGAAGGATGGCCCAGAGTCACTGGGGTGAAAAGCTCTGTGAGAGCAGCCGTGCCAGGCCTCTCTGTGGCTCCTTCTGGGAGGTGACATCCTTTCTGTCACAGGACTGCTTTTTATTCTCCATGAATTTCCTCAATGACTGCAGCTTTCAGAATACATTTCTTAAGACAAAGACCTGCTTGAATATTAATGCTATCAAAAAATAATGGCAGTTGAAAGGATGTCCTTGATCATGTCTAGACAGGACCAGCTATAATGGATTTCTAGGATCAGCGTAGTAGATATAAATAGATTAATATTACTCAAAGACCTGCAATGTCTCTATGCATTATCCAGAGAGGTGTGATCCTATAGCCCTTCATGAATATCTGCTGTCTAATGAAGAGTGAAGGAACTGTTCCCTGGGAAGGTGGGGAGGTGCTGGGATAGAACTCCCAGAGCAGCTGTGGCTGCCCCTGGAACCCTGAAGTGTCCCAGGCCAGGGTGGACATTGAAGCTTGGAGCTCCTGGGACAGTGGAAGGTGTCCCTGCCCAGGGCAGGGAGTTGAATCTGTAATGTCCCTTCCAACCCAAACCATGCTGGGATTCTATGGAAGTATCTGGGAGAAAATGGTCAGGGATGCTGGGAGCTGCTCAGATTCCACTCCTGCTCTGGTAAAGGCAGTGACAAACACCATCAGAACCAACAACAGAACCGAAGCTCAGGCATCCAAAGAATGCAGGCAAAGAGCCCTTCCATGCTCTGAGTCAGAGAGGAACCTTAGAGCTCAAGTCAAACCAGTGGCCAAGAAAATCAGATGTGAGGTCAGACCTGGGTCTGATGCCCATGGCTGAGCTTCAGGACCCTCACAGGCAGCAGCAGGTGAATTCCTGGCTCTGAACTCCAAAGAATTCCTTTTTTCCATCCTGTGACAGCCCAGCCAAGGCATGAGCTGAGCTCCTCCAGCATCTCCCCCAGTGCCAGTGCAGGCTGCTGTGCCCAGAGCCCCTGGGAATGCCCAGTGTAGGTCCATGGGCAGCACAGAGCCCAAGAGACTCAGCTCCAGCTGCATCCAAACTTTGTGTGATTGCTGTTTCTTGTGCTCTCTCCCAGGTAGATTTGATTGAGGGACTCACACAGTGTGACTGCAATGTTGTCCCTGCAGGCCACCCCTCCTTCCCTTGGGAAAGGAGAATGTGACCCCCATGAATGGGCCCCAAACTCTCCTCACCAGTGCTCAGAGTGATCCCTGCATCAAGTTCAGAGTGCTAACCCTCCAAATTCCTCTTTCAATGACAAAAAGCCTCCATCAGGAACTGGCAGATCTTTTTGGGAAGGCTCAGCTGGCTTTGAGCCATGGGCCAAAGCAGCACTTGCCCCCCACCAAGGCTTGAGTATCCCAAATGTTCACTGAGCAGCAGCAAAACCAGGGAATCTCACCCAGACCAGGCTGCTGAGCAGCAAAACCAGGGAATCTCACCCAGACCAGGCTTCTGAGCAGCAAAACCAGGAAATCTCACCCAGACCAGGCTGCTGAGCAGCAAAACCAGGGAATCTCACCCAGACCAGGCTGCAATAAAACCAGGGAATCTCACCCAGACCAGGCTGCAATAAAACCAGGGAATCTCACCCAGACCAGGCTGCAATAAAACCAGGGAATCTCACCCAGACCAGGCTGCAATAAAACCAGGGAATCTCACCCAGACCAGGCTGCTGAGCAGCAAAACCACTCAGGAGCTCAGGATGCCTTCCTGTGCTTCAGGAGGCCCCATTCTCACCACTCATGTCCACAGGTTTGTCTCCCCTAGAGCAGCACAGAAATGCCCATCTGGACCCAGAACTGGCCAGTAAAAGCAGCAGAGTATTGGCTCAAGAAGCTTTCACTTAGCCAGGGTTCAGCAACATGAAGAACACAGCTGGCAAGAAAGAGGAAAAAATGAGAAAGGAAGGGGAAAAAAATGAAAGCACAGGAGCAGGTTCATCGATGAGTTAAGGCTGTTTTAGGTATAAGCCTGGGGGAATTAGTTTAACACTCCATTTCAGCTTCTTTTCCCATTTCCTTTTGCACCAACTTGCATCTCTCTCCTGTCAGACTTTGATGGCTTTATGTAACTGTTTAAAAATTGAACAAGCTTCTTAACTTAGGTTTAGAAGAACACACTTTCCTGCTTCTCTGTCTCGAATGCACATTAAGAATAAAGATTTCTGGAGAAAACAAGACCTTTTCCATGCTCTGACATCAGCCACTGGAGTACACAAAGCCAAGTCCTTGAGGAGTGGATATTTTGTACATTCTGTTCCAGCACAAGGCCGTGCATCTGCAGCCCCAGTGGGTTTTAAAACTGGAGAGGAAAACTCATGCCAGAGAAAATGCACAGGTTCCCCATCCCAGCAGCACCCTGCAGTGGGGGAGAATCCTAGAAAGCAGGAAGGAGGGAATAAACCCAAAACCTTGGCAGGGAAGCACAGCAGCCACAGCCCTGAGTGGCACAAGGGCTTTGCCCCTTTGAGAAACTGATGCTATTGTGAGAATCATTTTTCTTTTTTTATTAACCTTAATACAAGCTGAAAATATTTCTGCTCTGTGTGACTGGATGTAAAAGCTTGAGAAGAGCCTCCCTCAAGGCCCAAAAATCAGAGGTAAATAGCCCCCACCCTTTTCTGTGTGTTTGCAGTTCCTAATTACACCCATCTCTAAGCCAGAACTGTATTTGTTGATGCTTCAGCTTGGCAATGCTGATGGAAGATGCTTTGAGGAAAGCCAGTAAAAATATTCAACGTCAAGATTTGTAATTAAAACTCTTTTTTTCTCATGTTTTGTCTCTAAGAAAGTGTTTGTGTTTGCAGTGTGGGCTCTTGAGGGCAAATGCTGCTACTTGCTGTTTGCACAAGCTCAAAATAACAGAGTGGTGCCACAAGCTTTGCCCAAGCCAACACACAGCATGGACACCTCTCCATGGGCTGCAGCAAAACCACAGGGCCAGGCCTGCAAAAGGCACCAGCACGGAATCAGCCCAGCTCCAGCTCTGGGGACAATGGCAAAGTGCCCCTGGTTCATGGGACCTCAGCAGGGGTCAGGCTGGAAGGGACCAGAGAGAGCTCTGCTCCCACTCCCTGCTCCAGCAGGGCCATCCCAGAGCACAGCACTGCTCTGGAATATCCCCAGGGAGGGAAACTCCAGCAGGGCCATCCCAAACTCCAGCAGGGCCATCCCAAACCCCAGCAGGGCCATCCCAGAGCACAGCACTGCTCTGGAATATCCCCAGGGAGGGAAACCCCAGCAGGGCCATCCCAAACCCCAGCAGGGCCATCCCAAACTCCAGCAGGGCCATCCCAAACCCCAGCAGGGCCATCCCAGAGCACAGCACTGCTCTGGAATATCCCCAGAGAGGGAAGCTCTGTGCAATCAGGGCTCTGCACGGGGAAGAATTTCTTCCTCATGTCCAGGTGGAACTTGCTGGGATCAGTCCCTGCCCATTCCTCTGGTGCCATTGCAGGGCCCTGCTCTGAGCCCTCCCTGCACACAGGGACAGACTGACAAAATCCCCTTCTCTTGCCTCTTCCCGAGGCCAGTTCTGCTCCTGGCCATCCTCTGCTCCCAGAGCATCCTGCAGCAGCCTCTTCCTGTTGCTGGAGCATTCCTGGGCTGGGTGATCCCAGCCAGCAGGGCCAGAGTTCACCTCCCAGCAGTGCTGGGCTTCCCTCAAGTCACCAAAAATTCCCCAGGGACGCGGCTGCCTTGAGCAGCACAGCCCCAAGGGCACAAAGCAAAACCATCTTGGACCCAGCAACCGTACCCAGAACCTGGGATAGGTGGAGGCCGTGCTGTGCTGCCCCTGCCAGGGATGGAAATGCCCAAGTGCAGCCAAAGTTGGGAGTTTCCCTGTGTCCCACAGTGAGTCAGCAAAATTACATCAAAACCAGCCCCATTTGCTGTGAGTCTCTTCTGTTTGTGGGGCTCTAACCCAGCCCTGCCCACACCCAGCAGGCTGCAGGGTGGGCTGGAAAACACCAAAAATGAGCAGCTGAAGAGTCACAGAGTCTGCCAGATACCAGTGCTGTGCTGCTTCCCCCTCTGCTGCTTTCCTGCCACCTCCCACACCAAGCTCCCACATCCCCTCAAGGATGCTCAGCCCTAACAGGACCTGGCTTCCCTGGGATCACCCCTGACAGGACCTGGCTTCCCTGGGATCACCCCTGACAGGACCCTGCTTCCCTGGGCTCACTCCTGTCAGGACCCTGCTTCCCTGGGCAAATCCCTGACAGGACCCTGCTTCCCTGGGCAAATCCCTGTCAGTACCCTGTTTCCCAGGGCTCACCCCTGACAGGACCCTGCTTCCCTGGGCTCACTCCTGTCAGGACCCTGCTTCCCTGGGCTCATTCCTGTGAGGACCCTGCTTCCCTGGGCTCATTCCTGTCAGGACCCTGCTTCCCTGGGCTCACTCCTGACAGGACCCTGCTTCCCTGGGCAAATCCCTGTCAGGACCCTGCTTCCCTGGGATCACCCCTGACAGGACCCTGCTCCCCTGGGCTCACCCCTGACAGGACCCTGCTCCCCTGGGCTCACCCCTGACAGGACCCTGCTGCTCCCCAGGGCTCACCCCTGACAGGACCCTGCTGCTCCCCAGGGCTCACCCCTGACAGGACCCTGCTTCCCTGGGATAACCCCTGTCAGGACCCTGCTTCCCAGGGCTCACCCCTGACAGGACCCTGCTTCCCTGGGCTCATTCCTGTCAGGACCCTGCTTCCCTGGGCTCATTTCTGTCAGGACCCTGCTTCCCTGGGATCACCCCTGACAGGACCCTGCTCCCCAGGGCTCACCCCTGACAGGAACCCATTTCCCCAGGGCTCACCCCTGACAGGACCCTGCTCCCCACCTGGGCACAGGCAGCTGCAAACTGGAGCAAAATGTTCCCCTTCCAGATCAGAGTTGAAAGCTGCAAAATTCTGCCCCCAGCTCCCACTCCTTACCCATCCCACACATGCCCCGAGGGATCAGCACCCCTGGCACCGTGGCAGAGCTGCCCAGAGCCCTGTGGAGGGCAGCTGCTGTGGCACCCCAGCATTCCCTGGGCACCCCCACGAGCAGCAGCCCCACGGTGCCTCCAGCAGCTCTGCTCACTGCTCTGTGCCAAGGCAGAGTTACCCAACTTCTGACCTACTTCTGCCTTGTGCTGCTGCCCTCCCCGCTCCTGCCCTCAGTCCCCAATTAAATCTGTGTGAGATTTCCTCAATTATCCCCTTCCTGCTAATAGATGTGGAAAGAGGATGCCATAACAATGTATTCCCCTGGCACTGGTTCAAAATACATCTCTGAATTAATGTTGAGGAGTGCAGGATGCAGGAGCACTTTAATTAAACAGAAATGTATAGGAAGCAGCAGCTAGGTTGAAGAAAGCTGATCTTTTGCTGCCACCACAACACTTCATCTGAGCCATGCAGTGAGAATCCTCGTGCTCCTCTTTAATTGACAGGCCAATAAATCAGCACTAATCTCCCCTCTCTGTGTAGCTGTGCATGCTGATGATCAGCTATTTTGGAATTCACTGGCACAACCTAAGCAGCAACATGCACAGGAATCCTGCATGGAAAACACTCCAGGCAAACCTTGAAACCTGTAACAAAACTTGGAGGGGGACCTGAGCAATAAAAACCTGTGTTTGGGAATTGTGGCAGGAGTAAAGCTGCAAATACACCTTTGGAAAGAGGACGAGCAGGAACAGAGAATCCCAGCTGAAGCCATTCAGATGTTCTGATAGGCATTTGCAGTTCTGGATGAATACAGAGACAATTTGAACACCATTTCTAATTGAGACAAAAACTGTGTGTGAAGAATAGGGAATGAGCCTGGGAATCACTCTGCCCATTACAGAAGGCATCAAGCCTCTGCTCAACTTTATAGCCCCCTTCTGCCTCATCCCACACAAGTATTGGGAGATAAGAAATTGCAAGTCTTCATAAAAAGGAGGCTTTAATCCAATGGAAGCTACATCTGCACACCTCCAGCTGCATTTTCCATAGCCAAGCTCCTGCTTTATCTCCTCTCCTGGCCCCAAACCATCTCCTAACAGCTTGATAACAAACTGCAATTAACCACATCACTGCAAAGGGAGCTGGGGGTACAGAAGGAAAACACAAGGTTATTTTAAGCCTGGTGGAGAGAAACTTGCAGCACTGTAAAGGAAGCCAGACCCCAGCCCTGCTGCAAACACCCAGAAAACTCCCGGCAGCAAATCCCTGTACACAGCAAATCCCTGTACACAGCAAACAGCCACTGGGGTGATCTCGAAATTATTTAGGGCACTGAAGAGCTGGAAGAGGCTGAAATGAGAGGAGATGAAGACTCAAGCCCAGGCAGCATCTCTGCATGAGATGTGAAGGCAGCCCCCAGAGCTCTCAGAATCCCAGGGGAACACAGCAAGGACCAGGTTTTCCCCGTGCTGGAGATGCTGAGCAGAGGAAGGAAAGGGAACATTTTTAACTTTTTTCTGTATTTCTTCATGCTCTGCCTGGGACCTGGATGTTAAAATTACCAACACCTCTGGGACCACAGTGCCATCTCTCAAACCCTCAATCCCCTTCATCTGTAAGAAGGGAATAACTCCCATCCCACTGGCATTACAAGCAGCAACACTCTGCTTGTCTCTGGAAAACACACTTTGCTCTAAACATGAGAGGCTCTAAACAAAAAGCTGCAGCTTCCCCTCTTGCCTCCCTCCCTGTTTGCTCTGTGTACACCAAAGGCCTTCATTTCCACCTTACTGCACATGTACTGAAGCTATTTTTGGCCAAGAGTGACGTGGCTTTGTTTGCATAACTGGGTTCCCACCTCATGATCTGCCGCTCTAATAGTTTGCAAAATAATAGCTGGAAAATGTCTGACTCCAAATAAGTGCCTGCAAAGTTCAGTTTGCCTTTATCTTAAGTCCAAAATAAAGGAAAAGAAACAAAAAACCAAAAAAAACCCAAAAACACAAACAGGAAACAAGCCTTCCTGCAGCATCACTTATAAAATGCTTCAGCAAGATGTAATACAAATTATTTAGTGATGACCAGCTGGGATGTGGGGATTTAATTCTGCTTCTGGTTTGGATGAGGGTATGAAACCAGAAAAGACAAGCCCAAAGTCACACAGGAAGAAAACCATTTTACACAGTGGGGCCTTAACAATTCACGTCAACCCAAAATATCATCTGCAGGAAATGCAAACTTATCACTGATGGCTAAAAACAAAAGCACAGCTGAAAATAGCAGCATTTCAGATGAGGCAAGTACGTTGGTTGGACTATTCTCAACTGTCAGAACTGAGCTGCAATCATAGATCTCTCTTGAGGAATATTTGGTATTTGTCCAGTATTAAAAATAAAATGTGAGATATCTTAGAAAAGAAAGAGATGGCTCAAATAAAGAATGGATGGAAATAAATCCTGCACACAGAAGGATTCAACTGCTGGTTCTTCTTGTCCAAGTCCCAACTCCTAGCAAAAGAGGGACAAAATCCATTTCTACAAGAACTTTGTCACTACAAAACACTGTGAAAGGTGGGATGAACACAACTGAGCCAGGGGAATTGGCCATTTTTGTTTTAGCACAGGATGTTTTGGAAGTACCAGGTTTGTCCTTCACTCCCAGGATGGTGCTGCCCAAGCAAGAACTCCACATGTGGGCAGGGTTATTGCTCAGGTCCACTTGGGACATCTTCCTTCACTGTCCCCCTGTCATCCCTCAGCCTCAGCCACCCCTCCATCCAGCATGAACAGGGCTTGAGGCATTTCCCTTCCCACTTCCCACACTCCCTGGCTCCAGGGAAGCCCCAGAGCAATGAATGTGTGGAGTCCCAAGTGTGGTTATTAATTCTTGTGGTGTTGTGAAGGTCTCGGAACGAGGTGAGAGCTGAGAATTGGCTCTAAGTTCTTAGAAGGCTGATATTATATTATATTATATTATATTATATTATATTATATTATATTATATTATATTATATTATATTATATTATATTATATTATATTATATTATAATGATATACTAAAATTACACTAAAGAAAGAGAAAGGAGACATCAGAAGGCTGGAAAAGAATGATTAATAAAAAACTCGTGACTGACCAGAGTCTTGACACAGCTGGACTGGGATTGGTCATTAGGTAAAAACAATTCACATGGTGGGTAAACAATTTTTCAAATCACATTCTAGAGTAGCAAAATATGGAGAAGCTGAAGCTTCCAAGCTTCTCAGGAGAAAAAATCCTGGTGAAGGGATTTTTCAGAAAATATGTCAATGACACCCAAGGTCATGGTTCATGAGGGGCAGTCACAGGAGCAGCTCAACCCCTGGCCACAGTGAAGGGCAGAGACAGAGGCTGTGCTGGGGAACAGCTCTCCCTCCTCATTTCTAGGCAGGAATTTCTCACCTGCACAAATCCCTGAGCTGCCAGGGATGGGAGGAGAGTCCAGAAACATCTTTCTTAGCCTGCTCTGGAAGGACAGCGTTGTGCTGTGCTGTAGTCCAGCAGGGAATCACAGAGCAAGCACCAGGCAAACACCTGACAACACACAATGCAGCAGCTCTGATGGTAACAAAATGCCAAACCAACGTTCAGAGAGCTCTGCTTTGGTGTCTCAGCCTTCCATGGGTCACTGTGGGGTGGAAGCCCCTCAGTGCCAAGCCCAGGCCTGTCCTGGGGAATCCCCAGAGCTGCTGGAGCCAGCAGTGGCACACACAGCTCACCCCTCCATAGCAAAGACAATCCCAGCACAGCTGCTGCCAGCACTGCCTGTGCCACTGATGCCTCAGGTTTGAGCTTTTCTATTTTTCAGGTTCTGTGCTGCTTTAGTGTGTGGGTCTGGGCTTCACATGAGGGGATGGTGAGCTCTGTGCACAGAGCAGGGAGACAAAACAATTCCTGCTCTAACTAGAGCCCAAAGACAGCCAATCCAAAACTCAAGCCCAAAAACACAAACAGCAGTAGACCAAAGAGAGAAAAACAAGAAAGATAAAACTTCATGAGCTAAAGCTGTAATTAGACAATTACCTCCAATATGCTCATAGACCAAAACTCATAAAAGTCAGAGACCCCGTCACTGGTCGTCCATTTTGTGACCATTTTGGGTTCATCTGAGGTGAATCTATTGAAGCTTTCTAACAAATCCCTACTTTATTCTTTAACTCTTTCTAGTCTCTGTTCTAAGTCAGCCTTCACGAGGCATTGCTAGTCCAGAGCACCCAGCATGGCCAGGGCATCCCATCACAGCCACCAGAAGGCTCCAAACACTTCCATTTACCTTTGTCTCTTTGTTTTGCTGCTTGCTGGAGGATTTCTCCTGACTGCAGTCTGTTGAGGTGCCTGTCAGACACCTGCAGCAAGGCAGGCCTGGCCCTGCTTGCACTGTGCTGCTCACTGCTCAACTCAGTCCCCTCCCAGCACCATGGGGACACTGATTTGACACATGTACTGCCACACCTGAGCAGCTCAGACACAGCCAGTACCCCCACAGCACAACAAGCCCCCTCTAAAACACAGCCAAATCCCTTCCTGACTGCAGTGGGACAGCTTTGATTCTCCAGGCAAGGTTAAACCCACCTCAAAATTTGGAAATGTGTCAAGAGGCAGCACTAAGGAGCATCCATCATACACAACACTGGAGTTACTCCTGCTTTTAGTGAAGTCCTCGCACAAGAAGGGGTGGAAAGGGATTCATCCCACAGGGACTCATCCCTCCTGGAGGTGCTTCCTGGGCATCCCACTCCAGCTGCAGTTTGCAGCAGTTGTTCTGCTTCCCTGTCTGTCCCCAGATGAGAGGGGCATCCCTGGGGACAGCCCTGCAGGGGACACCAGCACAAGAAGTGCCAGCAAGCTGGGACAAAGCCAGCACTGGCTGAGCTCAGAGATTTGCAGGAAAAACAGCCTCACCTGGGAAGCAGCCTGTGCCCAAGCAGCTCTCCACACCCAGAGGTTAAACCCACTGCTGAGGGCAAGAGCGCTCCAAGGCCAGTGGCCAAAGGCCCCCCAAAAATGATCCCCACTGGCCACAACCTCTGTGTTGTGTCTCTGCTGCTGCTGCTTCCCAGAGGAGCAATCCCTGCAGCCTTCCCCTCCCCAGAGGATGCTCCCTGCACGTGCTGCTGCACAGCCTGGCTTGGTTCTGGCTGGGGAATGGGATTTCCCACTGGGAACAGCAGCAGTGCAGCCAGCTGGTACTTCCAGTGTAATCCCTGAAGCTAGCACAGCAGAGCTGCCATGAAATGTCTGTTCTTGTCCAGAAAAGACTGATCTCTCAAGGTTTTTGGACAACCCTAGATATTAGAGACTGAAAGAGATTTATTAGGGGAATTATTCTGTGTATTCTGTGCAGTCCATGAGGAGATGAAGCTTTCCCTGCCCCACTGAGGAGCTCACTGCAGGCCATGTGACTGCACTGATATACTATCCAAGTCCCCTCTGCAGCCTCTCATCCTGCTCATTTCATACTGCTCCAAGTACAAGCACAGTGTTGGGTCAATATCCCAGTTCAACTCACATTGGAAACCCTCCATAAATCTGCAGGACAAAACCAGGGACAAAATTAGACCCTTTATTCCTACCTTTGGTACTAGGGACAGCTTGTTACCAAATCCACTTCAGCTTCTTGAATGCCAAGGGCAGAGCAAAAGTCAGAGCAGCTGCAGTTTCCCTGTGAGCCCAAATTTTCAGGTGCCAGCACCTCAGCAGTGTGTGCAGGTGCTCTGGATTTGGGGTTTATGAACACACCCCCTCCGAACTGCATGGGGATCATCCCATTGAGCAGCTGGGGTGAACAGCAAAGGGGACAGTCCCAGATGTTCCTTCCAAGTCACCAACAGAGCCAAACCAGTGCTCTGGACACTGTGGGATCACAGAGCTCCTCCCAGGAGCAGGATGGTGCTCCTGCCTCTCCAGGATCCCAAGGGAATTATCCTGGGCCATGCCAGGCTGTGAAGCACCCAGAGCTCACCTCAGAGTCCAGAGAGCCACACACAACCACTGTCACCATCCCTTGGTGACTTTCTGGGTGTATCCACCCACCCTGTGGCTTCAGCAGCACTGCTGGGATGCATCTCAAACCTGATGCAGAAGCTCAGAGGACATTTTGGAGCTCTGACCTGTGCTTTTGCCTGTCCTTCCCAAATTTAGCTCCTTTTCAGCTACACACTGGTGACACCAGGGTGGCCTGGAATCAGGAGCACAGCCAGGGCTTAGGAAGCACTACAAAAGCATTTGTTCCAATATTTACTCAGGGATTTTGCATGCTACACCTACCACAGCCTTTAGTTTATTGGGAACACGGTGCACAGGGGAAGGGCAAACCACAGAGTCTATACTGCTGCCAAGCAAAATGTCATTAAGGTTTTAGCAATGCAACACAAATTGAGTTTACATTAAAGCTTCTTTTGTATAAACCATATCCCAGAGTGAAACACGGTGACAGAGCTGAGTAATGAGTTGGAGCAGAGCAATCAAGGTGGAACTACTGAGCAATAGGAAAAAGAAGCCATTCCAAAGTGCTATTTAAAGTTAGGCTGAGAGCTCCATTTGAAGTATAGAAGTGATTATGTACAGTCACCACTGCACACAGTTAATGCCATGTAGGATGCAGTACCTACCACCTGCAGCTGCACAGAGACACCCCGAGGTTCAATGGCACTATAAAAACCATCACCAACTGGAAGCTGAGATTCTTCTTAATATAGACCTATACATAACTGCTGAAGGGCTCAGGAGTCTGGAACTTCAAATCTCTCTTGTGCTGCCCAGTACATAAATCCCACAACTCAAAGGTGACCGTTTGCCATTTCAAACCTCTCCTTCCTGCAAGATTCAGAGTCCCTGAAGCCCTGTTTGTGCCCAGGAGTGCTGGGCAACACCTGGGGTATGGCAACACCCAGGGCACCAGGGGTTATGGCCCCCAGCCCTGCTCTGCACAAAACCACAGCACTTCTGAATGGTTTTCTAAATACCCAGCAGGCCTGCCTATTATTAGGATAGGGATAATACCAATATTATACTGTATTAAATATTAGTATGTCAAAGAAGCTCCTCTCATGCAAAGTTTCCAGTCTAGCTAATTAACAGTGGCTTCCTCCAGCATATAAATTTGGGCTTTAGTCCCTTGTACACAAGTGTGGTGGTGTTCACAGGGGTCCCAGGATGAGGGAAGGGATGAGAATCTTGACTCCATGTTTCAGAAGGCTGATCGATTATTTTATGATATATTATATTAAAAGAAAATTATATTCAAAAACTATACTAAAAGAATAGAGAGAAAAGGATTTCATCAGAAGGCTAAAAAAGAAAGGAATGGAATGAGAATAAAATCTCACAGCCTCAACACAGGTGGCTGCCATTGGTCATCAAGTAAAGACAATTCCACAATTCTGGGTAAACAATTCTCCAAATCACATTCCAAAGCAGCAAAACATGGAGAAGCTGAAGCTTCCCAGCTTCTCAGGAGAAAAGATCCCAGCAAAAGGATTTTTCAGAAAATATGTCTGTGACACACAAGTACACAAGGGCAGGAAGGGAGGGAAGGAGCAGAGGACAGGAATGGCTGCAGTCATCTTTAAAGGCTGGAGATTAAAGACAGAGAGAATTAACACACATGGAGAGGAGGCTTCCAGAGCACGGTAAGGTTGGAAATAGCTCTCATTTCTAGTTCCAGGCTTGCTGCTGTGTGCTCTGCTCTGCTCCCCATGGCATCCCTGGGGAGGGAGCCCAGGGCAGGCCCGTTCAGGCGAGAGGGATGCAAATGGGCTCAGGGCTGACCTGCAGCTCACACTCAGCTCTGCCAGCTGCCAGACCCAGCACATCAGACACAGCTCAGGTGCTGAAAAGGCTGCAGTGCTGCAGCCAGGGGTGCAGGGACCCTGCCTGGGCACTCCTCATGCAGACAGATGGGGCTGGATCACAGCACTGCAATATCCTGCAGCTCAATCCCTGTTTTCCCCTCAAATGAGCAAGCCAATTTTGATTTATTTGAGTTTTTCAGAACTTGCAAAATCACTTATAAATGGCTAAATATATTTAAAAAACCAAAAAAACAAGTCCATAAAGACTTCAGAGCACTGCTAAGTAGAGCAACTGAATAGGTTTATCAAGATACAAAGCAGCCCTCCCCAAAATATATGGCTCAGACATACCCTGCCAGCAGAAATACTCAATGTTTAAGATGAGGGAAGAGAGATTCAATGAGGATTTGTTTTCCTGGCAGCCCTCCATACGGGCACATAAACCTCTTGTAGCACCACACTGATATTTAAACTAATTAGCACCAGGAAAGCCTCAGGACTGTGCTTTTCTCCCAGCCTGTTCCCAGGGACACAGGGGCTCCAAAATCTGGCTGTGATCACATCCCACTCACATCCCAGGATGCTGCAGCCCAGGAGCCCCAGCACAACCCCCTTCCTGCCCAAGTACACAGGAACACAGGGCAGGACACTTGGCAAAGGGAAAAAAATCCCCCCTCTGCCCAAAGTGCCCACTCAGCATTATGTGAGAGGATAAAAATAGCAGGCAGGAGAGCTGGCCCTGAATATCAAGCAGCATTCTCACCCAAATCAACTTCCCCTTCACTCTGTTCTCCTGCAGGCTGCACGTTGCCTGAATTTCCTATTCCTCATAAACACAGGCAGTGGGGATTTAGCTCTGGGGAGCTGCAGACTGGCACATCCACCATCATTGCTCTGGCAACCCCCCACCAGGCTCTGGAAAGAGCTCCTGACTTCCAGAGGAGAAAGGCCAGGCTGGGGGGTGGGTTTTGTGAATATTCAACACCTCTGCACAGCAGGCCTGCCTATTATTAGTGTAGGGGATGTCAAAGAAGCTCCTCTCATGCAAAGTTTCCAGTCTAGCTAATTAACAGTGGCTTCCTCCAGCATATAAATTTGGGCTTTAGTCCCTTGTACACAAGTACACAGGGCAAGAAGGGAGGGAAGGAGCAGAGGACAGGAATGGCTGCAGTCATCTTTAAAGGCTGGAAATTAAAACTCTCAGGTAAGAGAGAGAATTAACACACATGGAGAGGAGGCTTCCTGTTTCAGGAAGGGCTGAATCTCCCTTCCTTTAAAAAAAGATTGGATGTGGCACTCAGTGCCATGGTTTAGTTGAGGTGGTTGCCTCTGATGTACCCTCAGGCAGGTCCTGGCAGCTGGGATGTGGCTGATCCTTGGAGCAAGGGCAGCAGTGAGCTCCTTTCTGCAGCCCCAGAGCAGTGCTGGGAGATGTGTGATGCTCTGGATGGCAGAGGGTGACAGTCCCACCCTGACCCAAGGCACTGCCCTCTGCTGCCCCTTGTGAGGGACCTCTTTGCTTCTTGTTAGCTGCCCAGTCAAAATCATCTCAGCCTTTTCCAGACAGATGCTCTGGGGATGGGTCGAACTCAATGATCCTAAAGGATTTTCCAGCCTGGAGGTTCTGTAATTCCTCCTGGAGCACATCCCCAGAGCATCTGTCTGGAAAAGGCTGAGATGATTTTGACTGGGCAGCTAACAAGAAGCAAAGAGGTCCCTCACAAGGGGCAGCAGAGGGCAGTGCCTTGGGTCAGGGTGGGACTGTCACCCTCTGCCATCCAGAGCATCACACATCTCCCAGCACTGCTCTGGGGCTGCAGAAAGGAGCTCACTGCTGCCCTTGCTCCAAGGATCAGCCACATCCCAGCTGCCAGGACCTGCCTGAGGGTACATCAGAGGCAGGACAGATGCTCAGGGTCCTGTCAGGGCAGCTTTCAGGGCACTCTGTGATCTCTACTGCAGCAAAGCCTGCACTTCAGGGCACCTTCAGTCTCCTGCAAGTTGGTCCTGATTGTGCCAAGCAAACGCTCTAAGGGACCTAAGTGCTAAACCAAAATGCTCTGTTCATGAACTGCTTCAGCACAAGAGTTTTCTCCAGGTTGAAGAGTGTACTCTGGGAAAAAAATAAAGACTGAAACCTTTTAGAAGTCTGAACTTATTTATTTTTACTTGCTTCTTAAAATTAGGAGAGAAATAAAAAAAAAATATTGTATGGCTCCACATGTACCACCCTCCAGTGCTTCAGTTTCTTATTCCCACCTCCAAAGTGGAACAATAACCTTATCTACTCCATCAAAAACTTCTCCAGCTCGTGCCCAGATTTCAGACACACTTTCTTGGAAGGATAAATCCCTGCTTTCTGCACTGCTCTGCCCCCTCACTGTGTCAGCTGTCAATGAAAGTACCTCACCAGAGACACCCAGGCCCACAAATCTCACCCAAATTTATACATCTTGCCAGAGCAGAGCTTCTTTCTGGCCAAGGGGTGATGTGCAGCCCTGTAGATCTTCACTGAGCTTGGGGCAGAGGTGACAGCTGAGTTTTCCAGCACTGCTGTTGTCACATTTCTGTATCCTGCTCCTTGCACAGCACCTCTGATTTATAAACCAAAGGTTTCAGAGCTTCCTGCTTGCCATGATTTAAAAACAAGCTGGACAGACCTTCCCAAACCCAGTTCTCTGCCTCAGGGGGGCACATGGCATGGCCATGTCTGAGCCAAACAGCACCCACAGATCTCTGGGGTCATGAGCAGCTCACTTCCCTTTCCAGCTCCACATCCCTCCCACCATCACCACAGGAGAAGCAGTTTCTGAACCAACCTTTCCCAAACTTCAGCAGGGTGTTTGTTTGCTGAGGCTTCAGTTTTCCACAGCTTCTCTAAGGGTCTCTGATGCAATCTGGGCTCTGTTTGCAATCTGGCCTGGCCTTATCTGTGCCTTAGGATGCTCAAGGCACAGATAATTCAGGAGCAATTTTGTGTCAAAACAGCACCTTGGCTTCCAGAAGGGCCTCCAGGACAGCTATGAAAGCTGCAAGGCTCTTCTTAAAGGATTAATGAAGTGATTAACTAAGGTGTAATAAAGTGATTAATTAAGGACCAAATCCATCCATGCACTGGTCAGTAGCAGACCCTGAACAGGGACACAGCTCATGGAGAACACACCTGAGAGCCTCCAAGGCAGGGCTTGCACACTGCACAACAGGATATTTCACTGCTCTGCAGCCACCTGCCTTTATCCTGGCCCCAAGGACAAACAGCTTTATTGGATAGGGATCATCTCATCTTCCAGGAAAACTTTGTTCAAAGCTTTAGATGTTCAGCTTGCCTGAAAGCAGAACAGCTTTCCTGAGTTGAAAGGAGCAGTTCATGTCTCGGCAGTGAGGTAGGACCAAAGGGAAGGAAGAGAAAAAGAAGAGCTGAATTCCTTGTCTATCTCTCCTCTGCCTTTGTACCTCAGCCCACAAAATCTCAGCAAAGAAAACAGAAGTGATGCAAGATGGAATTCCAGAAAGTCACAAGTGACCAAAAATCCAGCAGTCCATCCCTGCACGTGTACCCTGGAAAGCAACACCCAACACAAGGAGGGTAGAGAAGTCAGCATCACTCACTGCCAACTTCCTGTGATGGAAAAGAACACACAGAGGCCAGGGACCTCCTGGAAATCACATTTTAGGAAGGCAATTCATCAAATATCAAAGGGGAAAGGAATACAAGAAAGATCTGGTAAGGAAGGACAGCAGTGGGGCGGGAAAGAGCCACAGAGACACAAGAGAAGGTCAGTTCCCCTCTCCACCCCAGCAGGGAAATTCCTGGCTCCCAGACCATCCTTTGTTCCTGTGCCCTAGAGGAACAACAAGGGCTAAACCTCTTCTGCCATAGTCAGTAGAAAACTGCCTGCATCACAGTGCAGGCTGGGAAATCTGCTGGGTTTGGGACAATCTGGATCTGTTGGATACCAGTGAAACCAGACTCGTGAGCACTACAAACCCAAAACAAGACCATGAAATAACCAAAGCCTCCAGACTTCAAACAGAGCACAGCAAAAAAAAAAAAAAACCAAAACCAAAAACAACCCCCTGCCCAAGCAAGGAAACATCTCAGACAAATTATATCATTTTTGCCATTTTTTCTGAGTTTTTTCCCAGAGAAAAACATGAATGTCCCCGGGCCCACAACAGCTTTTACTTCCCCCACTAGAAGCATCATTCACAAAAAAAGAACCAAGTGGATGGATTGTGCCTATATTTGCAAAACACTTTGGGAAAGAAGCAGTGACATGAATTTGTCACCGATATGGTGCTGGGAGCAGCACCAAACCCAAAGGACACAGGGCTAAAAAAGGAAGGAGAAAAAATAAACCCATCAAAACCAGGGAGCACATCTGAAGGTGATGGGAAACGTCACCGTTCCCTCCACCTGCAAGGAGCACTCAGCCACAGGCACAGGAGGCCCAGTGCCAGCCCAACAGCCTCTGCTACACATTGAGGGGACACTGATTTGGGGAAAAGACAACACACCTGAGCTTTTACTGCCACACAATAACACCAAACCAAAACCATCCCCATCTGTGGCTGAAGGACCCAGGCATTGAGGAAGCTGTTAGTCAGGCATATTGCTCTAAACACAAAGCCCAATGCAGGCAAACCCCAGCCCTGAAGCAGGCAGGGGCACGTTGCACACAGCTCCTTACCCGACTGATCTGCAGCTTCTCAGCTCCAGGCTTGAAGAGGTTCCATCGACGGCCGCCGTTCCTGCAGTTCCCGCGCACCTTCAGGGTCTTTGAAGCCTGCTCGTTCTCAGCTGCCAGGAGAAAATCCACAGGAACAAAAAAATAAAAAAGGAATGACAAAAGATAAATGCTGTGCTTTAGCTCAGGCTGGGGGCGGAGGCTGTTCTTTTAAATGAAAGAAACAAAATTGTTTGCAAGAGACTCATTCAACCTCTCCTTTAGAAAAAGAGAGCACAGAGTATATTTAGGTGCTTTATTCAGTGCTCTTGGGATGCAAGAGAAATAGTGCAGCTTGGATACTACAAAAAGGCAGAGCTGGGAGCCACATCCCAACGTGGGGTCAGCCCAACTGGGTGTGGAGCCAGGATGCTCTGCCAGGAGCTCCAGGAGCAGGAGACCCTCACCAGCCTGTCCCAGTGTGCCCAGGGCAGCAGCTCCTTGGGTCCCACCTGCTCCAGCAGCAGCACCTGCAGCAATCCCAGCTGCACACTCACCATGGTCCATAGCTGAGCACACCTTGGACCTTTCCAGGCCTCAGAAAATAAACAGCTCCTCCAATTTACACACTAACCAGAAATGGGTAAGGCCATAAAAGCTGTTTTTTAAAAGAAACTGGGCTGGTTCTCACCCCCAGCATTTCAGACCAAGCTCTCAGAGATGTAGTTCTGCTCTAGCTTTTATATTTTTCAGATTCTCACACCAGACCCCAGCCTGGCCTTGCAGATGGCACTACCCAGGCACACAGCAGCTTGTGAAAAAGAGGCAAATGAGCTCTACTTTTCCAATCAACCAAAACTTTCAGCTCCACATCCTATCTCTTTCTTTTTGGGGTGAAGCTGCCATTATGTGTAAGATCAGAGTTTTCCCTCCCACATTTGGCAAGCTTAAATTTTAATCCCTTCTTCCATCAGGCTCTTCACATCCCCTGGGCTGGAGGGAAGGAAACAGAGCTGAGCACCACTGGTGCCCCCAGAGCAGCTGCTGGCACAGGTACATGTGGTCCAGGCAGTGCTCCTATGTGGTACATGCATCCCCACAGGTGTTTCCAGCACCTGGAGGCTCCTCATCCCAGTCATGGAGCAAGGATCTACAGAAAATAGCCATGTTCTGGAATTCTTCCCTAAAAGATGCACAATGCTCAATTTCTATCTCCTGACGTACCTCTCACCAGGAAGAGGTTTCAGACTGTGTCAGTCCTGAGGGGTTTGAGACCAGACTAAATGGTTCCAGGTTTTGGGAGAGAGGAGACCCCCAAACCAACCAGGTGGGGGCTCTGCCCTGCCCAGGCTGAGCGCAGCAGGGCTGGGATGCTCATGCAGGCTGCCTGGGCAGCCATCCTGATTTTCTTCCAGCATTGTTGGGAGAGAGACTGCACTGAGACCTATTTCCTCAATGCTGATGCAGGCAGCCTGCTGCTATTTTTAGCAGCCCACGTTTCACTTTGGAGACTCTTGGAGAGCCAGGCTGCAGCACGGTGCCGGCTCCAGCAGGAGGAGGCGATGGATGGAGCAGCGTGCAAACAGGAAATGCTCACTCTGAGGGGCTGTGTGACCCCCCTGTGCTGGGAACCACTGCACCCCAGCAGCAGTGCCATCAATTAACAGCACAGGCAGCTAATTGGCCTTGTCCTCCCCAGCTCTTCTGAACCCTGACGTGCTGCCACCATCCATCAGCTGCCTGGATCCCTGGAGCGCTCCCGAGCGATGCCAGCACAGCCTGGCAGCGCTTCCCTGCTCGCCCATCACTAAATCACAGGATCCTTCATGCCAGCAGTGGCCCTTCAGGAAATCATTTCCTTTCTCTCATTATCAATCTTTTTAATTAGGAGGTTCAGAAAATGATGTCATCTATTCAGCCATCAGCCAATTTACCTGCCAGCATGAGACCCTGCCAGCAAATACATTCCAGGGTGCTCTCTCTGGTGTCACTGTGAGCAGGACAAATGCAGAGAGGTCATCCCAGTCTTTGGCTCATGAGACTCCCTCCTTCATCATGAAAAGTACCCAAGCACAAGAGGAAAAAAACCCTTCACTTATTGTGTTTCCAAACAAACATCAGATTTGAGTTGTGATCTCAGTATCCATCATCACCCACCACCTTCAAACGGTGAGTACTCAGTGACTACTCACCACAGAGGATTCTTAGAGGACAGAAATTCAAGAGAAAATCACCAAATATAAGCTCACACAGCAGCTGCTGAACAGCTTTTGCACCTGACGTGCCTACTCCTGTTCATCCTCTTATAAGCAGATTATGGGGACTGTGCTCAGAGACATCAGAGAGAGAAAACAGCCTTATTTCATAAACACACTGTACACAAGCAGATCCTATTAGCCAGCAAGAAACTCCTCAGCATGTGGCTCTCAGAGCTCCCTCACCTGGTGCCAGGGATGTAACCAGCATGGATGCATGGGTGACACCCGGGAGGGGAGGGGAGAGGAGAGGAGAGGAGAGGAGAGGAGAGGAGAGGAGAGGAGAGGAGAGGAGAGGAGAGGAGAGGAGAGGAGAGGAGAGGAGAGGAGAGGAGAGGAGAGGAGAGGAGAGGAGAGGAGAGGAGAGGAGAGGAGAGGAGAGGAGAGGAGAGGAGAGGAGAGGAGAGGAGAGGAGAGGAGAGGAGAGGAGAGGCACTCACCACGCCTGCGGAGCAGGTGCTGCATGCGCCCTCCCAGTTGGTCCAGCCCCATGGGGGTGCTCTGCGACAGCGGCTCCGAGCGGCAGCGCTCCACCAGCGCCTTGAAGGGCTCTGCCTGTGGGGACGGCTGGGCAGGGGGAGACGTCTGCCGAGAGAAGGGGCACAGGAGGGGTTTTACCAACAGCACTCAATCTCAGGACATACAATAATACACAGAATTACCACGGCACTGCTCGCTGCAGTCTGCACCCATTGCATTTCTGATTGCAAGGTCAGGCCCTGCTGGCCCTGGTGTGCAGCCCCCAGTGTGTGGCAACCCAGAACATCCCTCTGGCTGTCCAAGATGGCCAAGACCCCTGCCAGGGGGCTCAGAAGCCCTGGCACAGAGCCCAAAACACCTGTGGGTTTGATTATGACCCGTGGAGCAAATTACCAACCTTAGATGAAGATCAGCCAGCCACAACAGTTTAGGTAGAATAATAGTGAAGTTATCACAGGGTGGAAAAGTAGATTTTGGGGTTTTTGGTATGGGGGTTCAGGAGGCAAGATGGAGGGATCTGGGCATGTCCAGCCTTTCTCCTTCTTCTTCTTGGCCTCCATCTTCTGCTGTGATGGTGGCACTCACAGACTGGTTCAGAGTAGAAGCTCACTGTCTAACACAGGTGATAGGTATTGGAAAGGAATTGTAAACATTGTACAGGTAGTTTTTAGTATAAAGACATAACCCTGCCCTGGGGGCAGGCAGAGTGCCTGGAACTGTCCTGCTGGGTGGACCTCAGCAGGGCAGGAGAAAATTTATTATAGATAAGATACAATAAACAACCTTGAGACCGAGAAATGAAGAGCCCTGACTCCTTCTTCAAGCCCAGGCTGGGAAAAGAGACTTTCTAACTCTTCTCAGGGTCACTGTGAACAGCGAGAGACCCCAACACCAGTGCAAGGGGCTCAGACTTTGTACAGCTTTGAGCCCAACACTTCCAGTGGCACTGAGTGTCCCAGGAACTTCTGGGAGTGACCCTGATGGAGACCCCCTTGCTGCTCTGCATTTTGGGGGTGAGGCTGCTCTCCCATCCCCAAGCCCCAGCAGGAACAGACACAGGAAAGGAATTACTGGTGCTGAGGACCTCGTACCAGCAAGGGCTGGCTGCTTCCAAGGAATAGCAAAGAGAAGCCAAACGGGTTGGCAGCTCGCTGATGGCAACAGCTCACCAGACATGTCCTTGCATCTATAGCCTACAAAATATTTACTTGAATAAAACAGTTGCAATTGATTGAAGCACCCATAAAATGGTCAAATACCTCAGTTATACCTTAATGCTTGGTAACACTAATCCAAAGAGTTGGCATTTACAGTTAAGTGGGGAAAAATGTTGGTGTTTTCCTCACTCCAACTTTTATTATTCTATTCCAGGAGGAAAAGTTCCTGAAAATGACAACTGTACCATGACATTTTGTAGAATGGAATGTTCTTTTTAAAAACATCACAATTCAAACTCCTACTTTTCATTTTATTCTCTGTGACATGTGACACCATGGAAGTCTTGTGTATAATCTTAGAGTCAAGAAATCAGAAGAAAAATCATTTGACAAAGGTCAAGGGAAGCAAACAGGAGGTGTTCCTCTCTAAGAGGTTTCTAGGCTCAATCACAAACACATCTGTCACACTTCCAGGAGCCTGCTAATAACTGGGGGCCTGGGATGGTTTGGTGGATCCATCCTCAAGACTCCAGCAGCTCATTTTCACTGATGTGCTGTTATTTTCATTTACAGATGAAGAACAAAGCAGACAGGCTGTAATTACCCCAGAAGAAAGCTGTGGATGAATTAAGGCTCCATCTCCCAGCACCAGCATCATATCCAGTGAGCCAGTACACTTCTCTTGGCTGGAAAGCAGCTGGGAGGAGGTAAAAGCCAAAGAAAACCTTCCACCCAGGGAATTTTCAACACAGAGTGCCTTTAGCATAAGGCCAGCAAGGCCCAGAGCTGCCCCTTCCCATCCCTATTCTGATGCCCTGGTTTCACTTTTGAGGCTGGGAATGGGATAAAGGAAAGACACAGCATGTGTTTAAAGAAAGCATGTGGAAAGCTGAATTATCCATGTGTTCCATAGCTGGTTCTGTATACATGCAAAGCCTATCAGCTTTGCAAACTCAACCTGCCTTTCCCTGACAATGTTAAAAATACGTTTCCCAAAAAACCCTACCCCACTATAGATAGCACTAAATATAGGCTTTAATTCAAGATTTTGCTAGCACCTCCTGGTTATTATGAACACAAGAATCTGCACAGCTTGAAGATAGGCTTTAGAGGTTTTGTCTCCTCTAAAAATAAAATGATTCTCAGACACAACCATATTAAAAGCCATAAATACCCAAAATCTTCATTCTGCAAGTAAATTGCACCTCGCTGCAGACAGGAACACAGCACTCTTTTGGCAACAGCAGGATTTAGAAAGTGAAGTACTAATTCTTAATTTGGAAGAACTATAAAGCCTTTTGTTACAGCAGGCTGAGACACAACCCAGAAGCTGAATAACCAGGAGATGAAGAAAGCTCTGAAGATCAACTCTCCCAGATACTATTTCCTGGTCAGTGCCATTCAGCAGTGGGAGGAAAGGGATAAATCCACTCAGCAATCCCATCTCTGCAGCTGCTCCCACAATAAACCAATCGCAAGCTAAAAGTCACTTTGGGCATCACCTGCAATTTCTCCACAAACACAGATAAAACAGGGAACTTTGCTGGATCTTCCTCTTGTGAAAAGGCACTTGGAGCTGCACTAAAGCCAAACCCCAAAGCTGTGGGAGGATCTGAGCTCTGCCCCAGCTATCAGGCAGCAGATCTGCAAACCCATCCCCTGGCATGTGCACACTCAGGCAAATCAGCAATGCTGCACTTCCAGTCGGACCCACCGCAGCAAGAGGCTCCTGCTTTCCCACACAGAGCACCCATGGAACCCCAACAGCCTCCCAAGGCCCTGACAGCACCCATATCCATGTGGGCCACTCGGAGCAGCAGCACACTCTGCACCAGGGACAGCCCTTGTGGCACTGAGACAGTTTGGATCCAAGGCCAGGACTCAGAGGAACAACCTCAACTCTTGCTCCAGGGAAACATCTGCAGTGATGCAGGAGTTTGAGCACATGGTCCCTTACAGAGCCCTGAAACCAAACCCAGCATCCCATCAGCCTGGCACCTCATCCTATGGGACACACAGCTTTTGCCAAGACTGACAAGCCTGTGGAAAATCTCATTGGCACACTTCTGGCAATCCTGATTCCCCCAGAGAACGGCCTCACAAACCTAACTGGGGGCTGGTGCAGAACAGCCAGAAGCAAGCTGCAGCCTGCAAACCCTTTGGAGATAAAATTCTGAACCCAAGGAAAAGATTTTGGCTTTCTGGTCCATCAGAATAACCTCTTATTTCCCAAGCAAGCCAGCAGAGGGCACAGAAAGACTGCGGTGAAAGCCTCTGCTCTGCCACTGCGAGGGTGACACGAGCCCAGAGATGCTCCTGGTCATGGCCCTGGGACAAGCAGGGACCTCTGCCAGAAATACACCTGACATTTATTTCTTAGTCCTAAAACCTCCAAACTGATACCTGAAATATGAATTCAGATGCCCATTTTGCAACCTTTCCTCATGGCACTCCAAAGGAGGTATCAAATCACCCACAAACCCTATCCATGGACACACCAGCCACTTTGGAACCCTGATGGAACGCTGGAATTGCAAAATACCTGGTATCAAAGCTGCTTTCCATCTGAACACCATCTCAAGCTACTGGAAATGCTCAAAGGCAACTCCTGGGGCTATGCCTGACTTCCTGCAGCAGCACTTTCCCTGTTGGGATGCTGTGGTGGTTTTAGAGGTTGGAGGAGGATAATTCACTTCAGTGGAGCCATGGAAAATGAAACTGTCCAAAACCCAGTGAAACCTCCATGACATCTTTTACTCCATGTCTCATGTCTCAGAACAAGGATGGCACTGTGACTCCAGAGCTGCAGCAGCCTGAATGGAGTAATGCATTTTCCACTGACAATTTTTTTGACCTTTACTGTTCTTCCAATTCTTCAAAACATTTTATCTCTACTGTTTCACAAGTTCCCAGAACACATGAGAATTTGGGATGGGGACTGAAAGCAACCATCAGGGATGTGCTTTTCTACTTTTCTGCATCTGCTTTCATTAAATGCTGCTGCAATGCTATTTCCTTTAAAGCACCAGGATCAAATCCTACCAAACTACTTGCCCATATCATCGCTCAGCTTCTGCCCAAAGACATTAGAATTTTAAAAGACAAGACCAGGAAAGCAAAAACCAGGTGCATTAATTGCAGATACAACTAAAAAGATTTACTTACTGACAGAAGCAATGTACAGATCATCCCCTAAATCCCATCCAGCATCCCTTGTGCTACACCAGCCTCAGTTTCTCACACCATCTCCCCACAGGAGCCTCTGTGGGAACAGGCACTTTTATGCTTTTCTTGGGGTAATGTTTCAGTTGTTTGGGAAATGCTTTCTGCCCCACTCTGCTCACACACTGTAAAACTGCTGGGAACTTGCTCAGGGCAGCTGGCCTGGCCAAGCCATCCCATCCTGGCAGCACCTTCTCCTGCCTGTGGTTGAGCATTTCCCTTGAAATACAAATCCTACAGTTAATCAGAGCAGCCTGGAGTGGAGGCAGCAGGGCCAGTGACTGTCCTGAGAAACAGGTGCCAGCAAAGAGATGGACTGAGCCCTAAAACAATAAGAGGCTGGAGTTTGCTGGGCTGAAGTTACTCCTCTCCCATGTTTATTTTTGGTGAAGTGTTTCCGAGTGCCGCTCCCTGATGGGAGATAGGCGAGCAAATCCCTGGGGTATCTCAGGTCATTTGTTACTGGAGCTGCTGGCAGACTCTCCAGGGCTGTTCCTGCCCAGGAGATCCCTCCTGCAGCCTCCCTTTGCTCTGGGTTTGGTGCCACCACCCGATCACTGTGCGCTGCCAGACCTGCAGCAGGAGTTCCTGGGGTGCAGGAGGTGTCCAGAACCCAGGGGGGGCTGTGTGCTTTCCTCCCCCTGCTGCAGCCCCTGCCCAGGAGGCAGCCAGCCCTCCCTGCCAGAGGAAGCCTCAGCAGCCTGGAGGCCGTGTGCTATCGCCACACTCCACGGGAACTCGGGGGAGGTTTCCTGTCCAGTTATCTCAAGCACCATATTTAAGTTTCTTGGTCGTGTTAATAAGCTGCACCAGCTGAGCTGGGACTTAGGGCATCTCCTGTTCACACAGCTGAGCTGGGAGAGCGCTGGGATTGTACCCTGAGAGCTCTGGGACCAGACAGGCAGGTCCTGCCCCCCCAGCAGGGATGTGGCTGCTCCAGGAGAAGAGTGCTGGTTCTCCCTCTGCTCCACTCCATCCTTTCGTGCCACTCTCATCTTGCTCCTGCCCAGAATGTTTTCAGCTTGGTCCCTGTGAAGGGATATCAAACCACAGCTCTTCTGAGCTCCTCCTAAAAATGTTTCTTCCAGAAACCCCAAGAAGTGACCAACCACTACTCACTCCTCTGGAGTGCCTGGGATTACACAGAGAGCTTCTGTAACTCTTTGTATTACACAGAAACAGCAGAAAAACAAAACCAGGAATAACTAACAATACTGCTGCCTGTTTTAGCTGCGAGTCAGAAGTTCAGATCCTTTCCCTCAGCATTTCTAATGTGCTGCCAATTTTCAAACACTTCCCCTCTTTGCTTGGAAGTTACTGCGACCCCTTTTCCAACAGGCAACAATGTCACCACCTCTGGAATATCTCTTGTCTCTCCAAACCCAATAGGAAAAGAGAAAGTTTCTTCACAAATCAATCTTATTTTTCTACCTGGCACCTTGAAAAAAGAAAAAATCCTCATTCCAGCCTCAGCTAACCAGCAGGTACCCAAAAGAACCCTAAAGCTGGGCCTCACACTGGCTCCACAGGACTTAGGTCTCATAGCAATAAGCTGGACAAGACAGATTTGTAACACCCAGAACCTAGTTGAAAATGCAATGTCCACTTACATGTTCTGAAGATTTTAAGGGCTTTGAAAGACTTGCTTGTACCAGACAGGAATGTCCTGCCATGACTGGAGCCACTAGCACTGCCCACCTCTCATTCATCACCTACCCCATCACTCCTATAACTCTTTAAGGTAAGGAATCACAGAGGTCAAAGTGCAATTGCTGAATTCTGTTTGCCCATGGCACATTTAAAAACTCTCAGTTTGTTAAAACCCCTCTACTTAGGAGCTTCTACTTCAAATGAACCTAAATGCAGAGAGGAAAAAAACTAAAGCTAGTGTCTAGGAATGCATAAACTGCTACACCCTCTTCAGGAGACACTGATACACACAAAGGGTCTTAGAAGAAGCAGCTCTGGAGGTTAAAGAGCTCAGACTCAGAATGATCTAAGAGCTGTGTCTGCTGCCACTATCCACAGAACAACCTCCTTCAAATCCCAATGAGGGATGTAAAAAAATGCTTTCCAGTGCAAACCAGCTTTTTGAGATGTACAACAGCGTGGTCTTATTGCAAACCTTACAAAGCTGCTCCTACCTTTCCATTTTTGAGGCGTCCAGAAGAGACAATCCTTGAGACGTGCACCTGGAAGGGCCTGCACTCCGTGCTGCAGTCAAACTCTCCCACTCTGTCCATGACCTCCACAGAGTTTTGTTCCACAAATGAAGCAGTTCCCCGCTTTTTAATGCGGCCACCAGGCTGTTCCAAACCCTGCCTTTTCACTGTGGAACACTTTAAAAAAGTTACTACAGAAAAGTCCACGTCGGCAACTGCGGAACAGCCCATGTCCGCAGCATCCAGAATATTCTCGGGAATGTCGTGAGAAGGTGGCAGGTCCCTGCCTGTGACCTGACTCTTCTCCAGAGTACTGCCAGTGTCTTGGTGCTCCTCAGTCACAGCTGCCTGGGGAAGGCGGATCAGAGCCTCAGGTGCTGCAGAGAAGTCACCATTGGCAGCTGAGGAATGGTCCAAGTCCACAGTGCCCAGCTCATTCACAGGAAGATCAGGAGAAGGTGGCACATCCCTGCCCACAACCTGTGATGTCTCTGGAGTACTGCCCAGGTCCTGAATCCCCAGCTCACCTCCTTGCAAAAGCAGCTCAGGGTTTCTCAAGTCCTGATTATCCAGTTCTGTCCTTGAAATTTCCTGAGCCACAGCTGGAGATGGATCTACGATTTTAGCAATCACTGGGGCACAAGCCACATCCTCAATATCAAGTTTAGTCAGTGATGTCTGTGGAAGGTGGGCCTGAGCTTCAGTCACTGCAGGAAAGGCACCATCAGCAGCTGGAGAGCAGCCCAGGCCTGCAGCATCCAGATTACTGACAGGAAGATCAGGAGAAGGTGCCAGGTCCCTGCCCACGACCCTCTCCAGGGTACTGCCAGTGTCTTGAAACTCCAGCTCACTTCCAGACAAGTTTTGCAAAGGCAGCTCAGGATTTCTCAAGTCCTGATTATCCAGTTCTGTCTCTGAAAGCTCCTGAGCAACTGTTGGAGATGGATCCATGTCTTGAGCAACCACTGGGGCACAAGCCACATCCCCAGAATCAAATTTAGTTGGTGATGCCTGTGGAAGGTGAGTCTGCACTTCAGTTTCTGCAGAAAAGTCCCCACTGGCAGCTGGAGAACAGGCCAGGTCCACAGTATCCAGACTATTCACAGAAAGATCATGAGAAGGTGGCAGGTCCCTGGCCATGACCTGGGTCTTCTCTGGATTAGTGCCTAAGTCCTCAATTGGTTCAGCCAGAGTCATCTGTGGAAGTTCAACCAGATCCTCAGAGGGGTCTTTGGTGTTCAGCTCAGTGAAAGAGCCATCTGCAAGCTCTGCCACTTGGGACATGGATGGCTCTGGCCCAAAGGGAGAAGGTGAGGTTTCATTAAGCCTGTCACTGCCACTGTCCAGGCCAGAGGAACCAAGGCCTTTCAGCCCATCTGTGGTTTTGCAGTGCTGCAGGGGCTCCTTTCCCCCCAAACTCTCAAAGCTCAGGTTCTCCCACGTGCCCGAATCCGGGGACTGCAGGCAGGCTCCCACCGTGCAGAAGGCCTTGGCGCTCTCGTTCTCGATAACCAAGCCCTCTCTGGGGGAGGCCACGTCCTGCCTGCGGCCGCGGAAACTGCGCTGAGGCCTCTTCTCATCGGGGGAGAACGCCCTCGAGGAGCCTCGCAGCCGCCGAGCCGCCTCGGCCACGCTGCTTAAGAACCTCACAACACCCCCAAAGTGAGTGGCTTTGGCAGCACCGTTTGATTTTTTTCGCTGGCTGAGATTTTCCTCACATCTTGTATCAAAGTCAAAGTAAGAAGCGGAATGATCAGTTGTATTTTCTAAGTTCTGGAAATTGGTTTCAGCCCTTTGATCTGGGAGCTTTGAATTATCTTTGCTAGCTAATGAAATTCCTTTCAGATAGCTCCAGACATCAGAGCTCCTTCCTCTCCTGCTCTCCTGCGGGAGCACAGCACACCTCTTTTGATTGTCCCCTTCTGTAATTGCAGGACTCTTAACGTGTTCAAAATTCAAAGACTCGCTCTTCCTGGCCGGTATTCTCTGGCAGTTACCATCATTATCCTCACCGTGTAATCTGCCACTGATATCCCTGAGACATTTACTTTCAGTGGCATCGAGTTCAGGAATGCTGATGTTCAGCTCTATGTCCTCAAAAGAAGAGTCCAAATCTTCGATGTAGCCCGCGTAGGAGTGGCGGGAGGGCCTCCGGCCATCGCCCAGCTTCCTGACCCTGTAGACAGCTCTCTGCCCACTGCCATGAGGGTCCTCCTCAGGGTCACACACGTCCTGCACTCTGGATGCTCTCAAATCCACGTTCTTGGGTGTCCTGGAGGATCTTCCCTTTTTTGACGAGCGTACCCTGTCCATGAAGGATGGCTTTTTTAATTCTGATGCCTCAGAGGCAACTCCCAGCAGAATCATGGACTGGGGCCTGTCTTTATTCGTAGAGAGTCCTTTCCTTCGTCTGACAAAATTCCAGATCCGGCTGCCCTTGGTTGTCTTCTTATACCTGTGTGTTTCCTCCTGCTCTC
Organism: Molothrus aeneus; assembly: GCF_037042795.1. Taxonomy (NCBI): domain Eukaryota; kingdom Metazoa; phylum Chordata; class Aves; order Passeriformes; family Icteridae; genus Molothrus; species Molothrus aeneus. The sequence continues at coordinate 1,419,311 of NC_089659.1, read as the reverse complement.
CGGGGACTGCGTCGCCAGAGGCGCAGTGCTCAGCACCACAGGCCTCCAAGGCATCAGTGCTCCCTCCCTCCATGTTTCCTTGGGAAATCCTGTTGGCACATCCATTGGGAATGCTCACAGAAGCAGTACGCTGGAGGCCCTCTAGAACTTCCATCGCCCTGGCTCACAGGCTGGTTCCAGGAGTCACAGATGCATGGTCCTCAGATTGTTTTCTTCACAAGACTTTAAGGGAAAAGAACAAAGGAATGCAATTAGAGCAGAAAACTTTTAGAAGACACATTTCTTAAAGCATCACAAGTCGAACCACCCAGTGGCGGTGGTGGTTTTCCCCATTGATTCCAGGGAGGCTGAAATTTTGCTTCCAAACCATATAAATTTTAAAGCTACTTAAATCTGCTTTAAATGACTGAACACTCAGTGACCACAAATAAACTTCCTGCGCTAATAAAGTTACCACAAAGTATGCTCAGGATTCCATGAATCACATCTTCGCTTTGCAAGTTGCAGAGACTCAAAATGCATCAGAGTTCATGGCAGAGAGGAGAGAGGAAATTCCAGTCAGTGCCCCTGCACATGCCACTGTCATCTCCACCATCCCCACCTGCCAGAACTGGCACCATGCTCCCAATAGCTCAGTCTCTCCAGGCAGCCATTCAAAGAAAAGTCAGGATGACCCTTTTCCTGGAAGCAATGCAACTCTAAAATACTACAGCATCAGAAAACTCGTGGAATATCCAAGCCAGGTTTTTCATACAGTAGCGATGGCACCAGCATGGGAATCCCTCCTGGCACTGGTCTGCTCAATGAAAGCTGCTTGGCCACCACTCAACACTACAAAAAATGTGTTCCCCTCAAGTGAGTTCCAGTGGACAGGATTAAAAATCCAGTTCCCCCACCCAGAGCAGCAATGGAAACCACTCTGAAGCAGCTGTGGGAATACAGCTGAACTCCTGCTCAGTTCCTAAAGCTTCCCTTCCCCTGGAACACATCTGCCCTGTCTTGATATTACAGCTTCATGGGGCTGGATCTGCTGGTCCTGGGTTTGCTGTCTAGAAAGCAGAACCACATGCCAAGCACTCAACTGGGTTAAATTCCCTCAATTTCCAATCCTACTCTTAGGAGGAAGAAGAAAGAAATAGTGAGCCCCCAAGGCATGGATTTGACAATGGAGAAACTCTCCACTTACCCCCAGGCAGCAGGAGAGCCACACTAGCACTGTGAACAGGCCCCAGATCTACTAAAAACATTTAAACTTGTTATTTCTGATAAAACTAAGGTCATTAATGCAGCAGCTACTCCCTGGGCATCTCATGAACCTTGCATTCAGTCAGATAAGTCTGTTCCTACCTTGCCACCATGTCTGCCTCCAACAAGGGACAACCCGTGAGACCCCCAGGGATGGCAGAGGCACCACGGAAGCAGAGTACAGCCAAGAGAAACAACCAGCATCCCTCTTTTTTATGGACAACAGTCATCTGGCGTTCCATGAGCCCTGCCACAGGGCTTGGGCCAAGTATTTTTGGCACCAGCTGTGCTTAGAGTAGCAGAAATGAGTGTTTGCTGCTGCGGTGGGCAGCCAGATGTTCACTCACTGTGCTGCCCACCCCAGGCAAGCGGGAAAACAAGAGGAAAAAGCTGATGGGCTGCTATAAAAATACAGTGACCACTTTCCAATCCCTGGCAATTCGATTTATTGCCAACCGATCTGGATAACGAGAAACAAAGATAAAACTAACACAATGTCTTACCCCCACCCACCATGGCTCAACTTCCCCATTTCTGAGGGGATCTACCTCCCACCAAGGGGTGCAGAAGGATTGGGAACTGGGACAGGTATGGTTGGGTCGTGATAGTCGTCCTTCCTTCTCACACTTAGCCCAGGCTCCCGTGGGGCCTTCACAGGCCACGGCTCCTGTCAGGAGAACTGCTCCTGTGCGGGGCCTCCACTTGTTACAATTTCTGCCACGAATCAGCTCCACAGGATACAATTCCTACCAGGAACATCCCCCTCCTCCTGTGTGGAGGCTCCAGAGGTCCCATTCCTGCTTTGTGGAGCCATCACAGGTCCCACTCTCGTCAGGAGAACCTGCTCCTGTGTGGGGCCTGCACAGGCCACAACTGCTGCCAGGGATCAACCCCTGCTCAGCACCTCATCCTCACCATCTTCACCAGCCTCAGGGCTCACAGAGCTGCTTCTCACCTTTCTGTATCTCCCCTTCACTCCTCTTGGCCATTTTTGCCCTTTATTAGAGGGCAAAAAAGCCCCTCACCGTGTGAGGCGCTGCTGGCCCTGCTCTGGGCTGTGGTGGAGACACTGGTGACACTGCCTGTGCCCAACACACCCCACAGTGACACAGCCTAAATGGGCACTGCCAAAAACACCTCACAGTGACACAGCCTAAATCTGCACTGCCAAACTCACCCCACAGTGACACCGCCTAAATGGGCACTGCCAAAAACACCTCACAGTGACACAGCCTAAATGGGCACTGCTAGAAACACCTCACAGTGACACAGCCTAAATCTGCACTGCCAAACTCACCCCACAGTGACACAGCCTAAATGGGCACTGCCAAAAACACCTCACAGTGACACAGCCTAAATCTGCACTGCCAAACTCACCCCACAGTGACACAGCCTAAATGGGCACTGCCAAAAACACCTCACAGTGACACAGCCTAAATCTGCACTGCCAAACTCACCCCACAGTGACACAGCCTAAATCTGCACTGCCAAACTCACCCCACAGTGACACAGCCTAAATCTGCACTGCCAAACTCATCCCACAGTGACAGAGCCTAAATGGGCACTGCCAAACTCACCCCACAGTGACACCGCCTAAATGGGCACTGCCAAAAACACCTCACAGTGACACAGCCTAAATGGGCACTGCTAGAAACACCTCACAGTGACACAGCCTAAATCTGCACTGCCAAACTCACCCCACAGTGACACAGCCTAAATCTGCACTGCCAAACTCACCCCACAGTGACACAGCCTAAATGGGCACTGCCAAAAACACCCCACAGTGACACAGCCTAAATGGGCACTGCCAAACTCACCCCACAGTGACACAGCCTAAATGGGCACTGCCAAAAACACCTCACAGTGACACAGCCTAAATGGGCACTGCTAGAAACACCTCACAGTGACACAGCCTAAATGGGCACTGCCAGATACACCCCACAATGACACAGCCTAAATGGGCACTGGCAAACTCACCCCACAGTGACACAGCCTAAATGGGCACTGCCAAACTCACCCCACAGTGACACGGCCTAAATGGGCACTGCCAAACTCACCCCACAGTGACACAGCCTAAATGGGCACTGCCAGATACACCCCACAATGACACAGCCTAAATGGGCACTGCCAAAAACACCCCACAGTGACACAGCCTAAATGGGCACTGCCAAAAACACCCCACAGTGACACAGCCTAAATGGGCACTGCCAAACTCACCCCACAGTGACACAGCCTAAATGGGCACTGGCAAATATACCCCATAGCTGCACAGCATCAATGGATACAGCAAAGCACGCCCTACAACTTCACACCCTAAATGTACACTTCCAAATACACCCCACAGTTGCACAACCTAAATGTACCCTACCAAATACACCCCACTCAGTTACACATCCTGAAGGAATACAGCCAAATACACCCCACAATTACACATCCTAAATGGGCACTACCAAATACACCCCACAGCTGCACAGTATCACTGGATACAGCCAAGCACACCCTACAATTACACACCCTGAATGCCCTGTGGGGTCTATCCCACTGCCAGACAGACCCCACAGCTCCCCAGCCCAACCATACACAGCCTGTGCAGTCCCCCAGCTCAGTGGGTACCTCCAGCCTCACCCCAGTTACCCAGCCCAAGCACAGTGCTGATGCTCTGCTCTAGCTGGCTCTTTACTCAGCCTCCTGTACCCACCACCATGGAGGTTTTAAGAGAGAACCTCCTTCACCATGGAGGTGTTAAGAGAGAACCTCCTTCCCCAGGCACTTTTGGGCCTCAGCACCACCTGCCTCCATTTAAACCCTGCAGCAGAAATTCATGCTGGAGCTGTGCTGCCATGGGTCCCTGCAGAGACCACAGAAGCTTTTGTTCCCAAAAAACCAAGGGTTGAGCAGGACAGTTCCTCCATCTGGTGCCTGAGGAGGAGACCAGCTCCTCATTTCTCAGGCTGTCACTTTGGGATGTGAGTTATTCCCAGACATTCCCGCTGCAACTTAAAGACTAACACATTGGAATGGGTTGGAAGGAGTGGTGGGGGAAAAAAAAAGAGCACTTCAGTCGTTTCAAGTCGTGCAGCCAACTGGCAGCAAAAGACAGAAATCACAAGTGGCCCTGGTTTTTTGTTTGTATTCTCTTTCCAGTTTTATGTTTTATTGTTTTTGGCTGGGTGGATCCTGCATGAGGAAAGAAGATTCAAAGGGAAGAGGCTTGCCTGTGAAGTCTTTGGAGGGATGCTAGCACAGAGGAGACAGGCTGTTCCTCATGTGGCAGGCAAAAGAGAGCCCATAACAAGGGACAGATCCTGCACAGCCCTCCCCAGAGAAGCAACAGAATTCAGAATCACAGGGCACATGGGTGGCTTTAAAATTAAATAAGGAGGGGTTGTATTACTTTTTTTAAGCAGCTTTAAAGCAGATGTAAATTAGAGCTGCCACCATGAAGCCAGACCCGAGCAAGCAGAGAGGAGACCCATTCTGTGACCTATATTTGGTTCCTCCTCTCCATCTCCCCTTCCATCACAGGCTCACCTGACCCTCTCCTCATCTTCAAAAGCACCTTGTTGGTGTTTGAATGCCCCCAGTCACACCTGCAGGACTGCACACACTGAAACTGATGCCTTGAGAGGCTCCTGGAGCAGAGGCTGGACAGAGTTAAAGGAATAAAGCAGGGATTTATTAAAAGGCCTTCACAGGATTCACCTTGGGCAGCACAAGAGCCCAGCCAGGGCTACACCTAAGCTGGATGAGGATCACAAGTTCTCACTATAAGTTTTATCAGTTTTGGTCCATTTCCATGTTGGGGTTAATTGTCCAATTCCAGCTCCAGGTGATGCAGTCCCATCCTCCCAGTTTGCTCTCCTCAATTCTTGGTTGTTTGCACTTTCTGGGCCTGAAGCTGCAGAGGTGTCCTTGGTTCTGGGGCTGGAAAAGGATTGTTCTGTGTGACTGAGGTGTGAGGAGAGCTGCTGACACTTTATATGGAGTTCAGAGTTATACACCAATGCAGTACAGAGTCTGGAAAACATGAAAACTAAAAGGCATCAAAACCACAGGCTGACCTTGGTAGGAGCCAGCTCCCAGCACAGCCTCCTCAGTGCCCACAGCCCAGCACTGCCCCTAAGCCAGCTCCAGCCCCAGGACTGGCACTGCCCCACCCAGAGCAAACCTCCCACCCTCGAGGCAAATTTCAGCCACCTTCCTTCAGTGTTCCCTGAGCAGGAGCCCAAATCTGCTCTGCAAACACCTGCAGCAGCTGCCTGGGGCAACCTGTGCTTCCCACCAGCCAAGCAGGGCAAAGGTGGCTTTACCAACCAAACCACAAGGCCTCGGGGGCATTTAGGCCCATCATGACAAAATAAAATTTGAATATGGAGGAAAGCAGCCCTGAGAGTGTCTGATGAACCACTGCTCACCTTCCTGGAGTGCAGAGGAAAGAGGTTTTGAAGAAATGCTGTGGGAACAGCTATTAGTCAGAAAACAACACCACTTGTCAACCACATGTTTATTTTTCCCCTCCTTGAGCTGCAGTTGCAGATGTCAAGTCGTAGCAAGTCACCACCCAACAACTAAAAGCAGGACCACCATCACTTAAAGCAGGGTTTTAACCACAGAAAACACAATTTCCTTCCACCTCTTCCACTGCCCACAGATTACCTGAGCCTAAGGAGGGTGGCTCAGCCAGGTCTGGAGACCAAAGGCTTGTGTGTTTGCTCTCCAAAACACACACAATCTCACCTGGAGGGGAAGATGGTTTTATAAAACTCCAGCTACCAACCAAACACTGCCAACAGCTCCAGTGCACAGGGGCTGTGTGGGTCCCTGCCTTGCCCTGCTCTTCCCAAAGCAGCCCTTCATTCTGAAAATTCACTTTCCTTTTCCAGGTCACTGAGGGGGATGAATAAACTGAGATTAATAAAATCCCCAGCCAAGGGCACCAGGTGTGTTACACAAACATCTGTATCTACAGCCACGACTCTCCCTCCAAATTCTTTCCATATTTTTTGCCTTATCCCAATGTCTAAGAAAGAAATAGGTGTCTGTATCTCACTCCTGGTTGCACAACATTCCCTTGGCAACAGGCTCTTCCTGCACGATACAGGTGGGAGTAAGAGCAATTTTGCTCCTTTTCAGTGTGATTTAGCAGACAGCCAGCAGAAATAACAGCACAGGCCCAGGGAACACCCACTAAAGTTGACAGTTCTCATAGACTTAAAGGACACTGAATCAGGCCCAAGCAATCAGGGCTGTCACAAGCCACTCCTCAGGGAGTGACACTTTGCATGGGCAATCACCTGCTGCTGAGATGCCCTACACAAGTTATCCACAAGCAGAGCAAAACCAGGCTAAACCACGACACCAGGTCCAAAGGCAGCAGGGTAGCAAGGCTTACTAGAAAGGAAGCATCAGTTAGGAAATTAGGATTAGCCTGATGCCTGATCCAGGCTGAGTTTTCTCAAGGGACCCTAATGATGGAAAGAAACTGCTCATTCAACAGCACACAGTTCAGGCTGTTTGCCAGGCAGGCACCACACAATTCCTGAAATCTTCAGATCTCTGCAGGTTTTGGGCAACAAGCAGAAGTAACTTTTAAAAAAGTATTTTTAGTGCTCTGAAACACTAAGAGGGCACTGGCACAGGGTACCCAGAGAAACTGTGGCTGCCCCTGGATCCCTGGAAGTGTCCAAGGCCAAGCTGGACTGGGCTTGGAGCAGTCTGGGATAGTGGAAGGTGTCCCTGCCCATGGCACAGGTGGAATGAGATGGTTTCAAAGGTTCCTTCCAACCCAAACCATTCTGTGCTTCCAGGATCCCTTGGTGCTGTGGGATATTCCAGGTTCCAGGCAATGGTAAATCCCTTCTATCAAGTGACCTGAAAGAACTATTTTGACCGGGGCCCTGAGAAACAACAAACCTTTGAAGGGAACAAAGAGGAAATTGGTGGTGGGGCTGCCCTTGGGGCAGCCTAGACAGGATCACATGCCAGACACCATGCTCTCCTCCACAGAGCTGCTGGCTCAAAGCACCTGGAGAGACCCAAGGTCATCCTGGAGGTTTTGGAGCCAGAGGCAGAGAGGGTCTGAGGCTCAGTGCCCCCCATGTGCAAAGGAGAAGCTGGGGGTTCAAACCATGTCAGAAGAGTCAGCAGTAAAGCCCAGCTCCTCCTGGCACTGTGACAACCTGCGCTGTGCTGGATGTTCCAAGGACAGGATCTGCACTCACTGTGGAGCAGTGACTCCAGACACCCCTCCAAGGTTCTCCATCCCTCTCCTCTCACCCCTCAGCAGTGCTAAATTTGTTTCCAAGCCCAGTGTCCCCCCCAGCAGCACAAGGCTGGAGCGAAAGGCCCGGGGCCGCTGCGGCCCAGGCACCAACAGCCTCGGCGAGCCCTGTCAGAGCTGGAATGCACCGAGGGCCCCCGGGGACACGATCTTCCATTCGGCTCTTCCTCTGCAGGATCCAAAATAACAAACAAGAAGGAGCCTTTGGCCATTGTTTCTCGGGGAAGGGGGGTGACAGGGAGAGGGCACGCGGCGCAGCCTGCCAGAGGCATGGCTGAGCTAAGGAAGTCCTGCCTGGGCTTCGCTGTATCCGCTCCTCTCCAGGAGGGGCGGGGGGAGGCAGGAAGGAGAGAAAATAGAGAACAAATGATCATATAACCCTTGAGAGAAACCTGTCTGCTCTCGGAGAGCGTATTTAGCCCAAGCATGCAGCGCCTCTTGCTATACAAAAGAAAAAGAGGAAAGAAAACCCCGCCAGTTCTTCCGTTACCATGTTCTACCACTGAAAAAAAATGGGAGGAAACAGATGTTAAGCTCTCCAGCGTCAGGAAATTATCTCTTTCATGGGGGTACAGTTACTTCAATGTATTTAGGTCAAACAAATAGGGAGAGAATCGTGACTTCTCCCCCTTTCTGTTTATGTCTCCGCAGACATTTCAGACTTGTTGGGTGCCGCATCCAAGGACCAAGGGCAGAGCTGTGTTTGCTCACAGAGCACACCCTGAGGATGCAGCCTGATGATCAGGTCCCTGCCCACCTGGCAGATCCCCACCCTATAAACCAGTGCAGCCCTTACAAAAACTCAGCATCCTCGCTTCTGGGTCAAGGAGGACGGTTTGCTGCTGGGCCCCAGCCAGGCATGGCAGCACTGCAGCCTGATTGTTCATTTCTTTCAATCGAGGTGGAAGGAGAGACCTGGGTGAAACATCTGCAAAAGGGATCTCCAGCCCATCAGCGAGCGCAGTTACGACTTTCCGGCACTGGGGTCCCCAAGGAGCGCGGGGCCCGTGCCCATAGGAAGTGACCAGAGAATTGAACCAGCATTTCACAAGCTCTGCAAAATCCCTTCCACAGGAAGCTAAACCCCTCCATTAGGAGCAGGAGACAGACAGAGGAGCAGTCTGAATCCCTTCCCAGTCAGGAATGGACAGACATTATCAAAACACTGAGTTTTAGAATCACAGAATCATTAAGATTGATAAAACCTCCAAGATCTATTACAACCATCAACCCAGCACCACCACCACCACTAAATCGTGTCCTCAAGTGTCACATCCACACACTCTTTTAATATTTCCAGGGATGGTGACTTCACCACTTGCCAGTGGCAGAAGGGACCCTGCAGCAATGGTCTGCTCCATCACTGAGAGCAGACTAGCAGACAAGATAACCCCAGACAAAGAGGACACGTTCCCTGTGGCAGCAGCATCTGCCCCACATGGTTTGCACTGGTTTAAGCCAAAGCTTTTACAGTCCTGGATCTGCATTTGTGCTCCTGCTAATTCAATCTTCACCAGGCAGAAGGATGGATGCACAGACTGATAGCTCCAGCCCTGTATTTATAAGGACGGAACTCAAAACTTCAGGCTGAGTAAATCAGTTCACTCATGTATAATTTAAACATTACTTCCTTCCCATTTCAGGGAGCTTTAGAGTTTGTGAGATGGCCAAACACAATGAAATTAGAGCAGGAGACTCATTTTGCCTGCAGCCAAGGGGGAGAGAGAGCTGCTCCACTGCATCTGTCAGACAAACTGTGCCGGTGCTGGTGCTGCCAGGCAGGGAGCAGCTCATTGCAAACACCACAGCTCCACACTGGACACGGGCTGGCACTGCAGGGAGCTGCCAGGAGCTGAACAGGGCACCAGCCCTGGCCTCTGCAGCACACAGAGCCCTAAAACCTTACACCAAGCCAGGATCAGCTTTACACACACAAGGAAGGAGAGAGCCAGAACCCAACTCCTTGTGCAAAGCTGAGCAGAAGCTCAGATAAAAACACAGAGATATAAAATCCCAGGAATACAACTGGAATGAAATAATGAACATAATAGATCAGTTCTTGCTGAAGGTGGATTTCAGACCAAGCCTCTCACAAAGCCCACACACCTCTGGCACTGCACCTGTGCTAAAAGTTCCTCCAGATCCAAGAACTGCAGGTGCAGATTCACCCCCTGCCCACTGAGCCACAGCAGCAACACCCTACACATCTCCCCTTTTTTGCAATTCTAAATTCTTCTGCTCTACAGAAAATAAACCTGAGGTGAGCCCTGAAGGGATCCAAAAGGATCCTTCTGGTTCTGGCAGCCAGGATGGACAGGGACCCCCAGGAAAAGGAGGGAGCCTGAAGGAGGAGTCATTTGCCAGCACAAGGTTGTTTTGATGCACAATAGCTGTTTCCCCAACCTCTCCAGCTATTTGGCACCAACTGTCACCATTCTAATACCAAAATATCTGCCATTACATGTAGATTATTTGAACTGTTCAGCAGTCAGTTGAAAGTAGTTAATTATATGTAAGAACATTTAATTACTATCCAGAAGCAGCTGTAGGTACTTTAATACCATAGTGATGAGCCAAAACACAATGGAACAGGCAGATTCAGGGGTCTACACCCATCCACACCCCATTAATGTCAGCTGAACAACACTGAACCACTGCCTACCAACCTTTGGAGGCAACAGCTTCGTGGTGCTTGTGACATTGCTCTGCATTCCCAATTAGTCAGTTTGGTAGAGATGCCTCAGGAACTTCACAGCTGTGATATTTCTCAAAAATCCTTGCCTTCTCCACAAATCCCTAAGCAAGAAAGCATGGTCTGAACATCAGAGCAGAAATCAGTAGCCAGCGTTTAATTGTTTATATCTTGAGACAAAGATAGTGTCTAAATAATTGTCTATTGTATCTCAGAGACAGCACAGGAAAGCTCTTCCCCTAGCTGGGAGCCTGCAGGTCACACATGCTTCTGCCATAACATTTGCTATAAATAATCCTCGCTGAGCCCAGCTAGGTACAGACCAAGGCAGCACTGTGCTCCTATCGCTTTCAGCCATTACCCCTCCCCAGAGAGTGCATATCCTACCCTATTGTTCCTGCTCAAATGTTTGAAAGAATTATTTTTTCCTTGCTCCTTTTGTTTGGGGAGTTTATTTATATTTCCTCTTTGACATGGAATTACTACGAGAAGAAAGGAGTGCCACCTTCCACGGCACCCACCGGTGCCAGCGCTGAGGTGAGCAGCAGAGGGTCACCTTTGGAGGACACTGCCATAGTTACAGACCTCCCAGTCTGGCATTCTGTGCTAATGTAGGTTCAGCACATTCAGAGGATTAGAAACAAAGAGCTGGGTGCCAACGCCAGCCCCAAATTCACAAGCAGAGACTCGGAGCACAGGCAGCAACCCGTTCTGCTCCAACATTTTCAGGGATTATTTCAGCAGGTTACTCAGCAACTCCCTGATGTGGCCCTGGTGATGTCAAAGAACACCTTACCTCTACTTCATTGTCTCACTTCCAGCCCTACTTCTACCTCCAAACAGATCCCAAGTGACCTGTTCCTCTCAGGCAGCTGCATGGGTGGAATTTACCCTTGTCCTCCTTTCCCCTTTTCCTCAGAGCAGTTGAATGCAACCACACAAGCATAGGGCTTGGCTCTCAACTCCCCAGGCACCTTATTGTGGAAAACCCACCTCATCCAGCACAGCCTTTGAGTACAAGGTGAGGTATCTCCCTGCCTTGCTTTGAAATTGGTGACAAGTCTCACTCTAGAGCCCCAGGTATCAAGTGTACAAGTGTCTTTGCCCTCAGCAGCAAACCATTCCTTGAAAAGTCTTTTGCACTGTTTTTCCATAAAATCAATCCAGTTTCTGGCTGTTGGAAGGTGTGATGTCCCAAACAGGCCAATGACACCTGCTGTGCCTCTGTCCATCACAGCACTCCGGGATATCCAGCTCAGGAAGGCCAGTGGCTGTATACTAAATTGCCTTTAGGCACATGAAAAAACTGCTCTGGTATTTCTAGAAAACCACAGTGACTGCTACAGGCCTGGCCTGCTCTCAGGCTGGGGCTTTTCACCCCAGAAAGGCACTTTTAGGGGTCACACAGAGAACTTTTGGTAGTTTGACACCTGCCTGTACTTTACTTTTCCCTCACAAGGTTGGTGCAGAACACTCCAAAGTCACAAGGTGCCTCCTAGACAGGCTGACACCTTTCTGCTGTTCTCCTCATCAACAGCAACAACCAAAATTCACTCTTACCCTCCTCCAGAGCCACTGCACAGCAGGCAGAGCACACACTGAGCCCAGGCTGGCACACAGCCATGCCCTGCAGGAACTGGGGGCGTCTGGGTGGGTGCTGCCTTGGTGGGGATGCTGCTGAGTTATCCTGCATTTGTGCAGCCCAGCTGTTCCTCATCTCCTAACCCAAGGTTTCAAATCCACAGCTGACCAAGGCCAGCCTGCCAGGACCATCCCACAGGGACACTAAAGCAGCTGAGGGGAAGGGATGGGAGCTCAGCCCCTGCTGGCAATGCCCGAGTGCCCAGCGTGGCTGTGCCCTGCCAAAGGCTGGCAGCTCCCACTGCTCCAGGGCCTGCTCAGCCAGCCACACTCCAGCCACACAGGGAGCCAACACTGCACCCCATTAGCATCACTGCTGATGAGCTTCTCACCTCCTGCCCCTGCCCCAGGGATGGGGCTGAGCAGGCACAGGTGCCCACACAGCTGTGTCTCCTCTGCCTGCCCACCCTGCTCTCCCCAAGGGTGCTCACCCCTTTATACCAGGGATCAAAACTCAGCAGAGCAGGAGCAGCTAAAGGTTCCCTTTGTCCCCGTTTATGGACCAAACCCTGAATCTTTTTACAAGGAGCTGGGGGTTGGGTTCTGAGTATTAGGCACCTTTCTGTTTCACCCTTTTCTGTAGTCTGTATATTCTGTAGTCTCTCCAGTGACTCTTTTTCAACAGCAGACAAATTTATTGCCATGTGTGGCAAAGGTCTATACAAAAGCCACAAGCAGGGGAGGACAGGACCAGTCACCCTGAAAGTGCCCATCCCTTCTGAGGTGCAGATCCAAGGATGAGCCCAGCACACCTGCAGCTTCACCCAGGCTTTAAAACACAAACAGGCTGGGAACACATGCAGACAATATCTAGTTTCTGCAGGAAATTGCACAGCGTGGATATCCAAACACTGCCACCAAGCAAAAACAACATCTTGATTTGCCAGCTCATGTCACACAAACCTAAATTCTTTATAGGAGACAGTGTTCAGCCAATGCTGAGCAGCAGTGATACACTGCCACAGCTCTGGAAAGCCCTGGGGCTCCACAGCAGCCAGGCATGAGGCTGCAAATCCTTAGCAAAGACAAGGATATGAGTTCTGCAAGGATGTGCACCCTGTGGAGGGGCAGTGAGCCCGGGCACCCCAGCTCGTGTTTCCTCAGTGCTGGGTTTCAAGCCCTGCTCAGCTGCTGCAGGAACTCCCACACAGGCTCCACGTGCCTGCACAGGCAGGGCAGCACCAGCCCCAGCTCCCTGGAGCTCCCCAGCACTGCCAGCATCCACAGAACCTGCTCAGCTCTCTGCATGCCCCTCCAGAGTTGTGCCTTCCTTGTGGCTGGAGCACCAGAGCAGAACCCCCTTGGCTGCCAGGCCATGTTTTGCTACGTGCTGACACATTTCCTTCCTGTAGTAAAATCACCTCCCATCCATAGGCTACGTACAGCACTGCCTGGAAACCCAAAGCTTTAAGGAGCCAATCCTTCCTGCCCACGCCCCTGCAGAAGCACCAGAAGTGCATTCTGAGCTGTGGTCATACCCAGCCCTTTGGCACATGGGCTGTAAAATACCTCAGGACATCATGGTGAAGGCAGCAAATATTCTGACAGGTGACTGGTCCCAGTGACAGCACCTTCCCAAAACCACTGTGATTCACAGCTCACGTCAGCAGTGTGGAAAAAGTGACCCTTTCTTCCTTCAGAGGAAACAACAGACATGCTTCAACAAAAAAAAACATTAAAGAATAAGGGCTTGTCCTGAGCAAAACTCAATTCTCACAGAAGCAGAGGGATCTTCCATTGACTTTAATCCTTCTTTTTCTTGTCTGTCCTTAATTCCCTCTCCCTCCTCCCCACAGGAGCAGGCAAACGAGTGCCAGCCCAGCAGTGGCACTTGCAGAACAGCTGCTGTTTCACAACTACCTGCAGCAAGAAAATCAAGAAACCTGACAGAGCGTGCCAGAAATAATCTCCTGAAAGACAGAGCAGCTGGGAAGGGCTGCAAGGAGCCATCCCTGGCACAGGGCAGGTGGGTGCTTCAGTCCTGCCTGTGGACACAGGGCAGGCAAGGGTGACAGGACAGGTCCAGCAGGGCAGGAAGGAGGCAGGAATGAAGTCCCCAATGAAAATCAGTGAAACCCACCGAAATCTCTGTGACTCTCACATCCAAGGCATCATCACCCTTGTTTCATTTGTTCCAGCCCTGGCAGAAGCCTGTGCTGAACTTCCCTCCCAGGCTGCCCCTTCGCTGGGGGTACGAGCAGAGAAGGAGCAAAGGAAACCAGAAATTAATCCAGCTCCTCATCTGGGAGCTGGGTTATTTGGTGATTTTGAGGGTTGTCTTGTGCAGGGTCAGGAGTGACCCTTGTGGGTCCCTTCCAACTCAGGAACACAAAGTTGTGACCCATCTCTACAGCAATGCAGCTCCACAGCCACCAGACCAAACCAACTGTTATTTATCCAGCTTAAAATGAGGTGTCCCCACACCTCCACAATTAGAAATCCCAATTTAAGCCATGTGAACCCCAAACCTCTACCACCTGCAAAAGAGCAGATGACCAGCAGGCTCTGAAGGCTACTTGGTTGGACTCTGCAGAAGATCCTGTCCCAGATTTTTGCTTCTCTAGAAACCCTCCTGCACACTCAGGAAATGCTCCCAGACACCCCTAATCCTGTCCCCTCCCAGTGATGCCTTGTGAAGGCTGAGCTGAGGCTGGACAGAGTTAAAGAATAAAGCAGGGATTTATTAAAAGGATCTCCTCAATGGATGCACCTTGGGCAGCACAAGAGCCCAGCCAGGGCTGCACCCAAGATGAACCAAAATGGCCCTAAAATGCACGGCCGGGTACGGGGTCTCTCACTGGGATCAGTTCTGCTCCATTTGCATCTTGCAGTTCATTGTCCCATTCCAGCTTTAGCCCATGCAGTCCCATCCTTGTTTTTCTCTCTCCAGCCCACGGTGTTTGTGCTCTTGGGCTGAGATTTGGATCATTTGTCCTTGGTCCCAGTTAGAACAGGAATTGTTTTGTCTCCCTGCTCTGTGCACAGAGCTCACCATCACATAACATGAAGTCCAGATCCACACACTAAAGCAGCGCAGAACCTGAAAAATAGAAAAGCTGAAACCTGAGGCATCACCAGAGGGAAAGTTGTACCTTTAACACCAAAATCAGATTTCCCACTGACACATGCCAACGTGTATTTAGGTGCCTAAACTAAACTCAAATTAGGGATCTCAGTATTCCTCCTTGCCATGTGTTATCCTCATTCAGCAGAGGGGACAGAAAGAACCAGGGAAGGTCCTCCAACACCCCCTAAATCCACAGCTCCTTCCTGCACCTCCTTTTGTGTGTTTGAGGGAAGATGGGCAATGCTTGGGATCGTCTGAGGGGTGCCTCAAGGAGCATCCAGCAATCAATCCATGGAGTTGTCTGCAGCACTCTGCAGTAAAGCTCTTCCCAAAAAAAAAAAATACTCTTCTTTTTTGACTGTCTTAATTAACACATGCTGTAGCTGTAAATAAAGGTGAGACTCTCCAGGAATCAAAGCAAGGTGCCTGGAAAGATTACATAGTAATTATCACACACGACATTCCAGCCTGAAATCACAGGAATGGACTCTCTGATTTCTTACAGACCTTTTTGGTGGCATTGCCCTCATCCTTTATGGGTGCAGAACCCACTGATCAGAGAGGAGCTTTGAGGAGTACAAACATGCCAGCCTGGATCATGTAACGTCCAAATAACCTGCTGCTTCCTCCTGTGCTCCGGACAAGGGCAAACCCTTCAGAGCAAAGAGGCATGAACTTCATTAAGGCGTAATTATGGAATAATCTGTGTCTTGGAGAAAACTGCTTCTAGCTGTGTCAAACACAAGCTGGGTTATGTAATTTATTTACTTCCATTTTATACAAATATTTCTACCTAATGCAACTCATTATCTTTACAAAAGTTTATTTAAATAGTTGGCTTTAATTATTATGTCAAGAAGTCACAGGGACCAGAGAGAGGCCGCAGAGGAGTTCCTGCCCTTGGAGAATTTCTCCAAGGCACTGCTGCTGCATCCCAGAGCAAGAAAACACCAACCCCTGAAGGGTCAGAAGCGAAGATTGGGCTCTGGCTGCAGCAGACTCCTTCTGCAGGATCCCTGTTTGCAACACCAACTCATTTACACAGTTCCCAGCATCAGACCTGGCCAGAGGCTCCTGTGGGCAGCCCTGCTGAAGAGAGTTCAGCTCCCTCCTTCCTGGCAGACTCCTCGTGGCTCACTCAATGTTTGCATTCACAAGGGGCTTTTGTGGCCCCATTTCCCTCACCCTCCACGCCCGCGGTGCTGGGACAGCCCTGCCACCCTGAGCAGAGGGGCAGCACCTCACCCCATGACTGAGTGCCTTTTTTCCTGTTTTTCCTCCCTCCAGCAGCCTCTCTCTCTCAGGAACAGGAGTGCAGCCTGCTCAGTCCCGATTGTTCAGCAGCAGCCGGAGCCCTCCCAGCTCTGTTTGCCAGTGGGAAACCCGGAATTATTCCTTTATCTTGGGTCACCACAGCTGATCCAGCACTGCCTGGCACAGGCCCATGCTGCAGCCCTCCAAACCTTCCAGAGGAAGGTGTTCCTGCCCACCCAGGGCTTGGAACAAGATGTTCTTTAAGGTCTCCTGCTACCCAAACCATTCGAGGATTCTGTATTTCTGGTGGCTCTGCTTTATATTCAGTTTGTTCACTCAAAACAAATTAAGAACCAAGCAGAAGGGGGTTTAAGATCCACCCCCATTCCCACTGGAATATTTAAGGTCTGGCCTTAAAAATCTGCCTTTGCAGGAATGGAAACAAAATAGTGTGACAAGAGGAACCATCAGCTGAAGGCACCAGGGCTGAGACCTGGAATGGTCCCACAACTCCAATCCAGATCCAAACACAGCCTCACATTGTCTCAGCTCTCATTTTAACACAAGCCTTGTCTCCGAGGTCTTTGCCCTTCGTTAACCACCTCCATGAGCAACTGAAGAGATAATTCATAGGAAAAATCACCCAAAATGAACCAGATGCATCTAGCTGTGGAGAGACCCTACTCAGACTATACTCAGACATTCCTTAGATCATTTAACTAAATCTAACTCTGAAATTTAACTGAAGGACTGAGGAAAAGTCACCCTGGGAAGTGCTGCTCAAAGCTCCCAGCTCAGAGCAGCAGAGCCCCTGGGAGAAACCAGGTCCCTGCAAAAGGTTCTTATCACTTCTCTAAAACTGGAGCAGCAATAACAGGAAGAAATTGTTTTGGCAGGACTTACACCACATAAAGTCAACTCATCAGCCAGTGGTGTGTGAAATCTCCCTGGAAAACACAGAGAGAGAGCACAGGGTGCAGAGAGCATCCCCCAGGCTCAGCTGGACTCCCAGACACCCATCCCAGCCATGCTCAGCATTCCCACACCATGGGGCCACCCTCACCATGGGGCAACAACACTGACCCTGCTGCCACCACCCTCACCATGGGGCAACAACACTGACCCTGCTGCCACCACCCTCACCATGGGGGCATCCTCACCCTGCTGCCACCACCCTCACCATGGGGCAACAACACTGACCCTGCTGCCACCACCCTCACCATGGGGCAACAACACTGACCCTGCTGCCACCACCCACACCATGGGCAACAACACTGACCCTGCTGCCACCACCCTCACCATGGGCAACAACACTGACCCTGCTGCCACCACCCTCACCATGGGGCAACAACACTGATCCTGCTGCCACCACCCTCACCATGGGGCAACAACACTGATCCTGCTGCCACCACCCTCACCATGGGGCAACACTGATCCTGCTGCCACCACCCTCACCATGGGGCAACACTGGCCCTGCTGCCACCACCCTCACCATGGGGCAACAACACTGACCTGCTGCCACCACCCTCACCATGGGGCAACAACACTGGCCCTGCTGCCACCACCCACACCATGGGGGCATCCTCACCCTGCAGCCATGCTCACCATGGTGCCATCACCCACACCATGGGCAACATCCTCACCCTGCTGCCATCACTCTCACCATGAGGCACCCTCACCCTGCTGCCATCACCCAGCCCATGCAGCACAAAGCACTCAGTGGAATGCCAGGAATTACCCTGGGCCCTGCTGCTTGTCCCAGCTTTCCCATTATCCGTAAGTGGATGCTCCCAGTGTGACAGCAGAGGGACAGGGGCTGTGCTGCTCTCCTGCTCTCACAGCTGCCAGAGCCTTTCCCAGCTCCAGTGCACAGGCTGCAAACCCAGTTTAGGACATGCTCTGCACCCAGGAACGTTGTCCAGCTCCCTACAGTGCAAGGGAGGGACGGGAAGGTGGTAACAGACCCTGGGGTTGCCTGATGGATTTTCACCCTTCCAGTGCAAACCCAACACCTCTCACTGCCCAAAGACCCAGTGAATGCTTTCCTCCTCCTCCTCTTGCTCTCAGCTGCAGAGCTGAGCTCAGGCAGGACCCTGGTGCCACCCCTGCCCCAGCCTGGCCAAAGGAGGCCAGAAGGTGCTGTGGTGGAGCCCAGGAGCCCAACTGCCCGGCCAAAGCTCCTCTCTGGAGGTTCTGCAGCCACCGTGGGCCAGCAGGACGTGTGACCTCCCCCTGCAGTGACACAGCTCCCGTGCTGGGGACGGGCACTCACACAGTGCTGTTGTTCTCTCACACAATAGGCACTCCTCCCAGCCACGAGTGACACGGGGCAGCTTTAAACTGAATAATGGCTCTCTCAAACAAGCCCTGAGCGTGCAGGAGGCCCTGGCAGACAATGCCAGCCCAGTGGCAGCAGGACAGCATCAGCTGGTGCCCTGTGCCAGCGTGAGAGCAGCAGCAGCAGCAGATGAGCTACAGGCAGTGCCAGCGTGGCTTGTGCAGCTGAGGGACAGAGGACAGCTGCTGCCAGGCTCCCCGTCCCTCTGCCAGGCACGTGGCAGCACGGGCACGGCACTGAGGCTGCTTGGGTCCCTTTGTGTGCCAGCTCAGCCTCCCTGCTCCACAAACCCAGCACGGCCTCCCCCTGCACAGCCTGCAGGGCTCTACTGGGGCTGCAGAAGCTCAGGAAAAAGCCCTGGGAACCTCCAAGCTGAATTCTGCCCTGGTGTGCAGCAGGGCAGCAATGTCACACATCAGTTTCTCTGGGTCTGGACTGAAGGCACTTGAGGAGGTAGTTCATGTTCAGATTCAGGTGTTTATTATTTCTTATCAGTGAAACAGCCTCACAACCATGAGTTCAACAGCTTTTCATTAGAAGGCACAAAATGGCCAACAATCTCTTGTTCCAAGGTCTTTTAAGACTAAACTATCCAATTAAGAACTGACACCTGGATTATTTCCCCTTTTAACCCAATAACTGATCCCACAGAGCTGCAATGGGGACTTTTCTGCCCAATTACAAAATGCCACCCAAACCCATGAAGAAGGAGGAAGAAGAAGCACCAAGAAGAAACCCAGGATGACACCCTGTGCCCTCCATCTTGCTTCCATCCTCAACATACTAAGAATCCCAAATCCTAAATTTCTCACCAAGTGCTACATCTACACTACTCTCTATAATCTATTCCACACTTTTGTGGATTCCAGTCTATCTTGAAGTCTGGGAAACTTTCTCCATGAGTGAGGGTCAAAGTCAGTGTTCTGCTGGGGGACAGGGCACCCCAGAGCAGACAGAGAAATATTCCCTGTGGTGCCCTGGGTTTGCACAGTCACACGTGCAGCTTTGCTCTTTACACCAGCCCTGGTTTGGTGCCTTCCCTCTTTTGGGATGGCAGCCAAAAGGGAATGAAAAACCCGAGGAGGGTGAGCAGCCAACCCTGCACAGGCAGGACAACAAAGCTTTGGGATCCTCCTACTCCTGCCGGCAGCCAAAACATCCCAGGCAGCCTGAAAGGAGCTGTGGCTCACACGGGTGAGTGAGGAGCAGCCTGCAGAGCCCAGCCTGGGAAAGGCAGCAATCAAAGCCAACCATCTAAGCCACAGAATTAGTGCAGGGGGAAAGGCAAAGCAAAGCAAACACGGGCAGAGCAGCTCGCTCCAACACTCCGATAAAACTGAGGCATGGCCAGGTGAACAGGCCCTGGTCATGAGGGTGTGGCAGGTGAAAACAGAGCTGCCACGTGCCCTGCCTGCCTGCACACACCCTGAGAGCCAGGCCACGTGTGCTGCCATCTCCAAGGCAGTGCTTGGTGAGTTCTGTATCCCCCAAACCCTGATTTTCCATCCCTCAGGGTGCACCTGCTCCACCCCACCTGGCTACACAAGGTGTCCACCACACACCACGCACAGACAGGAGCGGGCTGAGCAGCAAAACACTGCAAACTGCAACAAAGGACTGTGCCCTGCTCAATCCTCACTCCAAGTTTTCCTTAACCCCGAGGTTTCCCATGGAAAACCAGAGGGGTGGGTTTGGTCAGAAACGCAGGGATCTGGGCTAAGCACGAACCCTGCACAAACCCAGCTTGGAGCTTTGTGCTCCTCCTGCAGCCCTGGCTACCCCACCACATCCTTTCAGCACAGTGAGACACTGGAGGATGTGAGCAAGCCCGAATCCTGCCCTTGCCCCAAACAATAGGCTCTGCAATAATGGTGCAACCAGAATTTCCTGTGCGGCGGCGCGCGCCAGCTCCGGGGAGAAAACACCCTGGGAAAGCTCTGCCATGGGAACAGAGCATCAGGGCAGCTCCTCCAGGCTCCTGCCCGTGCTGGGATGCTCCTCTGGCAACAGGGAAAGCACCACACTGAGCCCAGGCTGGGAAGAAGGGAAAAAACCACACCGGTGGCTTGGAACAGGAGCCATCCAGGCTGGGGATAATCCATTACTGCAGCAGCCTCTTGCAACATCTGGACCTGGCTTTTCTCTCACAGATGTTTCATATCCTGCAGTGCTTGGGAAAGCAGCACAGAGCAGGCTGGGGCCTGGGAGGCTCATGGAAATCTCTCCATGTCTCCTGGGAAGATGGCACAGGTGCTGCAAGGACAGAGCTGCTGATGGCATTGGGCACCTGAGCCTGCAACTGCAGCCAAAATGCTCCAGTGATGGAGCTTCTGTCTGGAACAAGGGATCAGCACAGCCCCAAACCCTGAGAAAAGCCAAGGACAAGCTCCTACAGCAAAGCAGGAATGGTGGATGATCCCAGGCTGGAGCAGGGGAGGAGTGCAAGGAGTGCCCTGAGAAGGAAGGAGGAGCAGAGCCAAGGTGTGATGAATTGGTCTCAGCCACCACTCTCCATCACCCTGCAGCACCAAGGGGGAGAAAGGGAAGAAACTGGGAGAGA
The DNA here is from genome assembly GCF_037042795.1 of Molothrus aeneus. Classification (NCBI taxonomy): domain Eukaryota; kingdom Metazoa; phylum Chordata; class Aves; order Passeriformes; family Icteridae; genus Molothrus; species Molothrus aeneus. The sequence goes on along the minus strand of NC_089659.1, from coordinate 1,398,234 downwards.
AGTCAAGCCTGGGAAGGAGGGAGGAATAGCAGGAAGGTGTTTTTAAGATTTGGTTTTATTTCTGCACACCTTCCCCATGACCCCAGGAAGCCCATCACTCTGGATGTGCAGAGACATCAGCATTTACTGCAGAAGGAAAAAGCTCAGGAAATGGGTGATGGCACCTGAGCCTGGCTTAGCAGGATCCTGAACCACTGGGGATGCTCCAGCACCTCCATGAGATCTCCTGGAATGAACACAAGTGCCCAAATCCAGTCCCTTCCGGCTGGATTTAGCAAACAAACTGTAAGCCAGCAGCTGGCACATCAAAGAGGGAACCAAGGAAACAGAAACAAGATTTTTCACCCCATTTCTTCCATCAGCTCCCCTAATTTGCCTCTGCCTTGTTCTCCCCAGGGCTGAAGAGAGGATGAGGATCCCACCCACGCAGCAGCTCCCACCAGCCCAGGCTGTGGGCACCAGGGCAGGGCTGGCCCCAAGGAGCCTTTAAAATCCCCTGCACCTGCAGATGGTAAATATTGAAGGGCAAGGCCAAGCCTTAATGCCAGGATTAAGGAGGGCTCTGGGTTTGGGATGGGGACAGAAGAGGTGAGGACAGAGCTGGTGAGGCTGGAAAGCACACACACTGCCTGGGACCCCAAATTCCAAATCCAGCACACACCCCCTGCAAAAAACCAACCCCAGAGCCCAGCACAGCTCCTGGTGTGCCCCAGAGAAGGACTGGCTTTACTGAGCAGGACTGGGCAGGATGAGCAGCTCAGCACCACCTTCCAACAGAGGGAACTGTGGGCTCCACATCCTTCTCCTTCCAGAGAGGAAAAGCAGAGAAACCTCATGCAAGAACAGCAGAGAACTCAGAGCTCAACCTACAGCAAGAAACAATTACTGGGAGATAACTGGAAAATCATTTTTAAAGAGTTTCCTCAGAGAAAAAAAAATCCAAGGCTACTCCACAGTTTCTTATTTTACCAACTACTGGGAGCCTGCAGGCTGCAGTGGGACTGGGAGCTGGCCTCCTTGCACTCAGCCCTCAGCCCTAAATGACCCAAAATTCATTTGTTAGTGTTTATTTGCACAAGGATTTCCCCCAAAACTCCACGGTTCCCAGACACACATCGCTGCCTAATCCTCCAGCCGGGCTCACCCTGCCCATCTCCCCACCACCAAAATCCTTTGTGATGTTTGCAAAATGCCCCCTTCTGGCAAATTCCAACTCAGGTTTTCAGGTCAGACCGTGCAGATGAAGAAAACTCCAATAAATCTGTCATTTAACGGAAAATTAATACTGTGTCCTAATGTCAGCACCAAGCCAGGAATAACCTCCTTCCCACAGCTATTGCGTGCTGGGTGCAAGAAGGCCAAACGCAACAAACTTTTCATAAAAAACACCCCACAAAAATCCAAGTTGGTGATGTTTATGCCCTGAAACAGGGCTGGCAGGGGGCAACAGGCAGCACACGTGGTGACATCCCTGGCTCGTGGTGTCAGCAGGAACCTGGCCCATGGAGGGGCAGGGGTGGGAGCTGCTCCCACCCATCCTGAGGCAGAGGAATTTTATTAAATCAGCTGATATCAGTGCAAAAATTGGGGAAGTCTTTGGGATCACCAGACACAAACACAGCAGCAGGAATACAGGCAGAAGGAACTGCTCCGAGTGTCACTAATTAACTGTGGGGTTTTCAGCTCCCCAAGGTAAATCTAGGATGTCCCAGACTATTGCTGAGGCTTAGTAAGATAAATGGAAAAGCAAACCCATTCTTGAACTTCACCTGGAAGTTTCAAAGGAGCCTGCAAGCTGGAGAGAACAAAACCCCACTGAACAGGATGGCTGAGAGCAATCGGCACTCAGGAAAAGGAGCAGTAACAGCAAGCAGGAGCCTCCAGAGCTTGGGAACCAGGATGGGAAGAAATAACCTTTAAAACAGGTGTGGGATGAACCAAAAATGGAGCAAAGGACCAAAATCAACTTGTTGCAGCTGTGGCTTTTAGTTCAAGGATAGTTTCCAGACTCATCTTTCCAAAGCAGGCCTTTCTGCAGCACTTCCAGCTGAACTTATCAGGAGGCTCCCCCAAGGAGGGGAGGCATTTTCCCTCCCCTTGTGATGATGCACCTGCCTCTTCCTCCTCCCCACCAGCGGCTTCTGCCCTTGGACCAGCCCTTTGCACCTGTGCCAGTGATGGCACCACCCAGAGCTCCTGGAGTCCCACCTGGACAAGCTCCAGAGCTCTGAGACAGCTCCTAGGGCAGCAAGAGAGCAAGGCAGTGAGGTCACTGTCACCCCTCTGAAAGACAGAGCCCTCCCTGAGGCCACAGGGGGCATCTCAGTGTCACACAGGGGGACTTGGGGGGCTCTGAGCCTGTAACTTCCCTGGACTCCAAGGAGGAGTGGCAGCAATGGTCCCTCTCCACCCAACACTAACACCCGGCCAGCTCTCCTTGCAATGCACAGAAAACAGATTAATTCCAGGAAAACGAGGTGGCACAGCAGAAGTTGAGCACTCCCAGTCCCTCTCTGGTCAATGAGGCACCAAAAGCCACTGGAATGAGCCGTCCTGCCAGCACTGGAGCAGGGCACCCAAACCCTCTGGGCAGGAGCTCCAGCAAAGCATCCACCTGCTCCAGCACTTACTGTAACAGACCTAAATTTGGCAATTTTACATAAAGCAAATCAGAGACGATACCAGGCAGGGAATGAGCAGCATTCCGTAAATACTTGATTTGAACAGTTCCAGCAGTTTGGATGCGGCAGAGCCAGGGTTTAATCGGCTGTGAGCAGCCAGCCCATGGCTCAGGGCTGTCCCGGCACCGCAGCCCGGTCCCGACGGAGCTGCTGCCGGGATCTGTCGTCACTCGGGAAGGATTCATGCCTTGTTCTATAACAAAACCCGAGGGAGGAGCAGGGAGGTGTTATCAGCCATTAATCCCCGCATTTGAAATCTCTCATCTCATAAATGTTCAGGTGTAAAACCAACGCACCAAGGTGGAGGTGGGAACAGGAGCCCTCCAGCCAGGCTCTGTGAACACCGGAGTGAGACTTTCTCTCCGTCAGCTTCCCCAAAACCACTAAAACCAGTAATAAGCGAACGCTCCCAAGCACGAACTCCCACCAGAGCCCACAGAAATGTTCCCCTGGACTCAAACGCGCCCTGAATCACCCCGGGCAAGCAGTGACCCCGTTCTTCGGGAGCTCACACGGGTGTAAACCCGGCTCAAACCGCTCAATTCCAACACACGCGGCGGAAAATAAACCCAGACCCGGGCCACGGCAGGAACTGCCCCGCTCAGCTTCGGGCTGGTGCTTCCTCAGCAGCTCCAACACAGCCAAAAACCCCAACAAAGAAAAGATTCCCACGTGATGTTCTATAAAAAAGGGAGGTTTTGCGAAACTAATCCGAACTTCGCGGCTTTGTGACCGTTCTGGGGGACAGGAGGGTTTGTCCTGCAGGTACCTGCGCGGGGTGACACGGATTTATGGAGTCAGAGCACAAAGAGCAGTGATGCGACGCTTCACTCTCATTGAAGCCGCGGCTCCGGGGGCAGCCCCAGCCCGTGACGGGGCTCGGGGGTCCCGGTGCTGGTCCCGGTGCCAGCCCCGCTCTTACCTCGCTCACCGCATGGCCTCGGCGCCGCACGCTCACGCGGTCCCGGCGATCACGGCAAAACTCTGCGCTGGCGTCGGAAAGTTGAAATGTTTTTTTAAAAAAAAAATAAAATCTTAAAAAATAAAAAAGTTTTAAACCACCAAAAAGAATAACAAAATAAAAACTTTAAAAGCGCCCGAAGGTGCGAGCTCCTGAGAGGGAGTTGAAAAGCAAGAGCAGAGAGCAGCCCCGCTCCGGGAGCCGCTCCCGCCGCCCTCCCGGCTGCGCCGGGCGCTCCCCGCCGGCCCCGGCCCGGGAGCCCCGGCAGGGCCGGCGGAGCGCTCAGGGGGCGGCGGCGCGGCCCCCCCCGAGCCGGGCTCGGGCCGTCCCCGGCGCCCGCCCGCGGGCAGCGGGGTTCGGGGGACGGCCGCCGGGGCCCGGCGCGGGCCGCGCTGCTCCGCGCATCCCCCGCAGCCCCGTCCCGTCGGGGCCCGCCCGGCGCCGCCGCCGCTGCGCGCACACGGCACCGACGGCGAGCGACGCGAGGCGAGGCGAAGCGGCCGCTCCGTGCGGTGCCGGCCGCGCTGCGAGCCGCGGGGATCGCTGCGGGATCACTGCGGGATCGCTCCGGGATCTCTGAGGGATCGCTCCGGGATCGCCGAGCGCCCGCCCGCCGGGCCCGGCCCCCCCCGCCCGCCCGGCGCCGCCCCGGCCCGGCCGCGCTGTCCCGCCGGAGCTGCTCGGGGCTGGGGGCGATGCCCGCACGCAGCTCTCGGGGGTCGCTGTCCCCGCTGTGTCCCCGCCGTGTCCCCGCCGTGTCCCCGCCCCGCTCCGGCCAGCAGAACAATCGGAGGAAGCGCGGCCCCGGCCCGGCCCACGCAGCCCCGGCACCCCCGGCCCCGCAGGCCGAGCCGCCCGCCGGGCTCTGAGGGCCCCGCGCTCTGTCCCCCACAAGGGGCCGGGGCTGGAGCCAGAGCATCCCCAAGGTCCCTTCCACAATGACAAGAGGACACCTCGCCTCACCTCGGGCACACTCAGAGCACCCAACAGCGGCTCTTCCATCACTACTGGAGCTGCCCACATGGCAGGAATTAAACTTACCTCGATTTTATCAAGGGTTCTGGTTCCCAAAGGCTCTAACTCCATTATCTTCTATGTTATCTTCTTTCAAGCTTCTCTGTTCCCTGTCTCGGGAAGGAAGGTCCCTTTTTTCCCCTGCTGGGAGAGGAGACCTGCCCAGCCACAAACCCACCTGGGCAAACCCAGCTCGTTTGGGCCTGGCCAGGTGCTTCAAATCACGGCTTGGAACCAGAACCACCTGGAGAACATCCATCACCAGCCTGTTCCCCACAGAACCCTGGAATCATGAAGGCTGGAAAAGCCCTCTCAGACCATGGAGTGCAACATTCCCCCAGCATTGTCAAGGCCACCACTCACCCATGTCCCCACAAGCCACATCCACACACATTTTGAACACTGAAAGCTTAAAATGGGGGTTTTCCTACCCTAACCATGCATCCTCCTCTCCATAAATCCCTGCAAACCTAGGCCTGCTCTCCTCCCATGTTCCCACATGGATAAATAGGAGATCACACAAATAAAAGAGTTGCTTTGAAGAAACTGCCTTTACAATATTAAAAATAGTACAGGGAAATGAAATAATTATTTGGACAAGGCTTAGTGGATTTAATTGCTGCTTTTCCATCACGTGTAATTGGTGTTTTAAGTTATGTTAACAGTGTTTCCCGTGGAGAGGCAGGTGCGTGCCACAGAATGAGGCTGTTGTTAATAGGATAACCACAATTAAGTGTAATTGGGAGCATCATATCAATCACTCCTTGCAGCAGCACGCGTGCAGAGTTTTCCACCTGCTTTTCCCATGCTTTCAATGATGCATCAAAGCCAAAGAAAATACTTGAAATTCACCAGGGCAGCAAGAAACTCCTCAGATTTCTGTGCCATTGTCCCATTGATGGGGAGTTAATCTGAGGGGCAAAATTCCATCCCAGTTCCTGCCAGGACCCAACATCTGACGGAGCAGCGCCGTGGCAGGGCAGCGTTTGAGGCTAAGCTGCGTCCCAAGGAGAGCTCAGCCCTGCTGGTGGCACACAGGGGTCACATCCAGCCCCCTGCCCATCCCATAAACACCTGGCACCACGGGGAGCACCCACAGGGCTGCTGTCCTGGGGATCACACACCTGGGGCTGGGCAAATGGGGGCTCTGCTCCAAGCTGTGTTTAATATTCCCACCAGGAACATCATTAAGTGCTGTCATCTCCTGTTTTCCTCCTCAGGGGAAGCAGCTAAGAGCTCCCTTTTCCAGGAAAGCTGAGAATCCAAGGGGTCACATAGCTGCCTAAGCCGGGCTTGAAGAAAACCTTTGGATGGAAAAGAAAAGAAAAGAAAAGAAAAGAAAAGAAAAGAAAAGAAAAGAAATCACAATTGGTACAAAATCCAGGGGCAGCAACACTGATGTGCCCAAATGGCTGAGGGTAACACCTCACAACCCCCAGCCCTTTTGTCCCCCTAAACCTCAGCTTTGATGATGTATCAAAGGTGAAATTTTAAACATGCCCCAGCCCTTGGGGTGGCCTCCCCAGCCACTGTCCCTTCCTCCCTCCTCACCTCTCCCCCAGCAGACATTTTGTTTCCAGAGCCATCCAAGGACATAACCCCCCCAGGGCCATCCAAACACAGCTCCTGAAATATCTCTGAAGTGCAAGAAACACAAAACAAGAGCGATAAGGAATTAGCAGCCTCTTAGAAACCCAAACAACGTTTCTGCAGTGATGGAGGAGTCAGAAAATGTGATTAAATGTGATTAAGTCACCCCCAGCACTCCCTGCTGGGGTGCCTGGCAGGAGCTCAGCCCTGCAGAGCTGCAGCTGCCTTGGCCAGGAGACCTCAGCCTTCTGCTGGGGTTTATATTCACACCTGGGTAGGGTCAGGAGTGGGTCACAAACACCCAGCTTGATAAAAATGGGTCTTGATAAGCTTCTCCTGGTAGGTACCACAGTGTCACCACATCCCGTAAGCTGCAGTCCCTGCCACTCTCAACTCGCTCTCACAGTGATGCATGCCCTGAAATCCATGAAAACCTGAGCTCAGGGACTCCTTAATCCTCATTTTTAATTCAGACCAGGTGCTTCAGGCTCCTTTCCCTGCCCAGAAGGGCTCAGCACTTCCATACTCCCCATATATTCCTTAGCTTTCACCTTCATTAGGTCCCAGCAGTTTCTTGTCTCCTTTCATTTTCTATTACATTCAGTTCAAATCGTTTCAGCTGATGAGGACACCTGGGCATCACCCACCTCAGCTGGGCATCAAATCCAAGCTCCCAGGTGGGCACAGACTGAGTTTTGCTGGGATGCCATGCCCTGATCCAGGCAGGGAATGCCAGGAACTCCCCCCTGGGAGTCAAACCCAAACGCGCCTCCTAAACCCAGGCAATTTCCCACCCCGCTGTGTTTCTGGTGCTCCCCCTGGCTCTCAGGATTGACAAATGCCTGTACCTGGGCAGGGGATGTTTTAAATATGCCCTTAAATTCAGGTGCTCGTGGTGAGTGGGCTCAAAGGAGGCAGGCACGGCGTGGTTTAGCCCAACACCCACCTTCAGAGCCCCAATTAATTCATTAATTGGCCCCTGGGCCGGGTGTGGTGGCCCTGATGAGCTCGAGGCACGGATGGGGACAGCTTTAGGCACCAGGGGTGTGGTGGCAGGTGAGGGGCAGTGGGCTGTGCACACACCCCAGGCCCAGCAGCAGATTGAATCCACGTTTTAGATAAAGCTCAGCCCTTTGGCTCCAGCCCCCTGGGAGGGGTGCAGGGGATGGTGCCCTCACCCAGCATTGGCACCATCACCCAGGCCTTGGATTCCCGAAGATGAGATGAGATGAGGCGAGGCGGGCCCGCCCACAGCAGGAGACAGAGACTGGTTTTTCCTCCTTATAACGTTTTAGTGGCTGCAGGACGGGGCAGAGAAAGGCTCAGCTCATTAACAAACCCCGCTCATTAATGGGTGCTGTAATTGTGCTCTTGCCCCTGCACCCAGCCTGGGTTAATCCAGCGGTGACTCCTGTCCTTGCCCAGGGCTTTGCTTCTTCCTCCTCTGCAAGGGGAATTGTTTAGGGAGGGGAGGAGCCTGGGAATACATCCCCGGACCAGCAGGAGCTTCTCGGCATCGCCCACACCGCAAACCACGGCAGGAAATCAGCGAGGGACACCTGGAGGAAAGGCAGAGCCCCCGAGGTGAGAGCTGAGCGTGGGGCACGTCCCTGGAGCTGCTCTGCTTCCAGGAGATCCTTCCTGCTGCGATTCCTGGCTGGTTCTCCATAACTCAGCAGAGAGTTTGCAGGATGTGTTTCTTGGTGTCCCTATTTCTCGTGCCTGGCTTTGCAGGGCTGATGTGCTGCTCCATCTGTGGAGGTTTCCCCATGTGTGCACCCACTGCAGGGGTCTCTTTCCATCGCAGAGCGTGTCCTGGACTCCAGCTCCATCCTCTGGCTCTGCTCCACCCAGAACACGCTGAGGAGGATCCTGTCCTAACTAGAAACCAGCCGGCAGAGGAGCGAACGTCAAACAGCGTCAGGAGTTCGCACATCCCCAAATCCACCCCACGCCCAGGAGAGGCCGAGCCGGGCTCCGCCCCGCCACAGGCTTTGGGATTTGCGGGAGAAGCTGCTCCTTGCCAAGGTGAGGCCTCGAGGTGTGCTTGGGGTCAGAGCCGGGGTTACAGCCCCGAGCTGCCGGGACAGCGGCATCCCCTGGGAAACCATCCCTGGGGACAGGGGCATCCCCCTGGGACAGGGGCATCCCCCCGGGACAGCATCCCGGGGACAGGGGCATCCCCCCGGGACAGCATCCCGGGGACAGGGGCATCCCACTGGGACAGCATCCCCGGGGACAGCATCCAGGGGACAGGGGCATCCCCCTGGGACAGCATCCTGGGGACAGGGGCATCCCCCCGGGACAGCATCCTGGGGACAGGGACATCCCCTGGGGCAGCATCCCAGGGACAGGGGCATTCCCCTGGGACAGCATTCCCCTGGGATATGGGGCATCCCCCTGGGACAGCATCCTGGGACAGCATCCCGGGGATAGGGGCATCCCCTGGGACAGCATTCCCCTGGGATATGGGGCATCCCTCTGGGACAGCATCCTGGGACAGGGGCATCCCCCGGGGCAGCATCCCGGGGACAGCCTGCAGCTGGAGGAGGGCAGGAATAGCCCGAGAGGTGGGAGGGGGCCGGGGGTTTATCCCGGGCGGAGCCGGGCCCAGCCCGGGCCGGTGCCTGCAGGAAGGGACTTGCCGGCGTGGGAAGGGCGGCGCGGCTGAGTCACGGAGCATCGCCCGGCCTCCTCCTCCAGCTCCACATCCCGCACGGGACCGGCCCCAAACCCACCAGGAAAGGCCCCTTTTCCCCCTTCACCCCAAGGAACAGCCCCCTCCCTGTTTCTAAGCAGCTCCAGCTCACCTAACACTCATTTTCCCTCCTGTATCCCCAGAATCCCCGTTCAACACTGCTTCCCCAGCTGGGCTCTCTCAGAAGCACCACCCAGGCCTTGAGCCCAGGCACAGCCCTGGCTGGACAGGAGTGACAGGGAGCAACAGGCCAGCCCCGAGCAGCAAGTGGGAAAACAAGGAAACATTTCCATGTATTAACTTCATTTCCTCCCTTTCCTCCGGCCTGGCACCCTCACAGGGGGTTATTAATAGCACAGGGTGGGTGAGAGCCATGGCTGGGGCTGCAGGAGCCCAGGGCCTGCCCTGACACCCCTCTGTGCCCAGGAGGGGATGGTCCTGGTGGGATCCAGTCCCTGAACTCACAGCTCATCACTCTGTGAGATCACTCTCTGAACCACAGCCCTGCAGCTGCCCTGCAAACACCTCTCAGAACAGCACTGAGGAAGGTCAGGGAACAGCCACGCTCTCCCTGCTCCCCAGCCAGGGCTCTGGGAATGGCACTTTTAACATCAAACCTGCTGCAATCTCACTGATTTCCTCTGGGGAGGAGGAAGCTGTGCTCTCCTGTGTGTGCAAAGCAAATGGTGCTGGCACCCAGCAGAGCAGAGGGGGCAGCCAAAGTCACCCGTCGGTGACATGAGGGGACCCAAATCCCCATTCCTCCATCTCAAGGGGACCCAATTCCCCATTTCCCCACCTCAAGGGGACCCAAATCCCCATTTCCCCACCTGGACGGACCCAAATCCCCATTTCCTCACCTCAAGGGGACCCAAATCCCCATTTCCCCACCTCGGTGTCCATCCTTTGCTGCCCTCCCTGTGAGGACACGTTTCTCCAGGGACACCCTCCTGCCACCCCTCATCCCAAAGCCTGCAGGCAGAGGGGATGGCGTTTGTGGGAGCACCCCCCCGAGCCGGGCTGGGGTTAGAGCTGGATCAGCGGGGGATCCCGAGCAGGAGCCCCCAGGGCTCTGCCCAGCCCCGCTCCCCGAGCCGGGGGTGCCAAAGCATCGCCCCAGCCCAGCAGCCCTGCCCGGACCAGTCCCGGCGTGCTCGCTGCAGATGGGCACGGCCTCCAAAGGCAGGAGCCGGGAGAGCCCCGGGCACATTTCTGCAGCCTGACTCATGATCTGCCTCTGCAGCAGCGCCGGGATCGGGCAGAGCCCCCGGGACAGCTCCTGCCCGGCCACGGGCACGGCCAGCTCCAGGGAGGCTGCAGAGAGGGGGCAGACACGGTGGGATGCTGGCAAAGAGCCCTTTCATCTCCAGATCCCCCAGAAATATCCCCCGAGGATCCATCTCCTCTGGGTGCAGCTCCAGAAGGGAAAAGAGGGGAGAACGGAGGGTCCCAGTATCCTAAAAAATATTGCAGCTGGTTTTAATTGTGAAAGAAATAATTTTATTTATCCAGCCTACTCTGAAACCCAGGAGTTTCACCTACTGCTGCCCTGGAGATGCTGCTGGAGGTAAAACCCACAGTGCAGAAAATACCTAATTTCAAATAAAAGCCCTCAGAGCAATGGGGAGTCTCCCACCCACCTTGGAAAGCACCCTCAGCTGCCAAATACCCTCTGCAAATCCTGCACCTCGTGTTTGGGGAGGTTCCTGCCCTGCAGCTTCCAGCCCTGGCTCTCCCCTGAGCAAACTCTCAAACACCACAGCAGCAGCACGACCACTCCCAGCCAGACCTTGGAAGGGTTTCCTGGAGTCCTGGCAGCTCCTCCTGCAATGGGAAATGGAGCCACAATCCCCAGGAAAGCCTTGCTGGGGAAGGGAACTGCTGAGCTGCTCCAGGAGCATCCAGGGTGGCTGCAGCTGATGGATGGAGCTCCCTCACCCAGCAGGATGGTCATCCCATCCCATCCCCATCCCATCCCCAGAATTCCCAGAATCACCAGGTTGGAAGAGACCTTTGAGATCATGGAGTCCAGCCCAGCCCCAGCTCAACCAAACCCTGGCACCCAGTGCCACATCCAGGCTTTGTTAAACACACCCAGGGATGGGGACTCCACCACCTCCAGTGGTGGATGAGATCGGGAATGGGAAGAGGACCAGGATGGGAATGGGACCAAATGAGTCCAGAACTTTCTCACCCTTTTTGTAAAAACTTTTTCCTAATACTCAACCTGTATTTCCCTTGGTTCAGCTTGAGGCTGTGTGCTCCGGTTGTGTCAGTGCTGCTGGAGACAGAGCCCAGCCCCAGCTGAGCACAGGCACCTTTCAGGAGCTGTGCAGAGTGATGGGGGCAGCCCTGAGTCTCCTTTTCTGCAGGCTGAGCACCCCCAGCTCCCTCAGGGGTCCCTCTCAGGAACCATCCCCACCCCTCCAGGTCCCTCTCACCCAGCCAGGGGGGGATGCAGCCCCCCCAGTGTGGAGCTGTGCTGGCTGACACTCCCTGAGGCACAAATAACCCCCTTGGGAACCTTGGCTTCACAATTCCCTGCTGTAGTGTCGTGTCCATAAATCATCCCAGTCCCAAAAACTCCTGGTCACAGCCTCTGTTCTGTGGCCAGTGCAGCTCTCCTGCTCACAGAGTGCCACTGTCACATTTTCTGAAAAATCCTCTTGCCCAGGATTTCTTTCCTGGGAAGCTGAGAAGCCTCAGAGAAAAATGAAAACAATTCTTATCTCATTTGCTTCTCCTGTGTTTTGCTGCTTTGGAATGTGGTTTGGACATTGTTTACCAACAGGTGATTGTTCATTGGTTTACTGTGAATTGTTTTTACTTATTGGCCAATTACAGCCCAGCTGTGTTAGAGCTCTGGAGAAAGTCACAAGTGTTCATTATTATCTTTTAGCCTTCTGTAAGTATCCATTCTCTATTCTTTAGTATACTTTAGTATAGTATTCTTTTATATAATATAAATCATAAAATAATAAATAAATAATAAATAATAATAAATAATAAATAATAAATAAATTAGCCTTCTAAGAACATGGAGTCAAATTCATCATTTCCTCCCTTTGACAGAGGATCCCAAAAACACCACAACAGAGCTCAGTGTCCCCCTAGGCCCAGGTCCCAGCAAATGGTAGGGCAGTTTTTGTTCAGTGGAAAAGCAGAGGTGAAGCTGCCCCTGGCTGAAGCAGCGTCCCAGGTCTGTTCCAGGTCTCATTGCCTCCCCTTCCCCTGGGCACAGGTGTCTCAGGAGCCTCAGAACTCCCAAAACAAGGAGCTGAGGCTGCTGGGTGAAAGCAAAAACTATTCCCAGGGTAGTCAGGGGTATAAGAGGATTCAAGAGGAGGAGAATGGGTGAGGCATAGGGGCTGACAGTGAGATGTGCCAGTAAAACACCCAGGGCACCCTGCCCTGATCCCAAATCCATCCTTGCTCCAGCCAGGGAAGGGCCCTGCAGGGCTGCAGCTTGCTCCAGCCTTCAGAAACGCCTGAGCTGATGCTGCTTTGGGTCAAAACTGGGGGATTTTCTCAAAGGGAGCTCAGCAAAGTGCAAGAACCCCAGCCCAGAGGGTTCTCAGAGCTGGGGCAGGTGGGGGCCCAGGGAAGCTGAGCTGTGCCATCCTCCCCAGGGCACCTGAGCAGGGAGACACTCACAAAACCAACACCCCATGAGGCAGGAGACACATTTGGGATGTGGAACAGGAGCAGCAGAGCCCAGCTTTGCTCCAGGCACTCAAACATTGGCACTTGCCAGCTCCAAGTGTCACCTTGATGAAAATCTACAGGCACACGCTGGGGAGTTCTGTGTTTTAGACTGGGGCTGTTCTGGAAGAAACAACAACAGAGAGCAGCGCTCCTCCTTCCCTGGGCCTGGCTCACTTCCAGATTTTACTTTTTCCCCCTGGTTTCACACCAAGAGGCACCTTATTATCATAAACAAATAGTTTATCCAAAAGGAGATGGGAGATAACAGCACATCCTTGGCACATGGAATAACTTCCCTGGCTTGCACAAAAGCTCAGGGAAAGGTGCAGCAGAGTGTGGGGAGAGGAATCAGATCAAACAGCTCAGATCAAACAGAACAAACCTCCAGATCAAAGCTAGAACAGCCTCACACTGTCCCACGGCAGTGACCGGGAGCAGCAGGAGGAGGAGGAGGAGGAGGAGGAGGAAGATCCTCAGATGTGCTGGAAACACGTGTGGGAGCTGTCACAGGAGTTGTGCCCAATCTCACCTGGGTTTGTGGGAGGAAGCAGCAATTCTTCCCAGCACTGAGCCCTCAGCATGGACACCCAGGTGGGGTTGGCCCCGGTAGGATCTGTCCCAATGGGATCTGTCCCAATGGGATCTGTCCCAATAGAATCTGTCCCAATGGGATCTGTTCCAGTGGGATCTGTCCCAATGGGATCTGTCCCAATGGGATCTGTCCCAATAGGATCTGTCCCAATGGGATCTGTTCCAGTGAGATCTGTCCCAATGGGATCTGTCCCAGCAGGATCTGTCCCAATGGGATCTGTCCCAGCAGGGTCTGTCCCAGTGGGATCTGTCCCAATAGGATCTGTCCCAATGGGATCTGTCCCAATGGGATCTGTCCCAGCAGGGTCTGTCCAAATGGGATCTGTCCCAGCAGGGTCTGTCCCAGTGGGATCTGTCCCAATAGGATCTGTCCCAATGGGATCTGTCCCAATGGGATCTGTCCCAGCAGGGTCTGTCCCAATGGGATCTGTCCAAGTGGGATCTGTCCCAATGGAATCTGTCCCAGCAGGGTCTGTCCCAATGGGATCTGTCCCAATGGAATCTGTCCCAGCAGGGTCTGTCCCAATGGGATCTGTCCCAATGGGATCTGTCCCAGCAGGGTCTGTCCCAATGGGATCTGTCCCAATGGGATCTGTCCCAGCAGGGTCTGTCCCAGCTCCCAGAGGGGCTGGGGGGGCTCCCAGCACAGCTCCAGTGGGAGCAGCTTCCAAAGCCCCTCTGTGGTGGGTGGGGTATTCCCAAGGAAAAAACAAAAAATCAGAGCAGAGCCAAATTGTGAAAAGGGACTGAAGGAGAAATCCCACAGGGAGCAGAGGGGAAGAGGGAAAGGGTGGTGGAAAATCACTGCCCACCTTTGGGAGGTGCCAGGCAGTGCCCAGGAATGCTTCCCTAAGGGTGGGGAAGAGGAGGGAGCCCTCAGCCAGGAGCCAGGATTGGGGAAGGCTTGGGGCATCCCTGGCACCCTCCTGCCCTTGTGACATCCCTGCTCCAGCCTGGCCTGGCCCCAGGACAGCCTCAGGGGCTTTTGGGGACATCTGAGGGCAGCAGGGGCGACACCAAGGGACCCTGGAGGGCAGCAGGGGTGACACCCCCAGCACTGTCCCCACGGTACCTGAGCAGGACACGGGAGGTGGCCCAGGCCAAGCAGGGCACGCCAGGGAGGAGGGGCAGGTTCACCCCTGGCTGGGAACGAGCCTGGGCTGGGAATGAGCTCATCCTCGGGGTCTGGAGCCCCGGCAGGGCCGGGCTGGCCTGGGTTGTGCTCCTGGTCCCCGGCTGTGCTCCCAGGTGAGGCTGCTCGGGGCTGTCTGTGCCCTCAGGGCTGCTGGCTCCAAAGGCATCCTGGGGAAGGAGGAAGAGAGAGATGTCCCAAAGAAAGGATGAATTGATGGAAGCTGGGGCTCGGGGAGAGCCTGGCCACTGTTGGGGTCACTGTGGCTCTCAGCAGCCCTCACAGGGGCTCAAGCCCTTTCCCCAGGCTGACCCTGCAGGGAAGTCCCTCGGTTTATCCTGTAGGAATTCTTTCCTCTAGTCCTGTTTTTCAGACTCAGCCCTGATCACGTTTTAATCAGATTTGTCTCCTTTGCCTTTGGCATTCCTTAATCTCAGAGATGCTTCCCATAAATCACTGCCAGGGCTCCCACAGGAGGCTCCAGGTCCCATCCACACAACCCCGACCCTCACACCAGCAACTTTCCCAGCCCTGGAGAGCCCAGGGAGATTTCCATCACTGCTTCCTGCTCTGGAACCAGTGCTTAAAACCCCAAATCCCTCTGCAGCTCTCCTGGAGCCCCTCCCGGCCCTCGCAGGGGCTCTGAGCTCTCCCGGGATCCTTCTCCTGTCCAGGTGAGTACCCCCAGCTCTCCCAGTCCGGCTCCAGGGGGTTCCGTGCCCTCCTCCAGCAGATCCTTGAGGAACTCAGCCCCTCATTTATTGGGGTAGGGTTTTTGGGGGATGAAATTTCTGCTTGGAACCATCCCTCATTAACCACGGGCAGTGCTCGGACATCAAATCCCGGCTCTGCTTTCCCAGCCCCTCGGAGCTCCCTCCCATCCGCGCCGAGCCCGCCCTGCCTCGGGCACTCCGTGTCCCAGCCCGCCCTCCTTCGGAAAACAGGAATTTCTCATTTACTGCAGCAAAAACACACAGAACCTGCCAGGGGCAGCTCTGTCCCGCTCCCATCCCGGCTCTGTCCCCATCCCGGCTCTGTCCCCATCCCGGCTCTGTCCCCATCCCGGCTCTGTCCCCATCCTGGCTCTGTCCCGCTCCCATCCCGGGCTCTGTCCCCATTCCTGCTCTGTCCTGTCCCCATCCCGGCTCTGTCCCCATCCCGGCTCTGTCCTGTCCCCATCCCGGGCTCTGTCCCGCTCCCATCCCGGCTCTGTCCCCATTCCGGCTCTGTCCTGTCCCCATCCCGGCTCTGTCCCCATCCCGGCTCTGTCCCGCTCCCATTCCGGGCTCTGTCCCCATCCTGGCTCTGTCCCGCTCCCATCCCGGCTCTGTCCCCATCTCGGCTCTGTCCTGTCCCCATCCCGGCTCTGTCCCCATCCCGGCTCTGTCCCCATCCCATCCCGGCTCTGTCCCACTCCCATTCCGGGCTCTGTCCCCATCCCGGCTCTGTCCCCATCCCAGCTCTGTCCCCATCCCGGCTCTGTCCCCATCCCGGCTCTGTCCCGCTCCCATCCCGGCTCTGTCCCCATCCCGGCTCTGTCCCGCTCCCATCCCGGCTCTGTCCTGCTCCCATCCCGGCTCTGTCCCCATCCCGGCTCTGTCCTGTCCCCATCCCGGCTCTGTCCCCATCCCAGCTCTGTCCTGCTCCCATCCCGGCTCTGTCCCCATCCCAGCCCGGCTCTGTCCCCATCCCGGCTCTGTCCCCATCCCAGCCCGGCTCTGTCCCCATCCCGGCTCTGTCCCCATCCCAGCCCGGCTCTGTCCCCATCCCAGCTCTGTCCCGTTCCCAGCCCGGCTCTGTCCCCATCCCAGCCCGGCTCTGTCCCCATCCCGGCTCTGTCCTGTCCCCATCCCGGCTCTGTCCCGTTCCCAGCCCGGCTCTGTCCTGTCCCCATCCCGGCTCTGTCCCCATCCCAGCCCGGCTCTGTCCCCATCCCGGCTCTGTCCCGTTCCCAGCCCGGGCTGGCCTGGGGCAGCCGGGGAACCCAGACTTTCCTTCCCTGCCTTGGGCTTTGCACACTCCCAGCTCCGGACCGGGGCTGGCAGGAGGGGAGGGGGACACGAGTGTGCCCTTTGTTGACAAAAGTGTTCTTTGTCTCTTCAAGAAGGAAAGAAGCCCAGAATCTCTCCTCGATTAAGTGAAAAAGCCACTTCATAGGACCTTGGGGACTTCACTTCAAATTTAAGAATGGCCAATTGGACAGGACCCAAAAAGTCCCACCTGAGCAATTCACTAGAAAAAGAAGTGAACAAAGGAACTAATGGCTTTTGTGGGGTGTTTTAGCAGGAGCAAGAACTTCTGGCATCTAGCTCGGTTTTTTTCTGTTTGTTATTTTGCCTTTTATTAAACCTTTTTGTTTCCAACACTGCAACAGAAGCCATCCTGCTTTTATGCCGCTGAGGGTAGCTGAGCTGTTTGGGTGTGTTGTAGTCCTCCAGGATCTCATGAGCCCTGGCTGGAAGAGGCTGCTATAACAGAGGGGGCTCAGTGGGGCTGTGGTGCCCACCCTGGGGCTTTGGGATGGCATTCCCCCATGCCAGCAGGAACTGCCACCAGCTCTGTATCAGAACCCAACCTTCAGCGGGCTCCAGAGGAGATAAACCCAATAAACACAAAACCATCCCAAAGAGCATAAACCAGCTGTGCTGGGGGGCAGCAGTGGGGACAGCAGTGTTGGGGCTGTGACACAGCACAGCTGTGCAGCTCTGCCCCCCTGGGGCACACACTCTGGGCTCAGGGTGTCACTGGAGCCTGGAGCTGCAGTGCTGGCTGTGCCTGCCTGGCTCCCAGCCCCTGTGGAGTCACAAAGATTTGGCACCCAGGGTCCCCTCATGGTGGGGGACCCCACAAACCCCCAGCACCTGCAGTGCCCTCATACCCAGGTGCCAATTCAGGCCAAAGCCACCAAACCCCTCCAGGGTCACAGAATGACTGATTTGGGTTGGGAGGGACCTTAAAGCCCACCCAGTGCCACCCCTGCCGTGGCAGGGACACCTCCCACTGTCCCAGGCTGCTCCCAGCCCCAGTGTCCAACCTGGCCTTGGGCACTGCCAGGGATCCAGGGGCAGCCCCAGCTGCTCTGGGCACCTGTGCCAGGGCCTGCCCACCCTGCCAGGGAACAATTCCTCATTCCCAATATCCCATCCATCCCTGCCCTGTGGCAGCTCCATCCTCCCAGTGTGTCCCCAGAGTACCACAGACCCCTCACCCTGGGTTGTGACTTGGAGCTGTTGATGCTGAAGGCTCAGGGCACTGAGGGAATATGAAGCTCTGGCTCATCTCTGAGTTTCCCCTGTCATGTCCCCAAAAAGTGCTCCAGGGCCCCAGGGCAATTTTGGGGAGACCCAGCTCAGCACTGGACACAATAATAGAACAAAGGGGAACCGTTTTAAACTACAAGAGGAGAGATTTAGATGGGATGTTGGGTGGGAATTGTTCCCTTTGAGGGTGGGCAGGCCCTGGCACAGGTGCCCAGAGCAGCTGGGGCTGCCCCTGGATCCCTGGCAGTGCCCAAGGCCAGGCTGGACACTGGGGCTGGGAGCAGCCTGGGATATGGGAAGGGGTCCCTGCCCTTGGAAGGGCTTTAAGGTCTCTCTCATCTGAGCCCTTCTGAGGTTCTGGATTCCATGAGCTGCAATGTGGGAGCTCTCCCTTAGAGGTCAGCCCAGCACCAAACCTGGCCCGAATTCCCGGGATGGAGGCGATCCCTGCCCAGAGCCGGGATTTGGTCACCGGGCTGGGCAGGGGACGGTCCCCAGCGCCTGCAGCCCCTCCCCTCGGTGCTGCCCAGGGACATTCCCAAAAGCTGAGCTCTCCCAGGTCCGCTCCTGCTCCTTTCCATGCGTGGAACAGAGAGCTCTGAGCTCTGTGTCTGCCCCACCCGGGGATCCCCTGCCTGGGGAAGGCCTGGCCAGCTCCGGATTTTGGGGAGCAGGATGACCTGGTCCTGCTGCTGCTGCTGCTGTGAAATTTTTCATGCCCACAACAGCCAGGACAACCCCTCAGAGCTTTTCCTTAAGGCTCAGTTCCTCCTTCCCTCCTCCCTTCTGACAGACAAATAAAACTCAGCAAAGAGACACTCTCCTGAAAAACAAAATAAAAACCCCCAAAACCCCCTTCACTGACAGCTCCTGCATCAGAAAGAAAATTACTCTTCTTTCATTGTTGTTTGTCTTTTTCTTTCCCAAATCCCTCCTGCATTAAACAGATTTCAGCATTGTTCTAAAAATAGAGGGATTAGAAATAATCCTCCAGCACGGATCGGCTGTGGGGATGTGGCACCGGGGGCTGGTGCCTGCCCTGGGGGTTGGACCCTGGGGCTGAGCTGGGGGGACCCAGGAACCCCCAAAAACGGTGAGGAGGGGACATTGCTGTGTCCCCAGGACAGGTGTCCCTGACAAGGTGTCCCAGGGCTGTCCCTGGCTGTGCTGAGCCAGTGGGAGCCACCAGCGGGGAACCGAGCCCATGAAATGGGGATGGGATGGGATGGGATGGGATGGGATGGGATGGGATGGGATGGGATGGGATGGGGATGGGATGGGGATGGGATTGGGATGGGATGGGATGGGGATGGAGATGAAGATGGGGATGGGATGGGATGGGATGGGATGGGATGGGATGGGGATGGAGATGAAGATGGGGATGGGATGGGATGGGATGGGATGGGATGGGATGGGATGGGATGGGATGGGATGGGATGGGATGGGATGGGATGGGGATGGAGATGGGGATGGGATGGGATGGGGATGGGATTGGGATGGGGATGGAGATGGAGATGGGGATGGGATGGGATGGGGATGGAGATGGAGATGGGGATGGGATGGGATGGGATGGAGATGGGATGGGGATAGGGATGGGATGGGATGGGGATGGGATTGGGATGGGATGGGATGGGATGGGGATGGGATTGGGATGGGATGGGAGGGGATGGGGATGGGATTGGGATGGGATGGGGATGGGGATGGGGATGGGGATGGGATGGGGATGGGATTGGGATGGGATGGGATGGGGATGGAGATGGGGATGGGGATGGGGATGGGGATGGGATGGGATGGGGATGAGGATGGGATGGGATGGGATGGGATGGGATGGGATGGGATGGGATGGGATGGGATGGGATGGGATGGGATGGGATGGGGATGAGGATGGGATGGGATGGGGATGGGGATGGAGATGGGATGGGGATGGGGATGGGATGGGGATGGGGATGGGATGGGATGGGGATGGGATGGGGATGGGGATGGGATTGGGATGGGGATGGGATGGGGATGGGGATGGGATGGGATGAACAAACTCCGCTCGATCCATGGAAATATGGAAGGAACTAAAGCAGTTGCCCCAGGGATGACAGGTGACACAAAGGTCACCAGGCCACGGCAGCCTCTGGGCACAGGAGCCTGAGGACCCTGGCAGTGCCACAAAGCCCTGGTGTTCCCTCACAGAGCAGAGTTGTTGTGCCACAGAGTTGTTGTGTTGGCGCTTTTCAAATCACTTTGGAGAAAAAAAGGGGGGAAAAAAAAGAAACACTTCAAAGTGTGAGATGCATTCCTGTGATGACAAGCGACTTCCAGGAGGCTTTGTCTGCAGGAATTTGTTTGCAGCAAACGAGTCAATTTGTGTTTACAAGGAGGCAATTAGAGCTGAGGGTTTGAGGCGTTCCCAGCGGGATGGGCCATCCCAAGAGCTGATCCCGCTGTCCTCATCACCATCCACACTCCACTGCCACGTGCTGGGAAAGGAAGGAGAAAACAACCCAGGGACAGGTGAAATCCATCTCCTGTATCCCCTGCATCCATCCCTGCCTGAGCTGGGGCTGCAGCCTCAGGGATATTCCTCAGGGAAAACAGGGCATGAGCCAGGACCCCCTGGATAACCCCAGCTCTGCCAGGGAATCCCAGCTTTGCCATCACCTCGGGAGAAAATGTCCCTGCAGCTCCTGCAGGCTCAGAGCTCAGAGTGGGATGTGGAAAGGGAACCCCAGGGCCCTGGGGAATGTTTTTAGCCAGGAAGGATTTGGGATGCAGGGAGGGTGCCTGGAATAACACCCAGCAGGCTGTAGGGAGGCTGGGTGGGAGCACAGCTCCAGAGGGGGAGTTTGAAGCCTGAATTTTGAGTTCCTGGCCCAGGAACCCCCAGGCCCACCAGGCTCACCCCTGCTCAGCCTTTCCCAGTTTTTTTGGCTCCTCTGGCAGAGTTCTCCAGCCCAGGCAGCGCTGACCCAGCCCCACGTGGCATTTTCCCAGCTGATTGCCTTCCAGACTCTTCCCACGTTTAAAATGAAGGAGAATCAGCAGAGCTGCTCCTCCAGCTCCTGCCCTGCCTGGGCAGCTTTGGCCCTCCCTAAATTCAGCCAGGGCGTTTCAGGGCCCCATCCCCACAGGAGCTGGTGGCTCTGCCCCGAGCTGGTCCCTCTCTGCTGCTGTCAGAGCTGGGCCCAGCTGCTGCCCCTGTCCCTCGCTGTCCCCACACGGGGAGGTGACAGCAGAGGCTCCCGTGGGAGGGACCCTGGGGACAGGGACGGAGCTGCCCCAGGGACCCTCCCCTGCTCCTGCCTGGGGTGAAAGCCACCAGAGCTGTGACAAACACCAGTGGCACGGTCAGAGCTGCTCCTGGGCCACACCAACCTCATTTAACCCCAAAGGAGAAGCCACCCCCTCTGCAGCAGAGCTTTGGGAGCTGCTGGAGGCTTTTCCAGTGGGATGAGGGAGGTTATTACCAGCTGAAATACAGCAGAAAACAATACAGTAAAATAAACATTTAAAAATACATAAAGCATACATATTTAAAAATTTAAAAGTATATTTATATAAATATATATAATCATGTAGTTATATATAATTATATATTTTATATAAACGTATATTTATTATGTATAAATAATTATATATTAGAAATAGTATTATTTATAAATATTATAAATATTTATAATATTATATATAATATTTATATTATATATAATATTATATTATTTATCTCATATTAAATATTAATATAGTGTAATCATATAATTATACTTATAATAAATATTAATATATTATAAATATTGTTTATACCATTTCTATTAAATATTATAAATACTATTTATAATATTATAGATAATATTTATAATATGATCAATACATATGTAATTATAAATATTATAGATAGGTATATATTGATTATATATTTATTATGTTATATATAATATTGGTTATATTATATATATCATTAATAATATATTGATTATATATCAAGAAATACTAAAAAATATTAAGAAGCAACCTCTGCTGAGGGGCGAGTTGGGTTGGGGCAGCCCTGAGCCCTCTCTGTGGGCTCCCAGGGGAGGAGGTTGGCGCTGGGATCTTGGAAAGCTCCTGAGGTGCCTGGAGGCCCAGGGAGGTTCAGCTCAGCCAGGGGCAGGAGCAGAACCGTGGCCAGGGCAGGGTTTGATTGATCCCAGCATGAACCAGGGGTGGATCCAGGCTGGGAAGGGGAAATCCCCAGGTGCAGCAGGGAGCAGAGGGAGCTCTGCTGGAAGCTCAGCATTTCCAGAGAGGCTTGGGGAAAGGGGGAGGTTTGGATCAGGGGGAGCAGCACCAGGGGGAGCAGGAGAGGCTGGCAGGGCTCGGGCAGAGCCTGGGAATGGCCCGGGGGCTCCAGGGTCTGGAGAGGGACAGGACAGAGCCTCAGCCCGGCTCATCAAGGGCACAGCTCAACGGGCTCTCCAGGTAATTACAGCTCCTCACAAATTCAATTCCCGGGTGTTCCAGTGCGTTTGGAAAGCCTGGGAGGCACCTGAGGAGCTCCTTAGCAGGGTCCAGGATAAACCAGCCCTGCTCTGGCACCCCAGGGATGGATGTCCCAGCCAGCTGGGGCCACCTCAGAGCCAGGGAATCTCTGCTCCTGTCACTGCAGGAGCCCAAAGAGAGAAAATCTGTCTCTGGAGCCTTAAAGGATGGAGAATTTCCAGAGTTCATTTCACGAGGGCTTGAGGAGCTTTACCCTATTCCAAAGGGTCTCTGTTGCCTTCTCCCATGGAAAATTCCACCTCACTGGCAAATAACCATCAGACAAAGAGGAAGGGAAAGAAAAACAGCAAATCAAGGATAAAATAAGCACAAAAACACCAAACCACCAGTGAAATCCAATATTCTCTAAAAATCTGCAGTTTATTCATTAGAATTCAGTGAAAGGAACATTCATTTTAAAACACAATCAATACATTAAAAACTTGAAAGGACTAGTAGCAATGAGAGCAGGAAGGAAACAAAAAAACCCCAAATTCAGCCAGGTTGGTCACCTGGGAGGAGCTGCCAGCCTGGCAGCAGGGAGGGAGGGGCAGCTGGGGACAAGGGCTAATTCATTATTTCCTTACAACTGAGAGGCTTTTTGGGATTTGAATTTCTCACTTCACCCAAATGGAGCTTTGGGGTGACTCAATGTGGGTGAGAAAAGCAGGAGGCCCCAGCTGGAGAGGAGGGAGCCCAGAATTGCAGGGCAGAGGGAATGGGGAAGGTGGGTCTGAGTGCCCCAGGAATGTTCAGTGAGAAACCTCCCAGCCATCCCTGTGGGGAATGGGGCAAACCCAACCCAGAGAAACTTTTAAAAGCACCATTAGGTGACAAGTTATTCATTAGAAGACAAAAAAAAAAATCTCTGCAGAGCCAAATCAGTGACAATTGCCACCTCTGCTGGGGGAAAAAAGGGGGGTAAAATCTGCTTTGGGCTGGATTTGAGCATTGCAGAAGCTCTCCTCTCCTCTGGTCCCAAAGTTCAAGGCAGTGTCATTCCAGGGAGATGTTTGAGTGATGCAGAGCACGGGGCTGGAGCTCCCTGGAGGAGGGAAGGAGCAGAAGGTGGGGAGCCCTGCTAATCCCAGGATTATTTAAGGAGCAATCCTCAGGCACCAGGGCAAAATCCCAGCTCCCAGCCCGGCCAGGGAGCACCAAGGGGAGAGGAAACCTGTCCAAGAGCACTTCCATGCACCAGCCAACAGCATCTCCTGCACAAGGAATGAAGAAAAGCCCCAGTTTGAGATAAAATAACGTCAGCAGACAGCAGGAAAAGCCTCAGCTGAAACCTGTGGGCATTTTACAACATTTGGAGGGAGAAATCACCAAAATCCACAGATTCAGATTAAAAACAACACTGAAAAGCAAAGAGGGGACAGCTGAGTGTGAGAGAGGAGGGTTAAGGACATCTCAAGTGTGTGCAAAGTGTGTTTGTGAGGCCTGGGGGGGCTGGGCAGAGCCCCCAGCACATTCCCAGGGAGCAGGGGGGGATCTGGGCACAGCAGCAGCAGGAATGGCCTTTTATCCATGAGAAAAGCAAACCACAGCACTTGGAAAGACAAGACACACGAGTAAAAGAACAGTCTGTAAAATTTCCCCATGATTATAAAATGCAAAACTATACAAAAATAGAGAAAATTGACCGTTTTCTTATGTGTATAAAAACAAACAAACAAAAGAAAACCCCCAAGTCCCCAGAATGCAACACAGAAGCTCTTGGCAGGCTGACCCCAAGGGCAGTGGTTCCCTCCCAGCTTCCCAGCCCCAGCCCCTCACTTCCCTGCAAGGAACAGGGGAATTCCTCAAGTTGTTCCTCACTATCCTGGCAGGACCTTCTCTGTTCCTGACTTTTGTGCCTGGTTTCTGGTTGGGAAGCCCTTTTGCATAAGCAGCCTCAGTGACCAGCCCCAGATGTGAGCTCCTCGGGTAAGGCAGCGTTGGACTGACCCAGCTCCAGCCCAGCTTTGTTCCCATGGATGCCAAGTGGGGTTTTTTGGGAAGAGTGGCTCAGCAGGCAGTGAAATCCAATCCCTACTGCAGTCATCATTTCCAGGCTGAATTACTGCACTAGAAATTCCAATTTCTTTGGGTTAATGGGGCAGAATCTGCCAATAATCCAGCAAATTAGTGACTAAACTGCATTAGGAAAACTCATTTGAATTCCAGAGATATTTGCCTCATTGAATTCCCATCGAATGAAGAGGAGAAACCTTTGGTATAAAGTCAGATGGCCAAGCCTTGGCTGTACTGCTCCCACTGAACCTCCCCACCCTGTACCTGCACGCAGCCCAGGATGCCAGGGACACCCTGGAACATTCATGTAGCACCCAGACATTCCCAGCCCTCAGCAGGACTTTGGCTGAACAAAGCTCCAGAGCCTGGAACCCCCAAGATGCCTTTGGTGAGCTGCTGAAAGGAAATAAAACAGGGATTAAACCCAGCCAGGCTGTGAGGGGGTGACAATGGCCCTGTGGTGTCCCCAGCAGGGTGTGCCCGTGGTTTGTGTGCTGGGATGGGGTGAGATGGGCACAGAGCTGGCCCTGTCCTTGCTCCAGGGAGGGATTCCATGTTCATTAGCAGCTGTGCTAACGAGGGCACTTTCACCACATTGTCCTCCCTGGGGGTGCCAGTGGCACCAAGAGCCAGGTGTGTCCCAGGAAACCCTCCCTGGTGTCCAGAGGGAGGAGGGAACAGAACCATGGCACAGCAGGTTCCTGTGGAACTCCCTGCAGCAGGGCTGGCAGGAAAGCATGGAAAAATCCAGGTCTGAGCCCCTGATGCACAGATGGATCTGCTCTGCCTCAGCAGGACAACCACATCACACACAGAGGCTGAACCAAGCCTGGCCCTGCCTCCCTGCTCCTGCCCAGACATCCAAGGACAGGGCAGAAGGAATCTTTTCTCAAAAGGAATATCAAGACCTCATTTTGCTTGGGGGGAGGGGGGAAACCCATCAAACCCAAAGCAGCTCCTTGTGCCTGGAAATCCAGGGATGGCAGGGAGCAGCTGATGGAGCCACATCCGTGTGGAGCAGGAGAGCAGCAGGAGGGTGACCCAGCAGGGCAGGGCTCAGCAGGAAAATCGAGTCTGGCCCAAGCAGAGCCATCCCTCACTCCACAAATGTGGTCAAACTCCAGTATTTCCACTTTGGGATTATTTTTTTTTGAATGCTACAAACTCTGCTGCAAATAAAAATAGAGAAAGGGCAATGAGGTGGGGGAAAACAAAAATCACTGGTAATGGAATTAAATCGAACACAGAGCATGGACAGGACAGGGAAGCAGCTTTGTGTCATGGATTGGGGGTTTAGGATCACAGAGGGGACCAGGAGCCTGGAACAGATGTCACAGGAGCTCACAGGACAGAGTCTGTCCCCTCAGTTGTGTCCCTCCTCCTTTGTGTTCCTTCAAAGAGGCAAAAAATCCCAACCCTCCAGCAGCTTCCAGGTTTTTTGCTCCCTCCAGACAGGAGGAGTGAAGCCCAATGTAGCTGTGGTCCATCCCAAATTCCAAGGAACACAAAACTTTCCTCCTGTGGGTTTATGCAAAGAAAACAACCTTAAAATAAAATAAAATTAAAAAGCCACAAAGCTTCCTTTTGAGAAAGTAACATCATCTGCCACTTCACAGCTACAGGCATGATGCAAATTTAGCTTATTTCAAAGGCCTCATCCCTGTCCCCATGGCCCTGGAGAGGCCAGGAGCCCAGGACAAAGCACAGGAAAGGTTTCCACCAGGAATTCTGCACCGTCAAGACAGACCACAACAAAGAAGGGACCAACACTTTGTTCTTCAAAGGACACCATGGACAGCACATCTTTCTGAGCAAAGTGAAACTAGACCTGGAGAGCGTTATCAGCACGCACACAAAAGCTCCTGCTCTCCTTTGGGGTAAGGACAAATGAAATAAATAAAAAGGTTGCTGCAAAGTTCCCCTTTCCAGCTGCCTCGCCCCATCCTTGCTCTGGAACAAGCAGCACCCTTCCTCCCTGCTCCCCACACTGAGCCTGGGCTGGAAGACATTCAAGTGAGTCTGAACCAAAACATTTCACCCAGAAGAGGAAAACAGCCCCATTTCCCTCAAAACTCTGCCCAAGGCCTGTTCCCCCAGCCCCAGTCCTGCACAATCCCCAACCAGGCACACCAGCAGCGGGTCCATCCCCAACCTCTGCCAGGGGCTGCTGCTGCTGCTGCACTTGGTGTTGGAGAGGGCTGGAAAACCAGAAAGTGCCTCAGTGGTGATGAAGGAATCCTGGAGGCAGCTCCAAGCTGCTTCCAGAGCATCCACAGGGGCAAGGCCACGGATGGCTGCAAGAGGAGCATCAGCCCAGCTCATCTCAAGTCCTCCCCAAACTGCTCCCTCCCTTTGCTCCCCTTTCACTCCCGCCCAGAGCAGCCTCAGCATGGTGACATGGTGACATTCCTGCAGCCTTTTGGCTTGGTGACAGTGACATTCTTGCAGACGCTCAGCCTGGGTGACACGGTGACATTGCTGCAGCCCCTCAGCTGGGTGACACGGTGACATTGCTGCAGCTACTCAGCCTCGGTGACGCCGCACACGGTGCCACGGCAGGCGCCGTGCCCCGGGGTGGCCCTGCCCTTGAGGGGCTCGGTGCAGCGCTCCGGGCTCTCGGTGTCCCCGCTGCCATTCCCAGGGTGCTGTGGCACGCCCTGGGCGATGCCCACAGGTTTGCCCCTGGCACGGTGCTCCGGGGAGCAGGCAAAGCCAAAGCTCGGGGGCAGCTCTGCTCCTCCCAGGGGTAACAAGCGGGACAGCTTGGGGACATCGCCGTGGTAGCGGAAGGACCCGGCCGCCTCCCGGGCCCGCCTGGCCTCGGGCTGCAGGGGGAGGTTGGAGGGCCGGAGCGGGAGCCTGCTCAGCTCTGCCTCCTGGGGCCGCCTCTCCGGAGCCTCCCCGATGCCACCGCGGGAGAGAGGCAGGAAAGGGGACACGGTGTCCGGTGGCTCCGAGGGCTCCCAGACGCTCTCCACAGCGCCGGCCGGAGCCAAGTCCCAGAGCTCCATCCCGCCGGGAGCCGCCTCGGGGCCGTGCTGGAGGTGCCGCAGGCCCGGCCAGCTCAAGCCACCCTCGGGAGCCACCAGCTCACCCTCCTCCTTGCTCCTGCTCCTCCTGGCTCCGGCAGAGTCCTTCCGGCCAGCGTCGTGCCTGGCCCAGAGCCGGCAGGGCTGGGGGGCGCTGCGGGCTCCCTGCGGCTCGGCCAGCTCGAACTCCAGGCTCTCGGTGTCCAGCGAGCGGCTCCGCCGGTCCACGGAGAGCGGCGCGGGCATGGAGGGGCTGAGCCCGTGCAGGCGCAGGTGGCGGGGCAGGCTGGCCACCCCCCAGTTGCAGCTCTGGAAGGAGCCCGGGGAGAAGCCCAGGGACATTCTCTCGTCACATTCAGCCAAGGACTCTTTCTGTCCGTAGCCATCATCAAAGGCCTCGGCGATGTCCTCGCCCGCCGTCAGCTCCGGGTGCTGCTCACATTCCCCTTCCCCGTCCTGCTCCACGTCCACCACGTCGAAGGTGACCATGGTGGGGAGGGCAGGGAGGTTCTGGGTGAAGGATGAGCTGGAGGCCGAGCTCCCCAGGCTCTCAGAGAGGCTGGAGAAGAGGGTCCCGCTGCTGGCAAACTCCACCAGAGCCTGTGAGAAGCTCACGGCGTGCTCGGGCTCACTGCCCACCTGGGGCTCACCAGGGCTGGGCTCTGCTCCACCATCGTGCTCCTGCTCAGGCAGCCTGAACCCAGGGAACATCCCTGCCTTGGCTGGGGCCACACTGCCATGGATGGGGTCCCCAAACATCCCACAGTCCAGGTCTGCATCGAACCCCGGGTTGTTCTTTGTGAGCTGAATAAGGCAACTTCCGGGGGCTTTTTGGCTGTTGTAACAGTTTTCCAGACACAGAGTCCCTGGAAAATCTCTCCACTCTGGATTTTCAGCCCTAGCCACTGCAACCCCAGCATTGGCAGCCCGGCTTGGGGTGTGCGAGGCCACCTGCTCACTCCCGAGGCCACTCTGACTCTTGCCAATGGAGCTGCCTGCTCTGCTTTTACATTCAATGCACTGCTTTTCCCGGGGACACTTCTCCTTGCTGGAGACATCCAGGCGTTTCAGGACCGGCTCCCTCTGCAGCTCCCAGTACAGCAGCTCTTTCTGAATGGCTGCAAGCCCCTCTTCTTCAGTTTCCATCAGCCCTCTTTTCTGATCCATCATTTGCTGGATCAGGCTCTTCTCTGCAGGGAGGCAGAAGTCCATGAAGTAGCTGAAGATGCCCTGGCGTGGGACTTTGCCCTCGAACAGGGATTCCTCCCCGTGAGAGGGGCTCATCAGGGTGTCAAACTCGTAAAGTGCATCGCCACTGTAGCTGTCCCGGGGCAGTCGGTCCTTCTTGAGCTCCTCTCCAGCCTCATCCTCCGGCCCCGGCGTGGTGGAGTCATAATAGCCCTCGTCACTGTTCGGGGCAGACTCCTGCTGGTCGCTCTGGGGCGTCAGGAGGTCAACGCCGTCCATGGCATCGCCCACGTAGGGGTGGGCGTTGGCCTCGTGAGAGGCGTGTGTCTCCAGGCTGCTGCTGGACACCTGGGCCCCGTAGCTCCTGTCCCCCGGCACGCCGCTGTCCCACACCTGGTGCAGGTACTCCTCAGCCTCCTCAGGGATGGCCATCTCCTCGCCACCGCCCTGGTAGGTGACGAGGCAGGAGCTGCGTTTGGCGGCGTCGCGGCTGCGCTCCACCGAGATGCTGCTCTCGGCGATGTCGGGCTCGGCAATGTCGTCCCCGCAGCCCGTCAGCGAGTCAAAGCTCTTCAGGGAGGTGACATCCCCCAGCATGAGGCTCAGCAGGTCCCCAGAGTGCAGGCAGGGAGGCTCGCTGTCCATGAAGTCAGGGTGGAAGGCCAGCAGCAAACTCTCCCGGTCAAACTCGGCGCAGGCAGCAGCCTCAGGCTCCGATTTTGTATCTGGAACGTCCCCGTTCCCTGGCACGGCCATCGTGTCACCCTCGGAGGTGCCTCCGTCGGCTGCGGGGCCCGTGGGCTCGGTGGCCTCACCACAGCTGGAGTCACCCCCTGAGTCCCCTGGGCCGGCCGTGGCCTCAGGGCCCGGCCCTGCTCCCCTGCCCTCCACAGCCCCTCGGCTCTCTGCTCCCATCCCGGGAGCACTCCCGGCCTCCTCCGTGTCCCCGTTCCACTCGGGGAGCTCTGCCTTCTCGCTCTCGGCAGCCTTGCTCTTCCGGTGCCGCCGGATGCTGTTAAAAAACCCTTTCAGCCCTTTCTTGGCCCTGGGGCATGAGGATTTCTCCCCGTTGGGCTTTTTGTCACAGCCCTCGATGCTCCCGGGGGGAGAGCCGTCCTGCTGGCCCAGCTCCCCCCTGCTGCCGGTGTCCAGGGCCAGCTGGGCGCTGCGGGAGCCGGGCAGGGGCCCGGGCTGCCCGTCCCTGCCGCCCTCCGAGGGGCTGCCCGGCCGTGCCGCACCGCCCTTGTCACAGGCGGCGCTGCTCAGCCCGTCGTGGGTCTTGCACTTGCTGAGCCCCTTCTTGCCGCGGCCGCCGAAGAAGCTGGGCAGGGTGCAGATGCTGCGCTTGCCCCCGAACAGCTTGAAGGCCGTTTTCCTCAGCTTGCCGGGGGGCGGCTGCTGCGGCTCCGCTGCCACCACGGAGCCGTTGGCGCTGTCGGGAGGGGCGTCCCCGCCCTCCTGCCGCCGCCGGTCCCCTCCGTCCCGCTCCTCCGGGCTGCCCGTTTCCATGGCAGCGGGCGGGCTTGGATCTAGCTGGAAGCGGCGGCTCTGGGAGCGCGGAGCTCCGGGCGCAGGGATGGACACATCACCGCCGACCTGAGGCACAGGGAGAGGGCACAGGTGAGGAGGACACGGCAGCGGAAGGGGCAGAGCTGAAGGCACCGGGGTCTCAGGGCTCCATCACCAGCTGGAGGAGCCTCCAAGCTCTGCCCCCGCTTCCAAAATCCAGGCACCAAAATGTCGCCTAAATGTACCAGTTCACCAGAGCGGGAAAACCGCACATCCCCCTGGGTAGAATCCCTCGGGACAGGCAGGTCTGAGCCCTGCACCTCCTCGCTCCAAGCCCTGCAGCTTCCCAGATTTTCTGTCTCCAGGATGATCAGGTTTGGCTACCTTGAACTGAGAGCTAGCACCTCCCAAACCCCCTCCCAGCTCTCCCAGGCCTCGTGCCAGGCTCCAAAGAGCATCCGGAGGGAGGCCAAACCAGGACACAGCCCCCCCTACACACGTGTCCGGGGAAAAACCACTCTGGTTACTACCCTGGCTTTTTTAAATAGAAGATTTCAGTTGTTTTTAAAATAATCTGTGCAGCCAGAGAGAATCGCCTTAAAAACACCCACTGTGAACCTCCTGATCAGATTATCCCAGAAGCAGAGAGGTAGGTTTGAAATCTGACCCTGGATTGCTGTCAGGAACAGCACAAATAAAACAATTATAATCATGTTTCTTTCGCAGAGGTGAGGGTGGAGAAATTAAATGCAATAAAATCCTAATGTGCTCTCAAGCTGTAAATGCCCCAGGCTGAGCTCTGACTGACAGGAGGCCAGGAAACCTTCCCGAGGTGTTTAGCCAGAGATCCCAAATTAAAAAATACATCCAAACGATGCTCTCTGCTCCTGTAGCCCCACAGCAAACCTGCAATTCCGGGTTATTTTTATTCCTCAGGTCTGGGTTCTTTTGCCTCTATATTGAACTGGCATCGCTGCCCTCAGCACGGCTTGAACTGGATGGGCTTTAAGGTCCCTCCCAACCCAGCCCATTCCATGATTCTGGAATGCTGGGATTGCTGATAACCCCTCACGTTCACCTGTCCCACTGGAAGCAGCAGCTGGGGCGTAGCCGGCTGGCACAGCCACCTCCCCAGCGGCGAACTGGGCTTTTCCAGCTCTGCCGGAGCCCACCACGAGTCCCAGGAGCCTCCAAAGCCTCTGCAGAGACCGGGAGAGAGGGGCCTGGGAGAAATGCTCGCACCTGGCCGGGTGCGGGGCTGCTGGAAAAGGGGGGGAAATGAGCCCAAACCTGCACCTGGACAGGGACGGCTGGAAAACAGTCGGGGAAGGGCACGAGACAGGGCCAGCATTACAAAAATTCCTTTTGGGAATCGTTCCTCTCCAGCTCCACGTCAGCACCGCGGCACGGCTGCGGAGGGGAGGCTGGGGTAGGATAAAAAATGAAATAAATAAAAATGAAAGAAAGGGAAATAAAGGGCATCGAGGGCAAAGAGCCACCACCAATAGAACATGAAAAATAAGGTTTAAAAGCCAACAAAAAGCAGCACGGTAACAATGAAATGCAGCGTTTCACCCGCACAGGGGACCCTCGGGACCCCCGGCCCGCCCAGCCCCGCACGGGGCCGCTCCCCCAGGCCGGCCCTCCCCGCTCCCCCCGCCGCGCTCCCAAACTTTCGGGAGGATCCGTGAAAACGCGAGGGGCGGGGGGGGAAGGGGGGGGTCGGTCCGGGCCGCGGGGAGCGGCGGCGCGGGGAGCGCGGCCCCGGGCCCGGCCCGTGCCCAGCACTTACCACGGGCGGGCGGCGGCACCGCGGCACCCCCGGGACCGCGGCCCCGGCCCAGCCCTCAGGCCGCGCGAGGGGCGCGGGGCCGCGGGTCCGCCCGGCGCGGCCGGCAGGGGCGGCGCCGCATGACGGGCGGGGCGGGGCCTCCTGACGGGGGGCGGAGGGGGCGGGGCCTGGCGGGCGGGGCGCGGTGATTGACGGGGCGCGACGGCGGGGGGCGGGGCCTGTGCGTGAGGGAGGGCGCGGTCTCCACATTGGGCCCAATGGGACGGGGCGGGGTCACGGTGACGGGGCGGGGCTGCTGGGCGCGGTCCCCACGGTGTCCCCACGGTGTCCCCCCATGGCCGTCCCGCGGTGTCCTCCCGGTGGCCCGGGGCGATCTAGGGGCGTCCCG
This sequence comes from Molothrus aeneus, assembly GCF_037042795.1. Lineage (NCBI taxonomy): Eukaryota > Metazoa > Chordata > Aves > Passeriformes > Icteridae > Molothrus > Molothrus aeneus. The sequence continues at coordinate 1,366,174 of NC_089659.1, read as the reverse complement.
GTGGCGGAGTGGGCGTGGCCTCAGAGCGCGTCCCTGTGCTGAGGGCGCGGCCTCGTTAGCGGACATGATTGACAAGGGGGCGTGGTCTCTGTACGGGGCGTGGCCTTGGAGCGACACCCGCGGGCTACGCGGGGTCACGGACACGGGAGGGTGTCCTGTCCTGTCCTGTGACACCCGGGGTCAGGGATGTGACAGTGTGTGACACCGGGGGGGGGGCAGGGATGTGACACGGTGTGTGACACCAGGATGACACGGCGTGTGTGCTGTGGGACACCTCCCTGCGTGTGCTGTGTCACCCACGGCACTGCCAGCCCCCCACCGCTGCTCACCCTCTGTCCCACAGGCACTGAGCAGCCCGGCAGGGAAGAGCCCTCTCCATTTTTGGGATCCCCAAATCCCAAAAGCCCCCAGATCTCCACGTGAGGATGAGGAGTGGGAATCACAGCAGGGAGTGGCAGTGTCCCCGCGGGACAGCCTCTCCCAGCCCCCAGTTCCTGCTGTGCTCCTGCTGGGGGCTGCGAGGAGACAGAAGTGGCAGTAGTGTCATCATTCCCTATGGAGCCTTGTCCAGGCTGCTTCCAAGCCCTAATGCTCCCCTTGGGAGAGGCCCACAGCCTAATTAATAGATGCTGATTAACAGATCCCACAGCCCCTGACACAGGCCCATAAATCCAGCAGGGAGGTGCCTGTGTTTGGCCCAGAGCCACCCTTGGAGCTGTGAGCCATGGGAGCACTTCCCTCTGGGATGGCACAGACAGAGCAGGAGGGAATGAAGCATGGGACACTTCTGCTGCATCCCAAAAGCATCCAGAACATCCAGAGCACCATGGCTGGGTGGGCACTGAGCTGCCAGGGAGCAGCAGGATTGATCCATCAGCTCCTGGCTGTGGGAAGAGCCAGGAGGGCACCTCCAGCCCACTGGTGAGGGCAATCGCTGTGCCCAGGGCAGGAGAGATTGAGGGACACAAAGGGGGTGCTGGGATGCCCCCCTCCAGCCTGGAATTCCCTGTGTGCAGCCATTCCCTCATCCCTGCCCAGCCATCCTGGCAGGGCTGCCCAATGTGGGGAGTTTCACCAGACAGGCCACAGCAGCTTCATAGCAAGAACAGAACACTTTAATCCAAACCCCAGCCCTGCCCAACCATGGGAGACACTTGGCCACAACAGGAAGCACTTTTGGGCTGAGCAGACGATGTTTAGGGTCAGAGCTGGGGCTCTCCCAGCCCCTCCTGTGCTGCCAGCTGGGAGCACTGGGCTCTGCCCTCGTTGGGATGGGCACACACGGCCGGGACCAGCCCCAGTCCTGCCCCTCCCAAATGGAGGAGGCACTTGGGGATTCTCTGGGTATCCTGGAAGCATGAGGGACCTCAAAGCCCACCCAGTGCCACCCCTTCCATGGCAGGGACACCTCCCACTGCCCAGGCTGCTCCCAGCCCCAGTGTCCAGCCTGGCCTTGGGCACTGCCAGGGATCCAGAGGCAGCCCCAGCTGCTCTGGGCACCTCTGCCAGGGCCACCCCACCCTGCCAGGGAACAATTCCCATCCTCACAGCCAAGAATTCCTCCACACTCTTTCCCAGCCCCTTCTCCAACCAAAATCAGCTAAAGGTGTAAAATCCCTCAGTACAGACAGTGTGAGGCAAGCCCAGGGGAACCAGATCCTGCTCTATCCTTGCTTTGCTGCAAACCAGGAGCTGAGACCTCCTGTTCTCTCTCCCCCTTCCCTTCCCTTCCCATCTCTCCACATGGGCACAGCTTTCTGGAGACACCTGGTAGCAAAAACGAACCTGTGACCACAAATTCCTGGGGGTTCCACAGATCTCAGGGATTCACTGCCAGGGTGGAGCAGGTTTTCATTGGGGTGCTCAGTGGGTGTCCCTGGGCAGGCTGGGATCACAGCTGGTACTGCAGGTATTTGGCCAGGGCAGTGGGAATCTCCAGCTCTCCGAGGGTGGCTGAGTGGCTGGGCTGCTTCAGGAGGCGCCTCATGGCCAGCCGGGATTGGGACAGCAGGGATTTGGGATGAGCTGTGGAAGGAAAATCACATGGTCACCTTCAAAACACACAACCCTGCTGCCCTCCAACCTGGCATTGCCTGAAGTAAAGGGACATGGGCTGAGCAAACCAGACAGCGTTGGGACAAAATCATCTCTGGGTCCCTTCCAACCCAAACCGTTCCATGACCCTATGAAAACTCCATGATCCTATGAAAATTCCATGAAAAACCATTCCATGAAACCATCCTATGAAAACTCAACCTCTGTGGTGGGGCTATGGACTGACACAAGCTCCCATGGGAGCTGGGCATGGAGAGGAAATCTCCCATCCCCACATGGAAACAGGTGCAGGGTTTTAGACTTGGGTGGCACAGGAGAGCCCAAGCTGAGCAGCAGAAAGGAGAACAAGGGTGAAAAGCAGGGGGTAACCCCACAAGTGAGGGGAAACCCAGGCTGTGGGAATCATGGAACCACAGGAGGGCTTGGGTTGGGAAGGGAATTTAAGCTCATCTCGTTCCATGGGCGGGGACACCTTCCCCTATCCCAGATTGATGCAGCCTGGCTTTGGACACTTGCGGGGACCCAGGGACAGCCCCTGACCCGCACAGCCAAGTAACAACGGAGGCTGAAGGAACGCCGGGTGTGGCTGTCGGGAAGGGGGAATCAGAGCCGAGCCGTGCCTGTCCCATGCTGGGCTCCCCTCCCGGTCACCTCTGGCGTGCAGCAGCAGCTCCAGCCCCTCGCTGCGCGGGCCCGGCCCGTCCGTGTGGGGCACGCCGGGCAGGTACACGTTGGCCCCGAAGTCGATGAGCAGGCGGATGAAGTCTGCGCGGCAGCCGTGCCTCAGGCACGTCTCCAGCAGCGTCTTGGGCTCGCGGATCTGCGCCAGCACGGCCGGCTCGGTGCAGTTGTAGTCGGGGTCGGCGCCGTGCAGCAGCAGCAGGCGGAAGCACTCCAGGTGCCCGTAGGCGGCCGCCAGGTAGAGCGGGCCCGAGCAGGCCGCGGTGTTGGCCGCCCACTCGGGCAGGCGGGCCCGCGCGTTGGGCTCCGCGCCGTGCTCCAGCAGCAGCCGCACGATGCCCGCCCGGCCGTCCCGGGCCGCCAGCAGCAGCGGCGAGCAGTTGTTGTAGGCGCTGCCCGCGGGGCTGGCGCCGGCCTCCAGCAGCAGCCGCACGCACTCGCCGTGCCCGTTGCTGACCGCCACGAAGAGCGGGGTCTGCGCCTTCACGTCCAGGCTGTCCACGAACGCTCCGTGCTCCAGCAGCAGCCGCAGGCTCCGCACGCTGCCCCGGGAGGCCGCCAGGCGCAGGGGGGTGCTGGGCACGCCCCAGCCGCTCCGCCGGTTGATCAGCCGGCGGTACCTGTCCTGCGACAGGAGCCCGGCCAGAGCCTCGTGGTCATCCTGGCTCACCGCCCGGCTCAGCTCCTCGCTCTCCCCGCTGTCCTCCTCGTCATCCCTGGGCTGCAGCAGGGAGAACATCTTGTTGATGTCCATCAGGCTCATCTTGTCGGGTCTGGGCTCCATGTGCCGCTCTCATGGTAAAGGATGAGGCCAAAGATCTACAGGATGGCAGAACCGGCACCAAACCCGGGTTAGAACCAGTCCCTGACACCGACAGCTGCATTTTAGTGCAAGTTTGTACTCAACAAAAGGAAGATTCTAAAAAAAATGGGCAAACATCGGATGAGGATGCTGCTGATGTGCTCATGGCCCTGGCGCCACTTGGGTGAAAGGCTGAGGGAACGACGGAGCTCGGTGCTGTAGTGGGTATGTAGGTCAGGATCCCATAAAATCATGGAATGGTCTGGGTTGGGAGGGACCTTAAAGCCCACCCAGTGCCACCCCTGCCATGGCAGGGACACCTCCCACTGTCCCAGGCTGCTCCAAGCCCCAGTGTCCAACCTGGCCTTGGGCACTGCCAGGGATCCAGGGGCAGCCCCAGCTGCTCTGGGCACCTGTGCCAGGGCCTGCCCACCCTCAAAGGGAACAATTCCCAATTCCCAATATCCCATCCATCCTTGCCCTCTGGCAGTGGGAGCCATTCCCTGTGTGTGCTGTCTCTCCATGCCTTGTCCCCAGTCCTGAGGAAGGAGGTGAATGTGAAGCAGTCAGTTTGATTGGGGATCAAACATCTCCCAGCATCTCCCTTCCCAAACGATGCCAGAATCCCACTGTTTTCCTCCCTCCTGCCTGCTGGAGCCCCCTGATCACGGCCACAGAAGGGTCTGGGATGTTTCTGCTGAGGGCTTTGGGGCAGGAAGGGTGGAAGTGCTGAGCTGATCACAGCAGCAGCACCGAACCCTGGAGCTTTGCTGGGCTCTGCGCACGGGATGTGGCCTCAGGAGCCGAGGGACAGCGGGGACAGGGATGGGATGTCCCGGGGGGCACCTGAGCAGCTGGAAACGCTCGGGGTGGGCCGAGCAATGTCTCGGCAGCCCGGGGCAGCTCGGGTTTCCCCGGGAGAGGCAGAGCCGGGGCTGACCTGGCCTGGGAGAGGCCAAGGAGCTGCACGGGGCAATTAATTAGCAAAGCAGACGTAGCAAACAGTTAATTATCTGATAAGCAGAAGGAGTAATTAGCCTCGTTGTGCACCTGAGCTCGTTGGTGCCTGTCCCACATCACCCATGGGGACACGGCCACCAGCTCAGGGGGACCCCAGCAAGGCCACCAGCACAGGTGGGGACACTGGGACAAGTGTGATGGCAGCAACAGCAAAGCTCTGCTGGGCTGCCACCCGTTAGCCCAATTTATGCAGAAATGTGGGAAATTCCAATGCTGCTCTTCATTAGACACACCAGGGATGAGCTCTGGAGCTTTGGGATCACCCACCCTCATGGAGAATGGGCTGGGGGTTCCTGCAGGTTTGAGTCAAAAAGACAGTTGTGTTCCCAGTTAGAGCCCCAAGGGAATGGTGTGGAGAAGGAAAAGAGCAGCTGTGACATCTCCTGAGCACACAAACAGCACCTCCAGAGGGAGGCTCCTTGGGCTGAGGGGGCTCCTTATCCAGGAGAGCCCAAACCAGGATTCATGGAATCACAAAATGGTTTGGTTTTGAAAGGAACTTAAAAGTTCATCCCATCCCACCCCTGCCATGGCAGGGACACCTCCCACCGTCCCAGGCTGCTCCAGCCCCAGTGTCCAGCCTGGCCTTGGGCACTGCCAGGGATCCAGGGGCAGCCCCAGGTGCCCAGCCCAGAGCCCTCTGCTTCATCCATGGGGATTTGGATTATTTATAGGTTTTTATTGATTCCCATTCACACTGCATCCCTTCCCTCTCTCCCACAGCTCCAAGACCCCTGTGCCAGGGCCTGCCCACCCTCACTGTTCTGTCACCCCCTGAGCTGGCAGAGGCTGTGCAAGCCCCTGCAGACCCACAGAGGTTGTGACAGAGCACACAGGGCTCACATTTGTCCCTCTGGGTCCCAGTCCCCCCCTCACCCCAGCAGTCCCGGTGCCACCTTACCTGGCTGTGGGGGATGCTCAGAGCCCCTGAGGCCAGGGGGGTCCCATGGGGAGTCCTGCTGTGGTTGAAGCCCCACAGGGCAGAGCAGGAGAGGCTCTGGCAGGGCTGGGGCTGTGTGGGGCTGGGGCTGTGCAGCTCACAGCTGAAATGCCACAGCAGGACCGGCCTGGGGCACTGAGGCTAATTTTAGCCCCTCTGGGGTTTTATCTTACCACTTCCATTCTTGGAAAGCTCCCCCTGGGTAAATATAGAGAGGGCAGTGGGGTGGGGGGAGGCTGGGACAGGTGCTGGAGGCTGCTCGACCCCTCTGAGCACACCCAAAACTTTTACTCTGCTGTTTCCTTGCAGGAATTGCAGGTAATGGGGCAGTTTGGGGTCCCTGCCAGGGCAGCACCAGCCTCTACCTCACCTTGGCTGCTGCCAGGCACTCAAATTCCCTCTTATAACCCCCCTCCTGCCCTGCCTCCCCCTCTTCAGAGCGATACACATGGCCATTTGCAACCTCCAAAATGATTTATTAGACACCAGGATGACAAAAGGTCCTGAAGATGGTCCAGATTTCCCACCTGAGCTGCTCGGGCTGCACCTGCCAGAAGGAACCACAGCCAGGATTCCTGAGGCTGAACAGGACCCAGGAAGGCAGGAAAGCTCCCAGGGCAAACAAAAGGAGTGGGGAGCAGCCCTGGGGCTCTTATCAAAAGCTGTCAGCTGGAAAGTGCAATCCTATTTTATCCAGCTCCCTTCAAACCCTCTCCAAACTCCTCAGCAGTGGAGCAAGAACAGGCTGGGGGTTTGGGGCAGCCTTATCATGGCATGAGATAACAAGAGAGACCCAAATTACCCAGCAGGAAAATCCCCACTGCTGCAAGGAGTGAAATCAGGGTGCTCTGTGAAGTGTGTGATCTGTGCCACCACCACATTCCTGCTTTGGAGCTCCCCCTGCAAAGCCTGGAATGCAGGAAAATGGTCAGTATTGATTTGGTTTAGGCTTTTGGTTTTCCTCTCTAAATTCACTCAAAAATAGATTCTTGCTTCACAAAGGTCAGTTCCCCAAATCCAGCACAGGAATGGAATTATGGAGTGTGATGTGGATGAACTCTGGAGCAGGAGAGGGGAGTCTGGGGTTGTTTTTCCTGAGTGTCAGGAAGATGCAACCACAACAGGGATGCTGCAGCCACAAAAGCCAAGCCTGGCTGGAAACCCCTTCCACAAACCACAGAAATCAAAGCAGCCATTAAAAAGACAATGTTATAAAGGGAAAAAAAGGGAATGCAGACAACAGAAGTGCTAGAAAATGTGAAATGTAGGAAACTTGGAGATGAAAGGAAAATCCTTGAAAGGCAAATTAATGATAAACCTCTCATTCTTTTGTTGCTGCTGCTGCTGTTTAGTTGTTAACCAAGAGAGATCTTAGGAACAAGGAGCAGATGAAACCCAGTTCTAAGGAGCAGATTAAACCCAGTTCTAAGGAGGCAAACCCGAGAGCCCCCCCAGGCCGGCTGGAATCCCACCCAGCCACACCCCCCTGGAGCAGGAACCTCTCCATCCATCCCAGGGGATATTCCCAGCAGCAGAGGCAGCCCCTCCCTGCAGGAGCCCAGGCAGGGCTGACACTCCAGCCTGAGCCAGTGGGGATGAGCTTCCCACTGCTTCAGACTCCAGGGAAGGACGAGGAGCTGGGAAAAGCTTCCACCTTCTGCCAGGGGCTGACCTGGCCTCTGCTCCTCAGGCTGCTCTTGATCAGCTCCCTGGCACTTGAGGAAGAATTAGGGGGCAGAAGGGTACTGAGTGCCAGTCAAGGGGTTTTTGGGAAGGTAAATCCTGTCCAGAGTTGCTCTCATTAAAGAGATTATTGTTATTAACGCAGCTGAAGAGAGCTAATGAGCTTGTGCATTTAGCAGGGCTAAGCAGTTAAAAGTTTAGAGCTAAACAGTCCCAAATAAATGATTTTGCAGGGATTATGGATTTACTAACAGTGCTCAAGGTTGGGAGAGCAGAGCTGGGGATGGGGCTGCTGTGTCTCCTGCCTTTGGGCTGGGAGCCACTGCCAGAGCACAGCTCTGGAATCTGGAATCTTGGAATCTCCCTCTGTGCTCTCAGCTCTGCTCCAGCATCCCAAACCCCAGCCCTGGGCTTCTCCCAGTTGGGAGTGGCCCCAGCAGCACCTGATCCAGGTGTTTGTAACCCAGGAATTACCCAGGTGTTACCCAGGAATCACCCAGGAGTCTGTTATCTAGGAATTACCCAGGTGTTTCTTACCCAGGAATTACCCAGGTGTCATGGTTTGACACTGGCACAATGCCAGTGCCCCCATGAAGATACTTTCTCCCTGGTAGCTGCTGTGAGATGTGACCAGGAATAAGCAAAGCAGGCTCTTACTTAGGAAAAAAAAAAAGAACCAGAACTTTATTAACTACTCTACAACTACAAATAAAAAGGAACACACACATACAGGGAAAATGAAAACTTCACAAATGCATTTCCTCCTCCCCCCACCAAATTTCTAACACAATACATTTGTTCCTCAAATCACCAACTCTCGGTCCAGCATCACTTTTTAGACAATCAATCTTCAGTTCATCAAGAGGAGAGGAGTCTTTCTTATACCATGGGCTTCCCCTGGAAACACAGTCGAAGCCTCGTGTGTTCCTGTGTCACTCGTGGCACCGCCCGGAGTGCATCTGCCGTTGTGACTTCTTCTTTTCTATGTCTAGTGCTCTCACTACTGAACATGGACCAGAACTGCTTCTAGGGTTGTTTTTTAAGGATGCTCTGTCTCGATCTAAAAAAGGCACAGTCTCTCTTTTGGGACACCTGTCCCCACAATCTCTCCTTTGGGACACCTGTCCCCCCCATATTTTTTCACCCCCTGGGGCCGAGGGGCATCAACACTGAGCAGTCTCTGTATCACAAGGAACATGGGTCTGTCCATCTCTCCTTTGGGACACCTGTCTCCACAATCTCTCTTTTGGGACACCTGTCCCCCCTATATTTTCACCCCCTGGGGCCGAGGGGCATCAACACTGAACCTTCTTGGTTCTGAGGCCATTGCCTCCCCCTAGAATGCATTCTCTGTGTCACAAGGAACATGGTTCTGTCCATGGCTATACAAAAAGAGTCCAGCAAAAGCTACTCCATCATCTCTTCTCACTAGGATTCTTCTCTATTCTTCTACTATCTCTCACTTGCCCAGACCTCTCTCACACTGGCCCATTTCTTTCTTCATCTTCTACTCTATCTTCTAGGAAAGGTCAATGTTCTGTAAAGTTCTCATTCTCTAAAAAGGGGTTAAAAGCTCCTACAAGCGGCCGGCTGAACCCCCCCCTCTTCTCCGTCCCAGCCGTGCTGCCAGCACAGGCCCATGTTTATCCCCATGTTTATCAAGCTTCAAGGTTACAGTCCTAGGCAGCGGCTCTCTCTCTCTCTCTCCCTCTGTGTCTCTCAGGGGGGGCTGCCCGATGGCTCCCGGTGTCTCTCTCTCTCTCTGTGTCTCTCTTCCACCCTTCCACCCCGGGGCTCAGGCCTACCTCTCTCGGCCTCATGGCTTTCCCCTCCCCCTGCCCAGCCAGCAGCTGGGCCGGGGCAGAGACCCGAACTCTTTCCCGCCGGAAACCCAAGAGAGCCCTCCCAGGGGAGAGCTCTGCTTTTAACCCCGTGTTCTCAGAGGCGTGTCCATGTCTCAATGGCCAGGTTAAATGCCAATATTAAAGTCTGAATATCCACTGGCCAAAAACACAGCATCCCAAAAAACACATTTCCTGTCAAACCACCACACCAGGTGTTATCCAGGAATTACCCAGGTGTTTGTTATCCAGGTGTTACCCAGGAATCACCCAGGTGTTATCCAGGAATCACCCAGGTGTTTGTTATCCAGGTGTTACCCAGGAATCACCCAGGAGTTATCCAGGAATCACCCAGGTGTTATCCAGGAATTACCCAGGTGTTTGTTATCCAGGTGTTATCCAGGAATTACCCAGGTGTTTGTTATCCAGGTGTTACCCAGGAATCACCCAGGTGTTATCCAGGAATCACCCAGGTGTTACCCAGGAGTTATCCAGGAATCACCCAGGTGTTTCTTACCCAGGTGTTACCTAGATGTTATCCAGGAATCACCCAGGTGTTTCTTACCCAGGTGTTACCCAGGAATCACCCAGGTGTTACCCAGATGTTATCCAGGAATTACCCAGGTGTTTCTTACCCAGGAATCACCCAGGAGAGGGCAGGGACAGCAGCCCAGCATCCCTTGGCTGCACTGCACATCCCTGCCAGGGCCCTGCTGCTGGAAATTCCTGATTTATTTGGTGCATCCACACACAAAATACAGAGTTAGGAAGGAAGGAGGAATCCAGCCATGCTGCTTCTCCTCCATGAGTCATTCCTTGAGGAATTCTGGCAGTGCTGGAGCCCCAGGAGTTCATCTCTTTACTTCCATTGCACCTTTCCTTTTGGAAAACAGATAAAAGGATGGTTTGGGTTGGGAGGAACTTGAACTCCATCCCATTCCAGCCCTGCCATGGCAGGGACACCTCCCACCATCCCAGGCTGCTCCAGCCCCAGTGCCCAGCCTGGCCTTGGCACTGCCAGGGATCCAGGGGCAGCCCCAGGTGCCCAGCCCAGAGCCCTCTGCTTCATCCATGGGGATTTGGATTATTTATAGGTTTTTATTGATTCCCATTCACACTGCATCCCTTCCCTCTCTCCCACAGCTCCAAGACCTGTTGTTGAGAGAGAGGTTTTGTATCCCCCTCTCATACCCTCCACTCCCCCAAAGAGAAGGAAAATAAAATTCCAGGAGAACACTGGAATCCATGAGCTGTTTGCAGCCCAAAGCAGCTCCAATTATCACACCTTTGGTCCTAATTTCCCCCAAATTAAATTGCAGCTTTATCAATTCTAGCCAGTGTTAATGTTAATAATCCAATTAAATGCAAAGCGAGCCTAATTAAGGTAAATGAAGGATTTCACTGGCAGCATTAAGAACATTTAAAATTAGCAAGAAGTGAAAAAGCCTGAGAAACACCCAGGGACTGAGTGTACTCCAGTGCCAGGCCCTTAAAACATAGAAAATTCCCATTTTTAAGGTGGAAAATATTCATCAGGGGCCAACTGATGGGTCTGGAGTCTGTTCCAGGGTTCCCAGGGAAGTTTTGTACCTGGAATCTCCCTCTTGAGCATCTTCCCCTCTCAGGTGAATTTGTCTGCACTCAAATCTCTAACACCTCACTACCCGTGACTAAAAAGAACGGGATAAAAGAGCATTTTTCCAGGATACCATCATCAGCTGGACTGGGGGTTCTTCACTCTGAAGCCATCAGAAAACATCTCTTCACTGGCCCCATGAAGCTGGGAGTCAGCTCCTTGCAGCAGAAAGCTGTGGAAGTCAGCCTGGAGACACCTTGGCCAGGTGAGTGAGGGACAGAACAGCTCCTCAGGAGCAAGGAAACACTGAGGAGACACTTGGGTTTAACATAGAAAGGAGAATTGAAATTTAAAAATACTCAGAATAGCACAATTTGCAGAAGACACCAAGATTTGTACAGTGCCATTGGTTATATTCCCTTTTTTCCATTAGTTATGTTCCTTTTTGGGTTGTTTTTAACACCCTGCACTCCCCATACCCCCAAACCAGGGGGATCACCCCATTTCTGTTCTGCAGAGGGGAAGTGGCTCCACACTCACTTCATTAATTAAGATCCTTTCAGTGACTCCACCTTTCCAAGTGGGGGGTTCTGAGTTACCACCCAATAAACAGAGCAGCCACTTCCTTTAAAAAGGCCAAGTGTTTATTTTTGTAGGGAATAAAAATACCTGCAATCCAAGAGAGACTCCATGGGACAAACAGACACAATTCTCCTCTAGACAAGATCAGCTTCAAGCAGTGCAGGAACTGAAGTGCCCCACAGAGCTCTCAGGGCACAAACTGGGGCTCATCCCCCACAAATGTCCCCCAGCAGTGACACAGACACAAACAGCCACAGGGACATTCCCAGCCAGCACTAGACACAGTTTTAGGGACATTCCTACAAGGATCAGGTTCGGGATGCCAAGGAAAATCCAGCCAGAGGATGGGATCCAGTGCTGAGTTACTCCAGTAGTTTCTGCTCCATTAAAGAGATGGAAATACAGAAATGATATAAAAACAACCCCTTGGTCCTGCCCTGCTCCTGCAGCTCCCAGGGGGTCACATTCATTAATGTCATTAGCAAACCTGCCCTAATGATGGCCCACCTGGCTGCCTGGTCCCAAGCACAGGCTTTACCATCCCCTCCTTCCTCAGCTAATTAATCAAGTGCTGGGTGATAATTAAACATAAATAGGACATGCAGAGCAGGTTCTTCCCCCAGGGAATGGCTGGATGTGCATGAGGGAAGGATGGAAACCAGGAATAGCTGGGAGAGGTCCCTATAAAAACAACCCCAGCCAGAGCAGAGGGGTGGGAGGAGAGGAAAAGCCCTTTGGAATGCTCCTGGCCACTCCTGGGTACCCAGCACTGCATCCTGCCAAGGATGAAGGAGCCTCAACAGGAGTTCTTCCCCTTCCAAGGCTTTTCCTGGGGCTGCCTCAGCTTTGGGAGCACCTCTGAGGGCTCTCTGCTCCCAGAGGTGATGGAAACAACACCCCAGGGCTGCTCCACACCAGCATTCCCACCTGGAGATCCTGTGGGGCTCTGGGCACCTTCAGCTCCTGCCAAATCCCACCCTGCAGGGCTGGAGAAGCTTCCTGAAGGTCCCCAGCTCCCTCCAAGCCCAGCCAGGATGGCTCTGGATCAGAGCAGGTGGATTTTTACTCCAAGGAATTAACTTGGAAAGGCAATCACTAAGCACAAGAACAGACCGAGGCAGACCTAAAAGCTTGTACAAACTGCTTTTCCTCACCCCTAAAGAGGCCATGGAGAACTAAAACTATGGACAACCCAATTATTCCCACTTTTTCCCTGCAGAGCAAACAGCACCAATTGGATTTTCTCTCCCACAGGTGACAACAACAGCAGAAGAAAACCCCAATTTAGAAATCCACAGAACAAAGTTCACATTTAAGACATTTCAAATGAAGCTCCACCAGTCCCTCTTGTGCTTCAGAGTAGGAGTTTTAACACAGAGTATGACAGGCCACTACAAGGTTACACCTGGTTGTAGCACAGGAGACACTGGGAAAAGGCAGGAAGGCATGGAATGTCCTGGAGAAGCCATGGAATGTCCTGGAGAAGCCATGGAATGTCCTGGAGAGGCAGGAGCAGCTCCAGAAAAGGGAGAGTTTTCCACAAGCAGAGCCCATCTGCAGCAAATCAGATCTCTCCTCCCTCCCAGTTCTCCCAGTGACAGGAATCCAAATGGAAAGAACTGCACTGCTCCAAATAAAAGCAGGATTTCTGACCTCACAAAGCACAGCTGCTCCCCTAGGAATCAATCAGGTGCAGGAACTTTCCCCAGCAGCAGCAGCAGCAGCAGATTCCCAATTGCAGTAACAGCTCCTCCATTCCTTCCACACTTCCAGGGAGCAGAGGATGCTCCAGGGGCAGCAAACACAGATCTCCTGGGCAGCAGAGGATGCTCCAGGGGCAGCAAACACAGATTTTCTGGGCAGCAGAGGATGCTCCAGGGGCAGCAAACACAGATCTCCTGGGCAGCAGAGGATGCTCCAGGGTAGGGAACACAGATTTCCTGGGCAGCAGAGGATGCTCCAGGGTAGGGAGCACAGATTTCCTGGGCAGCAGAGGATGCTCCAGGGTAGGGAACACAGATTTCCTGGGCAGCAGAGGATGCTCCAGGGGCAGCAAACACAGATTTCCTGGGCAGCAGAGGATGCTCCAGGGTAGGGAACACTCCTTTCCTGGGCAGCAGATCCCAGCTGAGCTCAGGACACTGCAGAGCTCTGAGCTGCTCCTCATTTCTGCTCTTCAAACAGCCCAAAGCTGCCACCAAAACCAAAAAGCTTCTCCTTCATTGGTTTTCAAACCATGGGCTCGTGGAAAAAGAGGAAACCCTGGAATCTTTTCCAGCCCCTAAATTCCAGCATCAGCATGAAAGGCTTTTGATACACTGCAGCCTCTGCCTGAGCCTGCACACATGAAATCCAAGAGGTTTAGAAGACATTAATTTTTGGGTTTGGCTCTGTTTTGCCACTGGAGTTAAAAGCAGCAAGATTACTCCAAGCTTACAACACTGAATAACCTGGTGGTGGTTGTACACACTTGTAGTAACATTGGAGTTTTGTGGAGACAACCTTTTTATGAACAAGGAAAGGTTATTAAACTCCTCCAATGGCAATTCCAAAGGCAAAGCACCATACAAACATTTCCAGGAGCCTTCTGCAAGCTGGATTTGTACAATAATTAACCAATGACACCTTTAAGTCCCTCAGTCGTCAATCAAAACCCTCTCCAGTTTTAGATCTCTAATGAAAATTAGAGAATTTATTAAAGATATTCAAAGAACTGATGATCCATAGAATAACTGCTCCTAAGAAGTGCCTGTCTTGGCTTCATGCCCCATTTTCTCTCAGATTTGGGGATGGATGTTGCCCATTACCCCTGGAAAGAAAAGACAGGGCTGATCCATCAGTCACACCTGGGTCAGTATTTCCAGTGTTCCATTTTTAATCAATCACTCTCCTAGCACCCACTCCTTCTTTAACAACTTTATTCAAGTCTGAAAACCCTCAATACTAAAAATCTTCCTCTTTGCCATTCCAGGCAGTGGAGAAACTCTGTGCTCTCTTTTTCCCTGGATCTTTCATGTGCTTTATAAAATAGGTATTTTCTTACCCAGAACAGCCACTCAGGGAGCTTTGGGTTGGGTTTTGGACACTGGATCTACCCAGTGATTTCACCAAGGGTTAAAAGCACATGAGCAGACTTATTGCACTTTATTGCACTTTCTGCTGTTACAATGGAATGTTTCTGCTTTCACTGGAGAGTGGGAAGGCTCAAATATTTTCAGTTGGCTTCCAAACTTTTTATGAAAGAGAAAATCTGATTTAAAAACTTGATGGCAGCACCCAATTGAAACAACAGCTTGAGAAGAGGGCAGAGCAGCATCCTGAACAAAGCTGCACAGGGGGACTCTGTGCAATCCAGCACAGAACAAGGACAGTGGCACAGCTTTCTGGGGAGGGGAATCCTCCAAGCTCCCAAGGCCTCACCACGATCTCAGAAATGTCCTCAGGCCTTGACCTTGATAAGCAGCACCCTGAGCTTATCAGGAACACTGGCTGCTCCCAGGGCTGAGCTACAAACCCCTGGGTTTAGCCACCAGCCCTGGAATCTGATTTTTCTTGCCTGAGTAACAAGGCAAGGGGAACATTTTTGTTATTGACCTTTCAGAGGAAGATATTGACCCAAATTGCAGCCAGGCTGGAAAGCGACTCTGATAAAAGCAACTCTCTATAAACAGGGAACTGCAGGGGAATTTTCCCCAGGGATACACCTGGACCTGGTCCTTGGGGCTGTGCCAGAGCCAAAGCACTGGGAATGCTGCTCTCCTGGAGGATGGAGTACTTTGGATTTGTGAGTTCAGCCTCTAAGGAGCTCCTGTTGTGCTTACAGGGAATTCTACATAAACCCCGTGTTCAGTTCCTTACCTGCTGATTCTCTGCTCTTGAGTTCAAGTGCTGCCACTGATTCTCTGATCCCAGGGAACCTTTAGGCCTGAACTGTTGATAATTCCAGGGCTCAGTCTGGGAGGATGCTCCACTCTGAACCCTGTGACTCAACAGGAGAATCTCCCTCATTTCATTTCATTCCATTTCCTCCTGACCCTTGTCCATCCCCAGCCTCCACGCTGGTTGATTGTAGTTTTAGATTGCCTGATTTTCTATTTTAGTTTTTCTCTGTGTGCTTTAACCATTTAATAAGTAACAAAGTCAACCTTGCAAATGAATTTGGTCACACTTTTTTATATCAAACCTGCTTTTGCTGATGCCTCTCCCAAGGATTCTTTGGGTGACCTTCAAGCACTCATTTGTGACACCCAATCCCTGGGAGAGAAGTCCTTGCTTCTTCTGTTTCTTCCCAAGTTCACTGCCATGAGATACTGTTCATGAGACAGACAAAACATCCCTAAAGTTCCTGGAATCTGAACATTCCCTAGAATGACTCAGCAAGTGATTTTATCATTTCAGGCCCCATTTCAATACCAGAACACAGCCCCAGCTGTAACTGCTGTCTCATCAATGATTCCACCTTGGAACAGAGTTACTCTCTTGCTTCAGTTTAAACAAGATCATAAAATAAGAGAGAAAAATTCCACATAAATGTTCTGCTGCCTTTCCTCATTTCCAATCCTCCCTCTTATCACAAATCCATGTGTTATGGGCTGGCTCTGCACTCCCAAAGCTGGCTCTTCAAGAGGTCAGCTTGGAAAAAGCTGCTGAACTCAGAGGAACAACAAAAACCCTGGAGAAGCTGCAGCAGAAGGAAACCTCTCACAAACACTGACTACAGACAGGACCAAGAGCACACTGCAAACTCCAGCACAAAACCTGCAGTGGCCTGGCTGGACATGGACACAGTCTCAGAGAAGGCACAGGGGGTTTGGTTTTGTGTAACAAATATGCATAGGAAACAAAACATGAATCAGTTCTGCTACAAGGCAAGGGTCCATGCAGAGATTCATTCACAGCTAAGAAAAGTTGGGGGGTTTTTATCATTTGAAGACAGACTGAAATTTTTTCTTGTTTTAAGATGACCTTGGACCACCACTGAGAACAGAGGGATTTGCATCCTTCCTCCTGCAGTTACTGCCCAGCTCCTCATGGAATTGGCAAGATTTCTTCCAGCCTCAAACAGCAGAGCTGGCAGGCAGCCCTAACCCTCAGAAATGCACGTGTTGCCACTGAAAGCCAAGTTCCCAGGAATGCCAGGCAGGCTCCTGGCAGCTCTGCATCACCTGAGCTGCAGGAGGTGTCCCCCAGCAGCTGCTCCCCAGCCCTGCACACCCCTACTCACACTCAGCTGCAAATGGGGGCTGCAGCAGCTCCCCAGAGCTTCTCCCAGCAGCTCCCAGAGCTCATCCTTGGTGCTGAGCCTGCCCGTCCTCCCTGGAGGCTCCGAGATCCTGGGGCTGGGCTGGGCTCTCCTTGTGCTTCTGCTGCCCCAGGGAGGGGCCATTGCTCAGCACAGGGGCTGCTCCCTCTGCACAGTCCTGAGGAGGAGTTGGGGCTTTGGCAGCAGCAGCTCCCGCCTTGGGTGAGGTGCAGCCTTTGCTGGGCAAGGGGCCGTCCAGGATAGGGAGTTTCTGCACAAATGAAAAGGCACAAAACCAAATAATTAATACCTAGATGCCAGAGAGGGACAAAAACCAGGTGTCAACACAACAGCCCTGTGGCAGTGCCTCTTTTCCAGCTCTGAAATCCAGCACTGAAGTAGCTGGACACGAATCCTCAAATGCCTGACACAAACATCAGAAATACCTGGACACAGATCTGCCATGTCTGACACAAACATCAATGTTTAACCAATAAAGCTGAAGTTTTCAGCATTCACATTACCCAGCAACGGGCACTGATGTTCTTCTCACTGGTAGATTTTAAAAATTGTGTTTTCATTTCTCTGGGGATACTTGGGGGATTTTATCCCAACGAGGTCTGTCAGTGAGCCCTCATTTTCACCCAGCTGCTTGGTTCATGTGGTTTGATTCATGTGCCATTTACACTGCCTTGGTGTCAGCACCTCCTGACCTCAGCCCAAGGATTCTGGCAGGGCCCTGGAGAAGAGGGACAGAACAAAGCTCCAGCACCTCGAAATAGCACAAACATCAGTCATTGTCAGGAGCTCTAAATGATATCCAAGGCACAGAGTATCCATGTTGGGAGCAAAGTAAGGATGGCATTTACTGTGAAATGAAGGGCTGACTTGGATCCTGGCCCTACAACAGGGGATGGCAAAAAAATCCCCAACAAAACAACTCCACTCACATTTTTAAACTAAAATTTCAACAGGATTCTTTTTCCTAGGGGAGATATAAAGAGGTAGTTTTACTTACATTATTTTTAGACCTGTTTAATGAATTTGCATGAATTGTCAGTATATTTATCTGATTTGATTTTATATGATGAGAAGAGGGGAAATAAGTGCCAATATTTAAATATTTATATATGTATAATTTTATCATATATATATTTATAATATACATGCTTATAATATATAGTATATTTAATGGCCAATATTTATATATTTATATTATTATTTTATATATCTTTATACAATATATTTATATAATATATTTCTAGCATATATATAATGTAAAATTTAATGGCCAACATTTATATATTTATATAATATATATGTATTCTTTTATACAATATATTTATATAATACATGTGTATTTTGTATATTTAATGGCCAATATTTACAAATTTGTAATATTATTTTATAAAATATATTTATAATACATAATACATTTAATTATATTTTTATATAATATATATTTGTATAAAATATAGGTACAATTTCTATATTTAAT
This sequence comes from Molothrus aeneus, assembly GCF_037042795.1. NCBI lineage: Eukaryota > Metazoa > Chordata > Aves > Passeriformes > Icteridae > Molothrus > Molothrus aeneus. The sequence continues at coordinate 1,348,254 of NC_089659.1, read as the reverse complement.
GGCCAGTATTTATATATTTATATAATACGGTTTTATACAATTTATTGATAATATATTTAATGCTATTTTAATATAACACGTATTTATATATAATACATGTACAATTTCTATATTTAATGGCCAGTATTTATATATTTATATAATACGGTTTTATACAATTTATTGATAATATATTTAATTCTATTTTTATATAACACGTATTTATATATAATACATGTACAATTTCTATATTTAATGGCCAGTATTTATATATTTATATAATACGGTTTTATACAATTTATTGATAATATATTTAATTCTATTTTTATATAACACGTATTTATATATAATACATGTACAATTTCTATATTTAATGGCCAGTATTTATATATTTATATAATACGGTTTTATACAATTTATTGATAATATATTTAATTCTATTTTTATATAACACGTATTTATATATAATACATGTACAATTTCTATATTTAATGGCCAGTATTTATATATTTATATAATACGGTTTTATACAATTTATTGATAATATATTTAATTCTATTTTTATATAACACGTATTTATATATAATACATATGTATTTTGTATATTTAATGGCCAGTATTTATATATTTATATAATACGGTTTTATACAATTTATTGATAATATATTTAATTCTATTTTTATATAACATATATTTATATATATTACATGTACAATTTATATATTTAATGGCCAATATTTATATAATATGATTTTATACAATTTATTGATAATATATTTAATTATGTTTTTACATAACATATTTATATATAATACATGTGTATTTTGTATATTTAATGGCCAGTATTTATATATTTATATAATATGATTTTATACAATTTATTGATAATATATTTAATTATGTTTTTACATAACATATTTATATATAATACATGTGTATTTTGTATATTTAATGGCCAGTATTTATATATTTCTATTACATATATGTATAATTTAATACAGTATATTTATTTACTATATTTTCATTACATATTTCTATTCTATATATATTTATATATAATATACACAATATATTTACATTACACATGTACAATTTCTATATTTAATGGCCAGTATTTATCTATTTCTATTACACATATGTATAATTTAATACAGTATATTTATTTACTATATTTTCATTACATATTTCTATTATATATATATTTATATATAATATATACAATATATTTATATTCTACAATTTCTACATTTAATGGCCAATATTTCTCTGTTTCTATCACAATATTTCTCTGAGAAGGCCAATATTGCTGTCAGTTCCCCCTTCCAAGCCCCTGTGGCTCACGTTTTCCAGCTGGGCTGCGCTGTCCTCCAGGCTGACGCTGTGGCTCAGGCAGCTCAGCAGCTGCTCCAGCACGCTCTGCTTGGGGTGCATGCCCTTGTCAAAACGGTTGTACATCCCACACCAGAACCTCAAAAACAGCCACAAACAGCAGTTAGGGCCTCAGCTGGACATGACTGCCAACAAATAGATGCTGGTTAATATTTGTAATAAATTGAGATTAGGAATTAATTTGAAAACCTGCCACAGCATTGGATTATTAAATTCCGCAGCAATGGGGAACTTTTCTTCAAGTTAAAAAATCTGGAACTAAATATTAGAATAGGATGAAAATAGCAGATTTATTGGAAGCTTGGGCAGCTTATCTTCCACTCCTTAGTTTGCCCTGATGCCTCAGTCATTTTTATATTTTTCAGATTCTGTGCTGCTTTAGTGTGTGGATCTGGTTGCATATGAGGGGATGGTGAGCTCTGTGCACAGAGCAGGGAGACAAAACAATTCCTGCTCCAGCTGGGGACCAAGGACAAATGATCCAAATCTCAGCCCAAGAGCACAAACACCGTGGGCTGAGAGAGAAAAACAAGCAGGGTGGGACTGCAGGGGCTAAAGCTGGAATTGGACAATGAATTCCAGAACTGATAAAAGTGAGAGACCCCATGACCAGTCAAGGATTTTTGTGACCATTTTGGTTCATCTTGGGTGCAGCCCTGGCTGGGCTCTTGTGCTGCCCAAGGTGCATCCATTGAGGCCTTTTAATAAATCCCTGCCTTATTCTGTATCTCTGTCCAGCCTCTGTTCTAGGGCAGCCATCACAAAGCATCAGCCCAACCTCCCAACTTTCATTTGCACACACAGCACTTAAAATCTCATTTTCATCTCCCTCTCTCTCAGCAGGGCCCAGGAGTGAAGCAGGAACAAAGCTGGGAACAATCCTGAACTGGGCACCAAAATTCTTGCTTGAAAGACTTCCTTAATATACATTAAAAAGGAGGAAAAGAGGAACTGTTTCAAACACTTCAGTGTGACAGAGCAAGCAGTCAGGGGGTGCATGTGGTTCTGTCTGAAGTTCTGCTTTTCCTTGCCTTTCCCCACCCTCTTTTCTCAACACCAAATTACAAATATTATTTTAAATTACAGCATCTGGATTTATTTTACCTTTGCACTGCTCCTCTTAGCTTATGCCTGAGGAATGGAGGAGAAAGGTAAAACAAACCAAGCTAATCAGTGCAAATTTATTTGATTTAACATGAGTTATTAATGAAAGAAACGTCCCCCTCCTTCCCCTTCTTAGCTGAGCCACTTACTGGAAACTGAAAGGTAGAGTGTTTGGTTGAAGCTCTTTGTAAGCTGTAAATCCTCTGTACAAAGGATTTCTCAACTCCTGCTTCCTCTGCAAGAGGAAAGGCCACAGGGAATGGGTCTTCTCAAAGATTCTGGCAAGTACAAAGAACATCTGATCACTAAAAAAAGCAGCAAGTGGATTAATAACTGCAGCTGTTGGGAGCAGAATTAGATTAAGGCAGCTAAGAATTGTTTTTATGTTGGATGTGATAGATTTCATAAGCACTGGATATTAAAATGGACACTCTCCTGTCCAGAAGGGATATCTGCAAGTTATTGTTGTGCTCCAAACCAAACCACATTTTTAGGGATATAATTCATATTCTTTCCTCCCGTTTGGTTAAGGGTAGCATCCCCTTGATAAATGGTTATATTCCACATCTCCAGTTGCATAAAACACACCCTTTTGCAGCCATGCCAGGGGATGTGTGGCCTGCTGGCTCCAGGAGCCCCCAGCTCACCTGAGCTCCTCCCTCTCCCTGTGGCAGGTGCCCAGGAAGTTGCCAAACTGGCAGGAGTAGACGTGGTCATGGATCTCCAGCAGGAAGCGCTCGCTGAACTCGAAGGAGCAGGGGAACTGCTGCATCAGCTGCCACACACACTCCACAAACTGTGTGAACACAGGGGACACCTCCTTGGGGTCCCCATCCAGGTGACCACACCTACAGAGGTGCAAAAAGCAGAATAAATCCTCTGTCACCCACCACAAAATGTCCCCTCGCCATCAGTTTTCTTCCAGGTCAGGTTTATGCTTTGATCTTGGGAAAGCGGCTGAGATGCTGTCCCAGGGATTTACCAGAATTACCAGGTCTGGCTGGAGCACTATGGATGGGACACAGCGGGGTCACCATCCCTAGAAGTGCTCAACAGATGTGTGGATGTGGCATTTGGGGCCATGGGTTAGTGCTGGTGCTGGTGCTGGCTGAACTTGATGATCTTGGAAGTCTTTTCCAGCCTTCATGGTTCTGTGATTCCATGATTAGCACTCCTCAGATAATAGAATTTGCAGGTAGGAAAACATGCAGAGTTCAAACCATGACTTTGTAAAGAATAAAAGCACAGTGATGATATAACTTAGCAGTTATTATGACTTAGCCTTAGCAGACTCTGGCTCTGTGTCACCAATGCCAATATTTTCCCAATGTTTTCTCCTTTTAATTTCAATTTTTCAAGGCATCCCCTAAACCTGCAGACAGTTTTGGTTTCACTCCCCACCCAGAGGAATGTGCCCCTCTCACCTGTGTGAGAACTTGTGGCCCATTGCAATCCACTCCTTTTCTATCAGGACCTGCAGGTTCAAAGCAGAGATTAAGAAAAGAGCATTAATTTGGTTAAAAAAGCAAAATGAAACCTTTGATGTTAAAACCTAAAAAGCTGACAACCTGCTGACCCTATTGCTATGAATATATCCCCAGAAATCAATGGGAACAGGAATTGTGATTTATAGATTATCCAGTTACCAAGGCAATGGCCCTGCTGGAATCAGAACTCATTTCAAAACTATCATTTTGAAGGTGTTTCTGAGTTTTTAAAATCATAATATATAAATATATTGAGTTCAAAGAATGAACAGCTTAATATTGTACTGTGCTATTTAATTTAGAAAAGAGTGTTGTGATATTCAGCAAAATAAATCAGCAAGTGGAGTTCAACAAATGTTTAACAGACAAAAAGAAATATATGAAGTACAGCTGTGTAATGAGTTCAGGATGAATCAGAACAACTGTGTGGCATTTTTAAAAGAGATGCCCATAGTTATAGGAAATGATAACTGTTATAATCTGTTTTCCTTAAAATAAGATAAAATAATCTATTTTCCTTACAGATAAATAAGATAATCTGTTTACCTTACAGATGAACATGATAAAATAATCTGTTTTCCTTACAGATATCTCACAAGGAACCACCTGACTGAAGCTGCATCTATCATTACTTTGCTGGAACATATTTAAAGATAATTCCTGCTATCATCATCCAGATTAAGAGGAGGAAGGCAAAAACTCACAGCAGAGTTCTTAGAAAACTTCATTTAAATTGCTTTTTGAATTTTTCCATTCCTTGCACTGCTGATTAATTAATTTAGGAATAAGCCCATGTCAGGGGACTTGTGCCCACAAACCATGAGGACAGACAGGGATGTGTCTCTGTCACTGCTCCTGAGTGAAATCCTGTTCTGAGTTCATGCAGGATTGTTCAGGGACAAAAACCAGGCAGATGTTTCATGTGCTGATGTTAAAAGACTGCAGTATAATCCAGAAACAAAAATAGAAACAATAAAACCAGCATGGAATGCAAAGAAACAGTCCTGACACTGGAAAAGGCAAAATCTGCATTGTTCTGATTTCAGGGAATCCTTCAAGGAGCTCTCCTGAGACAGAGCAGCTCTTCAGGTATGTAACCAGAGATGAATGGAAAGAAACATCACAAACTGCCCTGAATTCATGCAGGGTTGGCTGCAAATTAAGAAAGAGCCTACACTAAAGGCAAACAGCCAAATGAAAATGAAATGCTTTAAAAAAGGTGTGAAATGATGCAGATTTGACTGATGGAGAGGGAACAGGGCTGAGTTCACCCAATTTCAAATCCCAGCAGATAAGAGACCTGCAGGACAAACTCTTCCAGCACTTTTTGGTGGATTGCTGCCAGAGCTGCATCCTTTGCTGAGATGTCTCATTAGTGGCTCCCATGTAGACATTGCAGGAAACAAGGATTTGAGAATTGTCAATCAGCAGCTGCTGTGCTGCTCACAGCGATTCCAGCTCATTACAGAACCAAAGCTGCTTTATGTAGGTCACCCATACATGTCCCAGGAAATGGCCTGAGCCCTTCCCCAGGGCCTGCTGGCACTGGAAGTGCAGCATGTCCTTACCATGAAGCCTTTGAAGGTCCTGTAGAAGGGGTCCAGGAGGAGGCTGGCCAGGGAGCAGACCTGGGCTGTGCGGTCCCAGCCATCGGAGCAGTGCACCAGCACGCTGGCCCTCTCCTCCCTCACAGCCTGCAGGGACACAGCACAGGGCTCAGGGAAAGGCTGTCCCCCACCTGCACCACCCCAAAACCCTGGGCCATCTCTCCTGTGGCCTGTGGAAACGCACCAGCCCATCAAGAGAAGCCCCAGCTAGAGCAAAGGCTGCAGCAGGCTGCTGAAAAACAGCCCCCGTTGTCACAGACATCTTTAATGAAAAATCCTTTCCTTAGCATTTTTCCTCCTGAGAAGCTGAGAGGCCTCAGGAACAAAATGTACCCAATGGTTATCTGCTGCTGTGGAATGCAACAGGTGCATCTGGGATTGGGCTCATGGGGTTGTTTCTCATTAATGGCCAATCAGTCAGCTGGCTCAGACTCTCTGTCTGAGCCACAAGCCTTTGTTATCATTCCTTCTTTTGCTATTCTGAGCTAGCCTTGTGATGAAATCCTTTCTTCTATTCTTTTAGTATAGTTTTAATATATATCAAAAAAGAATAAATCAGCATTCTGAAACATGGAGTCAGATCCTCGTCTCTTCCCTCATCCTCAGATCCCTGTGAACACAGTCACGCCCTGTGATCTCTGGAAGGCCAAGGATTGCCAGGCTCTTCCTCTGAGGAAAAAATTTGGTGGATGAGTAAAAAACAGTTGGACACCCAGGGATCAGAACTTCAAGATAAATTAGAGGAGTTGATGCCAGCTTCCTCCTATCCCATCACCTTCTGCCACTTAGGGCAGGAGAGAAACAAACGTTTCTTGCTCGTGATGTGGGCAAATTGTGAGAGACAACCAACATTTACTACTCACTCCTCTGACCACACACTTCCTGCACACCCTGTACCACTCCTGAGTGACTTCCTTCCTTCCTTCTGCCCGACCTGCAAAGCCACCAGCTCTGCAGAAATGAGGACTGTGTTGAATAATCAAAATCAGTGTCCACATCACATCAAACCAGGAGAAAATAAACCAGTGAAAACAATCCCTCAACTCAAGCAGAGCAGTGGGTGAATAACGAGCACAGGGTTAGGAGTTGTTTGCACTGCTATATAGAAAGGTTTATAAAGGTAATTTATTCACAGTTTGTGATCTTCTGTTTCACATGAGCTCTAAAAAAGCCCTGGTACAATACATGACAGAGGACCTGTATTTGCCCAGCAGCTGCATGACCCAACATCTTTGGAGAGATTAAACCAATCTGAACAACACCTCCTCCTCAGAGCCACCTTCCCACCCCAGCAGCAGTCTCCAACAGAGCAGGAGGCACTTGGGACTGCAGCTGGAGAGCAGCTTTACCTTGGCCAGGAAGACACCTGCATCCATGACAGCCTTGATGTGCCGTAACCAGCCCGAGTTCTCCAGCCCCGTCAGGAAATCGCTCATGGAGGGGGACTTCATCTCACACACTGGGAGCACACACAGAGTCAGAACAGCACCCCCTGCACCTCCTCATTATCCCCCTGAAAATTTAAAGTGCTTGCAGCAATAGCCTGTCTAAAGGACACACTAATGGTTTTGTATCTAGAATTTGTAACTAAAAAATCGCTGGTTTTGTGAGAATTTGAGGCTCTGGAAATTTCCTCCTGCTCTTTGTTTAAAGGGTAACTCATTATTTATTCAGCTGTGGTTTTTCCAGTAAAGAGCTGTTGCTTCACTCTAAATTACCATCACATCTACCATCACTCACTGACTTCTCAAAGATTTGAAGTTATTTCTCTCTAATTTAGAGGCAGAAATAACAAATCTAACCTTGAAGGCAACTCAGCTGCCCTAATGAAACCCAGCACAGAAAACACTTAGAGTAATAAAGTTCAGAACACTCCACAAGCCCCAGTGAATGAGATTTTATCACTGCTGGAGAAGAACATGGGAGCAAACAAGTTTTTATTCTGCCTTTTCTCCCACCACAAAATAAATCTGTCAGGAAGAGGCAACTGAGGACTCAGAGCTGTGATCAGGCCACTCTTTTGGGTGGGAACAGCCCCATTTGTGTCCAAGGTCACCATGGATCCTGCAGGGCCACCTGGGAGCACCAATTACCCAACTACTTTGGAAAACAGATGAGCATTATGGTGCTTACTAAAATATTAAACTCCTATTTTGGAGGACAGCACTTGAATTGCACAATTGTCCAAAATTCTATTGATGAAACTCTGGGTCTCATTACCCTCTGGATCCCCAATCTCAGGTGACTCTTTTGCCCTGCTTTGCATTCCTCCCTATGATCACAATGAGCTTAATTACTCTGCATTTTCATATATTTATATATTAAAACATTCATTTAATACATTGTAGAAGAGTTTGGTTAAAAGGAATCAGAAGTAAATGAAAAGTTAGAACCAAGTATGTATGAGACTCAAGTCTTTGGAAGAGCATGCATTCCAACTCAGAAATACTGTTAATAATCCAAATAGAGCAAACCCCAAAAAGCATTTCTGAACAACCTCTGTTGGTTTTCCTTCAATAAGTCAGGAAGCAACAATGAGACTGTCTTAGCTGTAAAATGCAATATTTCTCTAACCTTTTTCTATTCATTTAGCACATTCACCAAGGAATGCTTTTAGTATTAGTTGCTATTTTTAAACCACTTTAAAACCAAGCACAAGAACAAAGAACATGTCAAGCAGGAAAGCATTTTAACAGCATTAATACTCTCAGTCACCTGAATGCAGCAAACAAAGCAAGATGCTGACTTTGCTTCCATCAGAACACGTTTGTGCACAGAATATTTGGATGTTTGGCAGGAAGTTCTGTCCAGAGGGGTAAGAAAGACAAAGCCCTCCAGGGCTGTACCCACCTTCCAGCAGTTTCTGCAGGCTGCTCCTCATCACATGGATGTTCTCTATGCCAATGAATTTAAAACGAATGTTTTCATAATTATCTTCATTCTCATAGCCCTTCCCAGCAGCTCTGTTGGCCATGGCATTCAACTGGCAAATTCAAGGAGCAGAAGAGAAAAGAAAGAGAAAAATCACAACAAAATTCAGAGGCTGTTTTGCAAGTCATTTTTTCTTTTGTTTAAATCTCCCAGAAAATGTACTGGACAAAGCTGTTCCTCAGCTGTACTTCCCCACCTCCCAGACAGTTCTTTCAGCTGTTTCATTAAAATTACTGCAGTTCATTAGTCAGAGGCTCATTAAAATCCTGCTTAGGGTAGTATAAACCCCCAGTTTCTGCTAGCAGAGACCTAACTGAGTTTACCTAAGGAAATTCAGAGACAGCCACAGGAAAGCAGAACTAGGAAAGGCATTTTTAACATTTTTACATACATGGTAGTAGAAATAGGAAGGGAATTTTCACAGACATACATGCACAGAGAAAATTAAACCACCTGAGGGAAACCCAGAAACATTGAAGTTGAGCAGAAAGAACAGAGCAACTGCAAGACAGAAGCAGAAAAGAAATCAGTTGCTTTAACCTTGCCCAAACCAGTTCAAGAGCTACCAGGACATCTCTGGTGCAGACAGAAAACAAAGCAGCTCAACCCCCCTGTATCAATTTGGGCAGCTCTTGGGAGAGAAGAGTCAGATATGGTGCAGACACCTTTAGAACTGTGAAATAACCCCAGTGCCTCAGTTCTGCCAGAATGGGACAGGTTGGCTTACAAGAAGTGTCACCAATTATAACTTCTCCCCTTGTCACCAAATGCTTTAGCACAAATTGCCACCAGCTATGGATTTCAGTGGCACATCTCTGCCACTGGCAGCTGTGTGTCCCAGGAGAAATGCACATATCACTGCAGAACAGGGATCTCCAGGGAATGTCACACTAAAAGCCAAAATACCCACTGGAGCAAGATGGGAAACACTCCCTGTTTTCCCCAAAAATACACTTTCTTTCTTGCCCTTGCCACAGTTTAACTAATCTTGTAGTTTATATAAAATAACTGCAAGATCTGAACAGTGGAGCAGGTTCTCAGAAAGCTCCATTTTCAGAAAGCTATGAAAACCCTTGTGTTCCAACTGGCTTCTAACAACACTTCTAATCCCTATGTTTACAGGAGAATCATTGGAATTGGTTTCTAAACTCAGTTTCTCAAGATGACAGTCATTAAAATTTGCGTTTTGCAAATAGTTCCTTTCAAATAAACCCTCAGCTCTCAAGTTCTAGCCCCAAATAGTGGGGCTGAGTTGTATTAAGCTCCATCATGAGTCTTATTTTTAAAAGGAAAAAAAAAGGGGAGGGATTGCTTTTCAGAGCTGCACTTCCTCCCAAATCTGCCAGTAGAAGCACTTCAGCCTTGTGGAACTGAATCCTGAGGCTTCTCTCCAACTCCACTTCCAGTTCTCTCCTTTATCCTTTAGGACTCTGCAGGAAAAAGCTTCACTGCCCCAGCCAGGGACCATCAGGCTCCATCAGGTCATCCTGAACACAAACCTCTGTCAGGACCCAGGACATTGCTCTGGCTGCCCTGGGGGACTCCAGACCCTGGCAGGGGCTCAGAGACCTTGGCACGGAGTCACAAACACCTGTGCCTTTGATTTTAGCCCATGGAAACAATAACCAACTTTGTGGGAAGAGTTACAAGCCACAAAAGTTTGAGTAGAATGTTAGTGAATTTGTCACAGGGAGAAAAAGTAGAATTTTGGGGATTTAGAATGGGGGTTCAGGAGGCAAGATGGAGGAATCTGGGCATGTCCTGTCTTTCTCCTTCTTCTTCTTAGCCTCCATCTTCTGCTGTGATGGTGGCACTTTTGGACTGGTTTAGAGCAGGGACAGACTGTCTAACATAGGGGATAGGTATTGGAAAATTATTGTAAATAAAGTACACAGAGTTTTTAGTATAAAAAAATAACACCACCCCAAGGGCAGTCAGGGTCCCTCAACCCAACCTGCTAGACAGACCTCAGAGGGTCAGAAAGACAATGTATTAGATAAGAGAAAATAAACAGCCTTGAGAATGAGAGCCCAGGAACCCTGTCTTCTTCTTTGGTCTCAGGGCTGGGAAAGAGACTTTCCAACACCTCAGGGCCATCTCAACACAAGAGACCTTGTCAAACCTCAAACCCAGGAGGCAAAAACCCTCAGGATCAACTTCACATTCCATCCGTACACCCTGGACCAGGAGCCCAATCCCACATTCCTGTGCAGGACTGACCGACCCAGGATTGTGACAGAATGAACTGGGAACAGCACTGCACATTCACAAGAGATTTAAAAGCAGCCCAGAGCCCATGGAGGTACCTTTGGCCTCGTGTCTACAACATACATGAAGGGGCAGCCGGGGTTGGCCTCTCGGATGGCCTGGAGCATCTGCTCATCCTCCAGGCAGCGCGCGCTGAACCCGGCCAGGGGCTGGCTGCAGCGGCACAGGGCAGCCTGCAACACACACAGACACACAGACAGACACACAGACACAGGGTGAGCCTGCTGCCAGTGCCCTGCTCCTCCCCCAGAGCCCCTGGGCTCAGCTTCAGCCTCTGTTCCTGCCCTTGGGCTCACAGCCTCAGCCTCTCCTCCTGCCCTTGGGCTCAGCTTCAGCCTCTCCTCCTGCCCTTGGACTCACAGCTTCAGCCTCTCCTCCTCCCCCAGAGCCCCTGGGCTCAGCTTCAGCCTCTGTTCCTGCCCTTGGACTCACAGCCTCAGCCTCTCCTCCTGCCCTTGGGTTCACAGCTTCAGCCTCTCCTCCTTTCCCTGGGCTCAGCTTCAGCCTCTCCTCCTGTCCCAGAGTCCCTGGGCTCAGCTTCAGCCTCCCCTCCTGCCCTTGGGCTCACAGCTTCAGCCTCTCCTCCTGCCCCTGGGCTCACAGCTTCAGCCTCTCCTCCTGCCCCACACCTCTCATAGTCACAGTTTAACTGCCCCCTGTGCTCCTTCTGAGCAGCTGCTGCTGCAGTGGACACACACTGGGAGGTTTCACAAGTGACAACTTTGGGGAACTTGCAGTAGTGAGGGTGAGGAGGCTCCACCTGCTCTGCCTGATGGTCACCACCCCAAATGTCAGCAGTTCATGGCATCCCAGAATGGCTGAGTGGAAAGGACCTTCAAACTATCTCATTCTGCCCCCTGCCATAGGCAGGGACCCCTTCCACTATCGCCAGGTGCTCCAGCCTGGCCTTGGGCACTGCCAGGGATCCAGGGGCAGCCCCAGCTGCTCTGGGCACCTGTGCCAGGGCCTGCTCACCCTCCCAGGAAACAATTCCTTCCCAATATCCCATCCATCCCTGCCCTCTGGCAGTTTAAAACCATTCCCACTTGCCCTGTCACTATGTTCCCATATAAAAGTCCCTCTCCCTCCTTTCCATGAGCCTCCAGAAAGTACTGGAAGGGAGCAATTTCTCATGTTTTCCATTTGGTTTCTATTCTAAACCATTCTTTTAAGTTTTTGTTCTCCGTTGCTGTTGGACATTCAGAGCAGCACAGGGTGTATTTTAAGGAAATTTCATTAGTTTCCAGCACAACTCCAGGCAGTGCCCAGGTCAAGGCACGCTTCCTCAGGAAAACAACAATTTGGCTGTGACTGAATTTTCCTAAGATCAGCATCTAAAACACTGCTGAGGCAGCAAAGTTACAAATTTACATTCTGGTCTTCAGTGGAAAAAAAAAAAAAATGAAACCTTCACTTATTCTGGACTAGTGGGGATTTATTTCAGGGTGGTTCTTCCTCTTCAATACTAAGAAAATCCAGCCAAGTCAACATATAACTTGGTAAAACATTATTCAATATAGCTAAAGAGGAGATTAAAAAACCCCACATCAGAAGGAATTGCTGAAAGCTGATTAAGAAAAAATTCCCAACAGGAAGCTTGGAAAGTCTGTGCTTTTGGCAGGGCTCTGGATGCATTCCAAGTATTTGCCTTCAGCTCATTCTGTGACTCAGAATGAAAGCCATTAAGAGAAGCACAGTTCTCAAAGGCCTCAAATCTAATAATTATCTTATTCTTTCCTTCCATTAGAAGGAAACTGGACAAAAAGGAGAGCCCTCACTCCCCCCAGGCAGCAGGCAGTGAAGCACTAACGTTGTTTTCCTTGTACAAGTAAGAAAGCACCGGAATCCGCCCTCGGCTCCTGAACCTTGAACTTCCCATCACCACGGCCTTGGTGGCAGCTCGAGGCACCACGATCTCAGGAGGGTATGTGCTGCAAACCTGAGGGAGAACAGAGCAAAAAAAAACCAGATATTGCTCCTGAGCACTTCAAAATTCATGAAAAATTCATCCTTAGCTTATTAGGTTACGAGGTGTTCAGGAAAAGAATGCAGGAAACAGTCAACTCTGCAGCTGAACCTAAAAACTGGACTGCACAAAGCAGCTTCAAAGAAGTTCCTTAAATGCAGAAATGTCATGGAAGTTTCTAAATTAGAGTTACAGAAGGGACATTAAAGCCATGCCACCCCCTGCAATGGGTAGGGACACATTCCACTATCCCAGGGTGCTCCAAAGCCCTCTCCAGCCTGGCCTTGGGCACTGCCAAAGATCCAGGGGAAGCCCCAGCTGCTCTGGGAATTCTATTGCAGAGTTTGCCCACCCTCACAGCCAAGAACTCCTTTCCACAAAAGAGAAATTAACTCTATTTTAAAAGTTTTCTCTAAATGTTATGCAACTTGGAAATCACTTCCAGCACTCAGGTGGAATCCTCAGAGAGCAGCTTCATCCTTTCTCCTCAAACAAGCACAGTCTGTGCAGCATGGACTTCAAAGATAAGTTGCTCTCCAAGCCTGGCTTTACATCTGGCTTGACAACTCTAAAACAGGCTGCAAACCATGAGGAAACTCTAAAGCACCTGAGAGTTCCACTGCAGCAAGCAAAGCCTCTGAGTGATTACTGATTTGAGAGGCCACAGCAGCTACTGGAAACAGCACCTCTCACATCAGAGCTCAGTTCAGTGCCCCCCCAGGCACAGGCAGGTAAAACTGGCAGCCACCTCTGACAGCACAGGCTTGTATTTCTTCAATCCAGAGCTTCAAGTAAAGAAAGTTACCAGGGAAAGAGATTCAGGGTTACAAATATCTTGGTGTCTTCCTTGAAGTTGCTTGCCTTGCTTTTCAACAGCCAGGTCTGACTGCACACAGCCCCAGAGGAAATAAAAAGGGAAATAATGTGGAGCAGGATTTTGAACAAGCTTGCTGACAAATGCTTTTGTTTCATGTTGTTTAGATCCAAGTTGGCCTTTCAGGGAAAATAACAGCAGCAGGCAGCTCAGACTGAAATGACAGAGAGCCCTTAGGTAGGAGAAGATCCAACTGAGAAAGCAAAACAGGCTCTGTTTTCCACTGCTGTTTTTCCCTTCCTCCCTTCCCTAGTCCCTTCTCTACTCTGCCTCATTTCCCACCAATCCAAACTGCTGCCATTTCCTTCTCTCCTCCACATCTGTCACCAGCCAGGTGGGACAGGCTTTGGAAATACCAAAAGCAGCTCAGGGTTCTTGAGGCTTTGCCTAACAGATGGGTTGACATTTCTGCAGAAAAACAAAGCTCTGCTCCCTTGCCAGGGGGATCAAACACAACAAGGTGACTCTCCTGGAGCATCACCATCTGCAACTCCCCAGCAAGATGATTGCTTTGACTCAGACCAAGCGAGCTCCTTCCTGCCCAGAGGCAGCAGCAGGGCTGTCATTAATAACACCAAGGAGATGGTGCAGGGGATGGCTGCTCTGGGCAGGAATTACCTCATAGTCCTTGTTAATATCCGTTATCTCCCAGGAGTCGTTGGGGATCCCCATGCGCTGGTAATCCAGTTTCAGATCAATCAGTTTCCAGCCCATCTCCCGGCTCTCTTTGGACATTTTAGGGTTGTAAGAGAAAGCATAAAGTTCTTCAGGTTTCACTGGGGAGGAGAAAGAAAAAAATCAACGAGTTAGAGATGCAAAGACACCCATGGAGGCCAAAGCTTCTGGAAATCAATTATTGAATGCTCCTCTTTAGCACTCAAAATATTTAAGACATCTCAACTTTTATAGATTTTTGGTTTGGGATAGTACCAAGTGCTGAAATTCATCCTGAAATCCTCAGGAATTTCCAATACTCAGTTTCCAAATGCAGGGAGATACATTAATTCTAACAAAGTGTTTTAACCCAAGTTGGTAGATATAATTTTTCCTAAACCAATGATTTCCTCCTGAATTCACTGTAGTAAGCATGTTAGATGGGATTTATATCATCACCACTAAAACATGGACTAAAAGATCTGTTTTCTGTGGAGGGTTCATACAACAGCTCCTGCACACCTGTAAGGTCATTGCTGAGCAACAAATTCTGAGACTGGAAGACATGAGGGATGTCTGGAATATTGCTGTCAGCCCAACAAAGGCTTCAGGCTGCCTCTGACAAGTGCCCGTTTACCATCCCAACCTCCTTCCCTCTCTTCACAAAATGCAAATCCAACCAATAATTCATCCAGCTGATTCCCAAGGCAGCTCCAGAGACAGAGGGAAACCTGTCAGAGGCTGATAAAGCAGCAGGGTACTGAGCAGGTAACCCAGAGCTGTCCATCACATGTGTGCAAGTAACCAGCAATGACGTGCTCTGCCAGAAATCCATGAAGGGAGCACACCCAGACATCTTAAAACAACAAAAATGTGCTGTTACAAACAAGGAGAAGAGAAAGAGCATTTACACAGTTAAGTAGAGACCAAAGGAAACTGGTGTGAGCCCCTGCAGCGCCAGCTCCCACGCTTCAGGCTCTACCCAGACATCCAATTTTCAAACCTCAAAAACCAGTGACAGCTTTTAAATATAACACCACAAACCTGCCAGCTACAGCATCAGAGGCAGAACTTCAGAGCTAAAAAAACTCCAAAGAGCACAAGAGGGTTCTAGGAGTAGACACAGGCCTTAATATCAAATTAAAAACCATCTAAACTGGGCAAAGCCCATTTCTCCTACAGCATTTCCAGCCCAGCCCTGTGTGAAGGCCAGCAAGAAGCTGCCTGGTGCCATTAGTTCCCCTCCCTCAGCCTGGTGACACCATCACAAATTGCAACTACAAATGACATCCTTGAAATAACACAACTCCAAAATGGGTTCCAGCATCCCAAAAGCAGAGGCTGCCAGAGGCAGAAGCCATGTAGGAGCCCAGTGGAATGCTGTCCTGCAAGAAAAGCCTGAAGATTCATCCATGCTGGAATAAAAAGCTGGAGCTAGAAGAGAGCACAGGCTTTTGAGGGTGTCTGGCTCACACTGCAAGAGTGACTCCAAGTCAGGGCAGGGTGAAGCACAGGATTCACTGAGCAAACACTGCAGAGCAGCCTAACCACACTGCTGGAAACACAGCCAAGATGCCAAACTGTGGGATTGGGGAATTCTGTGAATGCCTGGATCAGCTGGAAAGGGCAGAACTGCACACAGCCAACAGCTGGGTGACACAAGGGGCTGGCAGTGGCCAGGTCTGGGATATGAACTTTGCACAGCTCTCCAGAAGTTCCTCATGGGAGACCATGTCACTCCCACTGCCAGAGAGTGACAAAATCACAGAGAGGTTTGGGTTGCAACAGCTCATCCAGTGCCACCCCTGCAGGGACACCTTCCACTGTCCCAGGCTGCTCCAACCTGGCCTTGGAACTTCCAGGGATCCAGGGGCAGCCCCAGCTGCTCTGGGCACCCTGTGCCAGGGCCTGCCCACCCCCACAGGGAAGGATTCCTTCCCAGTTTCCCACCTAACCCTGCTCTGTCAGTGGGAATCCATCCCCTCTTGTCCTGTCACCCCAGGCTCCTGTGAACAATCTCTCTCCATCCTCCTTGGCTCCCAAGACTGTGTTTAGTTTGGAAGCAATGTCCTGCTCCACAGAGCTCAGCTCCCTGAGCCCTGCCATTGTCCCTGCTGCTGGATGCTGATTGTGACCCCACTCCTCCCTCCCAAACCCAGCAGAGCTTTCCCAGGGCTCAGCTTGGAGCATTCCAGAGATTCCCAGGACACATTCCCAACGCCAGCACCTGGCTGGGAGAGCTTGAGCAGGGAGGTGAACACCTCGTGGCAGTCCCTCTCCTGCCCAATCACAAAATGAGCCACGTGGAAGTTCTTGCAGTGGATGAGCAGGGGGTACCCAGCTGTGGTCAGGGGCAGCTTCTCCACGCTGGAGATGTGGTGGTGCAGGATCTGGAGAAAAGGGAATAAACATCATTTGTCACTGATAAAGCTGTGAGCAGTGCAAGCAGATAGGAAACCTCTGTAATACAATCAGCTGTTGGTGCTTCCTGCAGCCAAGGAGCAGCAGGAAATGAGTTTGTGACATCAAACATAAACTGCACCCAAAACCCTGGGAACTAAAGCAGGACTGAAAAAACACAGATTTACATAAATTGCTTTCAGAGACAGATGTGCAGCTCAGGTTACCTGATGCACTTTGCTTTGCTTTCACCTCCACATGAAACACATTCTGTCATTCCCATTTCACTTTAGAATTAACAAAACAGGCTCATTTCAGGATAAATCTGCACTTCTAAAAGCTGCAAATTCACTCCTAGTGGTCTTGTATATTGAGTTTTAAATAGGAAATTACAGAAGTTTTTTACATTCCTTGAACTGACACTAATTCCATAAGTGAACTCTATCAAGTCACGTCACCATTGTGCTCATTTCCTTCCAAACCAGCTGTTTCTGGGAAGCATTTGGGATCAAAATGCTCTAAAAGACCACTATGGCTCTGGAATTCCCAAATCTGCTCCTTCTGGAAATGAGAGCATTAAGTTCCAGGACAAGGGGGAATGGCTTCCCACTGCCAGAGGGCAGGGATAGATGGGATATTGGGAATTAGGAATTGTTCCCTGGCAGGGTGGGGAGGTGCCCAGAGCAGCTGGGGCTGCCCCTGGATCCCTGGCAGTGCCCAAGACCAGGCTGGACAGTGGGGCTGGGAGCAGCTGGGACAGTGGAGGGTGTCCCTGCAGGGGTGGAAAGGGACAATCCTTCAATTCTCTCCCCACCAATCCATCCTGTGACCTGAAGCAGCTTTCCCAGGTGTGTTTGCAGCCCACCATACCCATGTTTCCTTCCTGACTTCAGCAGAGGCATCCACGTAGATGAGGTGTGTGGCTGTCAGGTACAGGGTCCCGCTCGCTGCCTTCCTGCTGGCGTAGCGATCCAGCAGCTTCACGTTTTCCACCTGCAGCAGGAACACACCATGAGAGCACCACAGAATCCCAGCATTGCTGAGGCTGGAAAAGCCCTCTGGGATCATGGAGTCCAGCCTGTGCCTAATTCCCACCTTGTCACCCAGCACACATCCAGTTGTTCCTTGGACACCCCAGGAATGGGGACTCCACACCTCTCTGGCAGCCCCTTCCAAGGAGAAATTCCTCCAGCTCTGATGGAAGCACTGCCTAAATACATGTTGAGCTCCATTCTTTCAACTTCTAATACACAGCTCATGAAGCAAGACAGAAAAACACAAGGTCTTAAGTCCCCCCTGCAGCACCAAGCCAGCCTTGCACCATAAACTCAAATTATTTCTCCATGAATTAAAGCCATAAAGGTTAAGCAAACAGCCGTGGTTCAGCACCAGCAAACCCTAACAGGATTACTGGACTTGTAGCCAAGATGATCCCAGTTTGTTACTGTGTGAAGCTGCAGAAATAACAAGACAAAGAACTGCAGAGGAAAGACTTGCCTGGGCTCAGGGTGATCAACATGTTGCTCTGAAAGGAACAGCCCTCTCCAGTCTGACCTCCCACTGCTCATTCCCTGTTAGTAGCTACTTCTTGTAATTCACTTCCTGGCCTCCAAGTGTATTTCACAAACCACACCAAGCTAATTAATAAAAAACATCTTTAAAGAACTCAGCACAGACATAATAAAATATGTTACAGCACCGGATTGATTTTTTCCTGGCCTATTTGCCGCCTAATGAATGCAGATGGAATTCTTCTTTCGCCATTAAGCAGAAATAATAGGAAAAAATAATTGGATGGACAATGAAAACAAATGTTTTAGCAGTAAATGATAGATCAGTTCTGGGTATTGAATGTGCGAGCTTCCATATGTCTCAAGTGCAAATGGAACAATCTCAGCAGATAAATTGGAGAGCTGAGGCCTGGGCTCGGTGTCCTTTTAGCAGGTTTGATTTTCAGCAGATATAACTATCAAATACAATATTGCCCTTTTCAGGGCACTACAGACATGCAGCACCAGCGGAGCACCTCAGAGCAGGGGGTGAGGAGCATCCCCAAACTAATGTTCTACAGAATAAAACGAGTAACAATAACCTTCATTGCAGCGAAGGAGAAAACGAAATTATCAACTGCTGCCTGAATAAATGCAATTCCTTTTAGCACAGCATTCCCGTAGCTCCTGTTTGACTTAATTCAACGGGGAAAAAAAAAAAAGAAAAGCACCCTTTGGTTCCTTCCTTGGGACTGAGAGGAACCTCCGCGCTTTGACAGAAAGGAAACATCCCGGAATCGTCCCCAAACCACTGCAACCAAAGCGGGGCTCTGCCCAGCACTGCAACCCCCTCCCCACAGAGCGCCGGAGCCACCAACACCGGGGGACCGCGGCTGCGACCCCCCCACCCGCAGCCGCGAGGGCCGTTCCGTGGCGGGGGAGTGAGGACGGCGGAGGGAGCGGCGGCGGGGAGCGGGCCGGGGCCGCGGGCGGCGGGGTTACCTTGGGGGTGCTGATGTGCTCCATGGCCGCCCGGCCCCGCCGTGAGGGGCAGCCCCGCCGCCATCAGGGCGCGCGCGCCCCGCCCCGCCCAGCCCCGCCTGCCTCGCGAGAGCCGCGCGCCAGCGCCGCCATCTCGGCTGAGGGCAGCGCCCGGAGAGCGGGAAACGGGCTCGGAGAGTACGGGATGCACCCGGAGAGCACGGGATGCACCCGGAGAGCACGGGGTGCGCCCCGACCTGCTGCCCTGAGCCCTCGGGGTGCGGCCGGAGCTCCCGGGGTGTGCCCGGAGCCCTCGGGTTGTGCCCGGAGCCCTCGGGTTGTGCCCGGAGCCCTCGGGATGTGCCCGGAGCCCTCGGGATGTGCCCGGAACTCCCGGGATGTGCCTGGAACTCCCGGGATGTGCCCGGAGCCCTCGGGATGTGCCCGGAACTCCCGGGATGTGCCCGGGGCCCTCGGGATGTGCCTGGAACTCCCGGGCTGTGCCCGGAACTCCCGGGATGTGCCCGGAGTCCTCGGGATGTGCCCGGAGTCCTCGGGATGTGCCCGGAACTCCCGGGATGTGCCCGGAGCCCTCGGGATGTGCCCGGAGCCCTCGGGATGTGCCCGGAGCCCTCGGGATGTGCCTGGAACTCCCGGGCTGTGCCCAGAGCCCCCGGGAGCCCCCTCATCCTCATCTCCATCCTATCCTCATCTCCATCCTGCTGCAGTCCCACTCTCTCCCCGTATCTTTTCCCCTCCCAGCACCGGCGATCGCGAAGCTCTCAGGGAATATTTCAGGAAAAAACACCTTCTTCCCCCCCCCTCAAAGCATGCGGCCATCAGCTGTGCCGTCTGGGTGAGCAGCAGGCTGACAGCATCCTCCCCTGGAGAAAGGGGTTGCAGGCACATTTGTCACTTTAACACTTGTCACACTTCCCACAGCTAGTGACACCTGTTCGTCCTGTTTGCCGTGTGTTTTAAATTCCAAGCACGATGCTGTGTCCCGTGGGTGCCCAGCCCAAGGAACTGCTGGAATTGCTGTTCACTGCTGCAATGAGTGCTGGTGTCCCACAGCCCCAAGGGCAGCAGCTCCCAGGCGTTTGTTCCAAGCCAAACCTTGAATAGCCAAAAAAATCCCTTCAGGAGCCTCAGAATGTACAGGTTTTAAATGTTAGTGATTTCGTAGCGAGCATGAAAATTTACAGGTTTTAATTATTGGTGATCTTGTATCGAGCATGAGAATTGACAGCTTTTAATTACAGCAAAATCAGAATCCCAGACTGGTTTGGGTTGGAAGGGACATCAGAGCTCATCCAGTTCCTATCCCTGCCACGGGCTGGGACACCTTCCATGGCTGTTATTCCATATTCTATAATTTCTACTGCTCGTACAAACCCACACAGCCTGAGATCAAGGGAAGAAGAGACACACGGGCTGTAATTCCTTGTCATTCCCGGTGCGGAGCAGCACAGGCTCCTCCTCTGCAATTAGTGGGGGCAGCGCTCGTTAATTAAGGCTTTGTGTTTGTGCTCCACGTGATCCAAAGTCGTTTTTCCCCGGTAGCTTCTCCTGGGGTTTGCAGAAGCATGAGCAAAGTTAATAATAAACGGGGTGGGCATCACTTAGGGGACTTTGCAGCACTGCACAAAATGTACCTGTGGAATAGCAATGCAGCTTCCTCCTCTTCCCTAAGGAAAGTGCAAAAACAAGACAAAAATAAAAAATGAGGGAAGAAATAAGGACGTGGAGATGAGAAGAGCTGAAGGAACAGCTGCATTGCTCAGCCAGGCACTGCCACCCTCACAGCTTCTCCCCAAACTTGTGCCACAGGGATCAGTTTGAGTGGGAATCTCAGGGAATAAGGAGAGCTGACTTCTTCCAGGGAGCTTCTCCCAAGTCACAGATGGGTTGTGCCCATCTTCTGTCTGAAATCTGCATTTATGGAGCCTGAGGAGATGAGGCAAAGATGTCAGAAGAAAATAAACAGAGAATGAGGCCACGGTGTGAAGCTTAGAAAATGTATTTTGAGTACATCTGAGGAAGCTGAATGCATAAAAACCCACCCAGATCAGAGATGAATTGGACTTAAAGGGGCAATTCCACCTCTCCTCCAGTGGGAAGGGAAGGGAAGGGAAGGGAAGGGAAGGGAAGGGAAGGGAAGGGAAGGGAAGGGAAGGGAAGGGAAGGGAAGACTGGCACAATGCTGGACATGTCCTGTCCAAGGCCACCAAGGCCATGTCCTATCCTTGACTGAACTGCTGAGTACCACCCACAGCATCCCCATTTTTGGTGTCATTTGAAGTCACATTTATTCCAGAATTTCCCCTGTACTACAGGAATTTGTAACTCTTTTGGTCTTGCTCTGAGTTCCCTGCATTGGCATTGATTCTGCCATTCACCCTCATGCTGGACAGGCTTTGTGCTGTGAAAATTTAGAAAAGTGATTTTCTAAATTTATTTTGCAATTTGCAGATCAGTTTGAAGTTCCTCAGCTTACAGGAACAAGCAAGCTAAATTGTAGGTCTGGTCTGTTCCCCACCAAGCAATTCCTGTAATCTCATTTTTATTACTCACTCCCCACTTAGGAAGTGTTTAACAGGCAGATAAAATCTAGCACAATAAATCCCTATCAACAAAACAGCGAAATCTTGTGTGATGCAGATGAAAATGACGTTCTGGGGGGAGATGTTTGAGAAAAGAACAATTTCTTGTGCTATTTTTACTGCGAGAAGGTGGGAGGGGGCATTACCAGACACCCACACTGAGTGGCAGAGGGGCTGTTGCAGAGCCTTGTCTACAAGTGTCATCAAGAGAATGCTGCCAAAAATACCCTGAGATGATGAGTTTAGATACAATTCCACCCTCAGCACCTGCCCAAACACTGGGTGCTGTAATTTGGGAAGCAGAGAGCCCAAGGAATGTGCCGAGGGTGCCAAGGGCAGCTGAAACACAACAGGAATTCAGCCTTTGGAGTTTGTTTTCCTCACTTGAGGGATAGTCAAGAAAGAGCTTTCTCAAAAAGAGCCTGAGGGAGAACAGATCCTGCCTGTATTTGAGAATTTTGACTGCAACAAATAGATTGTGAAGTATCTTCCCAGAGAGGAGAAATACACAAGGAGCTTAGTCCAGGGAATGTGAGGCTGCTGAGAGGAACAAAAGCAGAGCTGGGCAGGGGCTCCTGTGGACTTCAACCCTTGGGACTCTCCTTATCCCCAGGGGATTTTTAAGTGAGTTTTGCTCTCCTGAGCTGGTGTCAGGGTCCTTGTGAGGAATTGCACACCCCTGTGTAAGCTGGGCCAGGGAAGATGTCCCTGCCAGGGAGGGGCTGGATGAGCTTTAAGGTCTCTTCCAGCCCAAACCAGTCTGGGATTCTGGGATTATAATTACAGCCTGTGCTGACAGACCTGAAATTATGCAACCGAAGGTTTTGAAAGTAGCTCATGGAAAATAATCTCTGCTGTTTGTTCCACCTTTTCCTGCTGACATCCCTGGGCAGTGATGATGTTAGTGCCACGAGTCTGGGGCAGTGCAGTGGTTCTGGGGTTGGATTTCCATGCCATGGGATATCCAGGGATCTGCTGGACCAAACACAATCAGCTCATCCCTTGTGCTGCTAAAGGAGTCCCACAGGTGCTGCCTCTGAGCTGATCCTGCTGCAGTAACACCAAATCCCAGCCCCTGCTCTCCCTTCCAGAGGTTTTCCAGCAGGCAGGGGCTGTGATTGCAGCAGCCTGAGCACTCAGCATGCAGGGCCCATCCCTCTCCTCCTCTCAATTCCCTACAATCAGGTGGAGCAATCAGGTGTCCTGGGTATTTTTAGCCTCCCTGGTTGTGTTGCTCTGCCTTGGATTAATGACCTGCTCCCCACGCTGTGCTGGGGCTCTGGGACAGGCCCCCACCCTGCTCCCAGACAGGAGATGGCATTAATTAAAGCATCACTTGCAGAGATGAAAAATCACTGAGGGGCTGTGAGGGAAGCAAAGGTTTGGTAGAGTTGTTTTTTTTCCCTTCACAGTTGCTGTGGCTGGATGGCTTTAATGGAAAGAAGATAAAATGTCATCTTAGTGGGTGTGATGGAATCACCTGATGCTTGTGTCCTCTTCCAGCAGAGTCCAGGAAGGGAAGTGAAGAACACAGAGTTTCACTGTCCCTCTTGGGGCTGAACTGGATGTCTGAACAAACAGCCCACACAAGGAACTTCCTTCTCTGTTCCAGTGAACAGCCAGGAGCAGGTTGTGATGATTCTCAGTTTCAAAATTATTCTACAAGAATCTTCTCGTTTATTGTCTTGCAATTTGAGCTGCACTTCTTGTTTTTAACAGTCTAATAATTCAGGAACGTGGTTTGCACCCCTGAATGGGAACAGCCTCCTGAGCATCCCAAGGCACATTCACAGAAATTCTCCTTGCTCTGAACCTGAGCAAACAGCCATCAGTCTGCCTTTCCCAACGAGACAGCTTCCTGAGAGCTCCCTGGCATGAGCATTCACAGACTGGGAGCGGGAGGGAGGGCTGAGCAAGGCCAGAGCAGATGTGTTTACAGCTCCAGACAAATCTCTGCAGCTCAGGCAGTGCAGCGTGTCTGTCACTGCTGCAGAGCACAGCCTGTCAGTCTCCAGCCCCCCTGCATCCCCCAGGACAGAGCTGCTCTCCTCACCCCGCTGCCAAGTGCCAAAGTTGTCTCTTGGAACTCTTCTTTACCAGCTCCCATTGCACACTGGGCTCCCAGTTGGATTTAAGCCCTGCATGGATGAATAAGCCAATGACAGAGCTGGGAATTACTGTCTTCCCCTTGGCACTGTGCTGAATTTGGTGTCTTCTGTCTGCCACTGACACCTCAAAAACCCCCAGATCTTGTTGAACCAGCTCTAGAGCAGAGCCCTGTAAGGTCTGATCTTCCTCCACTGCAAGACCCGATCTACAAACTCAAGTGATCCAGTGCATTCCCGAGACTGAATGGAATTTCCTCTGCAATCCAAACATGTTCCAGGGTCTTAAACTCTTTGTTCCAGCACACAAAGCTCTGACCCAGTCAAGCTTGTTAGCAGTGGCAAATTTATTCCTAAGTGCTTTTCTTTGATGCACTGGAGTTGTTCTGAGGCATCAATCCCTGGTGACAAAGGGTGGATTATCTGCCTCCCAGCAGGACACCGAAACCTATCCCAGGGAATTCGGATGTGGGCTCCGGAGAGCTGTGGAAAACATGCCAAGAACTGCATCACCCAGGAAGGACAGCAGCCATGGGACTGGAATGCAACATGGTGGTAGGATGTTCATGGCATCTGCAGAGCTGAGCTGGTGTTTGGCAAGTGCCAGAGAGGGGTGGAATTCAGGATTGGAGCCAGACTCCAGCTTTACTTGGCTGCAGACAGAATCTCCTCTGGGCCTTTCCTCCGTCATCCTTAGGAAATTGTTTTTCCCCTTTGTAATGAAGCTCAGATTTCAGGATCTCTGCATATCTCTGTGTGCAGGATATTTCAGTGAGAAAATTGGCTCGACCTTTTCCTCAGGCCCAGCTTTCATTCCTAGGTAAACAGAGGGGCTTTTGGGCAGAGCTTCTTGTTAGACAGCAAATTAAGGAGAGGTGTCCCTGGGGCTTGCAGTGGGAAAAATACTTCAAGATTCAGGATGCTGTTCTCTCCAAGAGCCTCCTTCTCCATCTTGTGACAATCTGTGGGTCTGACTCTCTTGTTTAATTACAGTTCTAACCATCTTGCTCATGCTTCATTTCTCACTGTAAATAAAAGGAATTATAGGCTGTGTTTCCCTTTTTTCTTCCAAGTGGCTGAGTAAATGTGCCCCTTTTTGAGAAGTGACCGATTATTTTATTGTGAAATTGTGCTCACCCGGTACACATGGCTGGGCTGAGTCAGCCCAGGGTCAGGGGAGCACCAGGGGGACAAAAGGACAAGTGCAGGGTGTGTCACCAGCAGCGTGGGGAGGACTCAGGCTCTGAGTGAGAAAGGACAGCGAGGTGACTTTGTCCTTACCCAGGAAAACCAACACACTCTGCTGAAACCTTTGTGGCTTTATCCATGGGGACAGTGGCAGATTGAAGGGACGGCAAACTGAACGTGGGTGTTTTTCCTGATCAGCCCACTCATCCCTGATCCCAAGGGTTTCCCTGATCTTTCCAGAGTCAGCTGCCCTGAGCCATGCCTGCCTGTTCCAGAGGGGCAGAGTGCTTTGTTAGGTTCCATTTCCCAGGAATACCATCCCAGAACTTCCATGCCACCTCTGTTCACTGCTGACAGGGTCAATTAATGGAAGTATAATAATTACCTCCATTAAAGTCTGGGAAATGCAGGGGGAAGGAAAGTTGCCACAAGATGAGCTGTGCTTCTGTGCCTCACAGCCCTAAAGCTGACATCCCCTTCAGGAAATCCATTATTGTCTTGAGTGTGAACAATTCCTCACCCTCCTTGTTCTCTCCTATTACACCTTTCTTTTCTAACATGTACATTTGTGGGTTATATTGATTGCTTTTGGCTGTGAGACTCAAACCAGAGCAATTTAAAGATAGAGAGGAAGAACATCAAGCCTTAAACAGCCAGCCCAGCCATCCATCAGTGTGTCCAGCGTGCCAGTTTAATGTGCTCCATTGGGAGCTGCCACCCCCTCTCCAAGGCCATCAGCTGGGACAGCAGTGGCTTCACCAAGAACCAAGATTTGATTGCAATTTGGGAGTCAATAAACAAAAAAAGCCTGGCTGGGGAGCTCATGCCAAGCAGTGATTTCTGTCAGCCCCTGTGTGACTCAAACCCCATCCATCACCCCCAGAGCAGGAGCAAAGCACCTTGGGGGCAGGGAGGATGTTCTGCCACATCCCCTTGGTTTGAAGCTTTTTTTTTTTTTTTTATTTATGAGGATTTTATGAGGCTTTTTCTTTCTGGAACCAACTCTCCTGTGCCATGGCCAAGGAAAGCTGTGCACAGAGCATCAGCCCCCTGATCCTGGGGCAGCCACATCTCCAGACGCTGCTGGAGCTGTTTGGAAGGTCGTGAGGTGGGGTCAGTCCTTTGTCCCTGTAACAAGTGACAGCACGAGGGGAAACACCCTCAGGTTGCACCAGGGCAGGGTTAGATGGGGCACTGGGGGAAATCCCTTCCTGGAAAGGGCTGCCCTGGGCAGTGGTTGGGGTGTCCATCCCTGGAGGATTTAAAGGCTGTGTGGATGTGGCACTGGGGGACCTGGCAGTGCCAGGGGATGTTGGACCCCGTGTTCTCAGAGAGCTTTTCCAACCTGAATAATTCTGTGCCTCTCTAAGTTCAGTTTCAGCTCCTGAGTTAAGGAGCAGCTGGCAGAGCCCAGCTTTGCCACAGCTGCTGGGGGTGCCAGGAATGCCACCAGTGCTCCCAGAGCGTGCTCAGGGCTCTCTGTGCCAGGGCAGGGCAGGGACTGCCCACACAGCTCTGCAGACTCACCTTGCCTTAACCCAGTGCCAGGGCTCCCCAGTGCCTGAGCCAGCATCACCAGCCCTTCCTCCTATGGGGACAGTGCCAATCACTCCAGGGACACTTGTGCAGCTGGGAAATGTCAGCCAGATGAGACTCAGGCTCGTTCCTGTGTCACATCTGCCTCCCCCCAGCACATGAATGCTGCCTCATTAGTCCTGCAGTCCAGCCTGTCTCTGCCATGGCTTCCTGTCCCTGTCCCTGTCCCCCAGCCTCTCACTGCTGCAGGTGGTTCCTGCCTGACATTCCAGCAGAGCTCAGGGATTGGTTACAGCACCAAAGGGGAGCTCTGTTAAATAAATGGGGAAATAAAATCTCATCCCAGAGCTCCAGCTCCATTATATGCCAGTAAAAATCCTCATCCCAGCACAGACAGACTCACCCCATGGATATTTCTCCATGCTCAGCCCTTTGATAATTAAAGATTTGCAGACCAAACACCACCCTTCATTTCAAATGTTCAACCTTGCCACTGTCAGGGAATGTTTCAATGGGAACAGGATCTGAAAACGAGGGAATTTCACTTCTGGGTTTGCCACTGAAATTCTGGTCACCCACATGTTGACTTCAGGCAAGGTAAAACAAGCTGCAGCCTGGTGGTTTCTCACCTTGGTCTTTCCAGAGAGCTGGTAGGAGAAAAAGGAGTAAATTTGCCATTGCTGGGACAGGTAAAAATACATTAACAGAGAAGAACTAATTATTTTTATCTTCTCTGTCAAAGAAATTAAAGATTTTAGGTCAAACCTTCAGCTGATGATTAATCAGGTTGAAAAGTTTTATTTCAGGTGAGGAACTGCCCTTTAAATTTTCCCTTTGCTTGGGGACAGGGGTTTGTTCTGGGCTTGGCAGTGCTGGGGGAACAGACTCCATGGTCTGGGAGGGCTTTTCCAGCCTCAATAATTCCATGGTTCTGGGAAAGCCTTCCAAGGCTCTCGTGGTGGTTAAGAATACAGAGAGGTCCTTTACAAGCTGTGCACTGTGAGAACACCTGGGGTGGATCCCTTCCCAGCACCTTGGAGCTGGATCCAGATGGAGAATGGGGCAGGACCTGGCTGTTCCCCTGGAAAACCTCGGTGCCGGTGCTGGGGCTTTGTGTCCAGCTCTCCTGAACTCTGCCAAGGCACAACACCTCCCCTTCCAAGGAGGGAGCTGAAAATAAAAGCTGATTTTCCCATCTCTGTGTATTCCCCCGTGCTCAGGAGCACTGGGAGCTCTGAAATCCACGTTTCCCAGTGCCTGGCACCCTCTGGTGTCAGAGGGCTCTCAGGGAGGATTTCATTGCTCAGGCACAAGGGCAGAGCTGGGTTCTTTGACAGGAGTTTCTTTTGGCACTGAAGTCACTGCCTGAACCTGTCCTGGACCCCTTGGAATTGTGGTGGGTCTTGGCAAGATCCTGGGACCAGCCAAGGGCTGATCTCTGCTGGGAGCATGGCAGAGCCTCCCTGCACAGGTGAAATCAGAGGCAAATCCCAGTGAAAGTGCAGATTTCAACTCCTGGAGTGTTCCCTGATGGAATTCAGGGATCTGAGCCGACCCCTCAGGTGGCTGGAGACAGAAGGGCCACAGCCCTGAACGTGGCATAGACCTCAAAGCCACACTTCAAACCCTCTCCTTCTATTCTGCATTCTATCAGAGACCAGTGAGAAGAGGAGAAGGGCTTTGAGCAGGGGAATAAAGAAACACATGAGAACTGCTCAATGACTTCATCTTTGGGGATTCAGTCCTTATCTCTGAGCCAGCTGCAGAGAATATAACACTTTTCTTGGCTTTAGATGGAAATTAAAACATCAGTTGTAGTAATAATGGTCAAGCTGAAAGAGGCTCAGAAGTTAAGGTTTGGCTCTGATCAAGTATCCTTAGATCCCTGTGCTCTGAGCCTCTTGGTTAACAGGACAGGAAGGACACTTGGTTTTTCCAACATTTTCTGTTGTTCCCTGGGCTTAGGGATATAATGAAATGTGGGCATTTTCCTTCCTTTTCTAATCAATAAATTAATAATAATAATAAATCAATCCGATTTTATTTTAATGGCCATGGAGCAAAAATTAAAATACAGTAAAAACACCAAATGAACAGAACATTTCTAAATTTCTTAAAATATTTGTGGGCACAGTCTGGTGAACTGTTGGCCTTTAATACTTGCCTTTGCCTAAATTCCAGGTGCTCAGTTTTACTGGACATGCCAGAGCTTGTGGTTCAGGGACTTCCCAGCTGCTTTTCCATCCTGAGCTCACTGCTTTGTGTCCACATAGCTCTTGTCAGGACATTTGAGATCTCCAGATCCAAATTTATCCCTGGTGTAACGTTGAGGGAAAAGGAGAGAGGGGCACCAGGAAAAAAAAAAGATTTGATCCCTGTGCTATCCCATGTTTTGTAGCCTGTTGAGTGGGGCTTTTATTCCAGCCTGGGTGGTGGGGCTGGAATGAGAAACAACATCCACATTCCCAGGGTTTGCCCAGGCTTTATTTTGGGAGAATTCAGGATAAACAGCCTGGAGGGAGGGCTCTGCGGCCTCCTCAAGCCCAGTTTCATGGTTGCACACTGTGTGTTGTATTCAGAACTGCTCTTTGCTGCTTTGTGTATTCTCTGTGTCTGTCCTGCAGCTCTGGACTCCCAAATCTCCATTTGGCACCACCTCATTCCTTGTCTAAAAAAAATAAAAGCCATTTAGCAAAGCTTCTCCATTATCCCATCTTCTTTTCTTAACATAACTGTGAAGGATGTGTTCCTGCATGAAATTAGCTGGTAATTTTCTTGTCTTGATTTTCAGTGTTTCAAGTGTTTTTAGGAGCAGCCCTGCCAGACTTCCAACATATTGTTATGGTTATCACCTTGATAAATATAACCCAGTTCTGTCTGCTCCAACCTCTCTCTGAGTCTTCCCTGCTGACATTTTCCTCTCAAGAAGTTTCTTTTCTTTATTTCCAGCATCTCCATAGCTTTTTCCTCAACCAGTTTCCAAAACCTTCATGATTGCTCTTCACCTTTTTCTCTGAGGTTGCTCATTGCAGTTCCCTGCCAGCCCCCAGAAAGCCTCCAGCTTGTTAAAGCCTCAGTGAAATTGGGTTTTTGTGCACTTTCCACTGCCCTGATTGAGACAAGGTGCCTGTAACTACTCCCAGCTCCTCCTCCAGGGCATCTCTGCTGTGCTGGCAGAGCATCTCTGCTCTGCTGAGCTGATCCCCAGCCCCTCTGCTCCATCAAGCAGCTCCTCAGGAAATCATTGCTGGGTTATTTCCCAGCACCTTGCCCAGCTCCCCTGTCTGGCAGGGAATGCACACCCAGAAATACAAATTAATTTGCTCTTCCCCAGCCTGCCAGCCGTGCTCTGGAGAGCCCCAGTGCTGCAGAGAGCAGGAGCTCAGCACAGTTTGAAGTGTCAGGGTCCCCTCAGAGCCTCGAGGGCAGCTGCAAAGCCAAGCTGTGGCAGCAGGGTTTGACCCTCAGCTCAGCAATCCTGCTGCAGGAAAATTCAGCAGAAAATAATCAGAGCCCAGGGGTCAGAGACTCAGCCAGTTCAGAGCTGGAGATTTTAAGAGCAGGTTTTCCTGGGAGATTTGCAGTAGTTCAGGCTTCTCATCCTTTCAATTCTGGAGGAGCTGCAGCTCAAAAAAGGAAAGAAAAACTTGCAGCTGCCTAACCTGAGAAAATCTCCAGCCCTGTTTGAGGTCCAAAGACGTTGAGGCAGGAAAGGTTTGGTTCAGCTCTTCCTGGGTTTGATTTTTGGTTCCACCTGCATTGTTCAGCACCACCTGGGCCAGAGCTTTCCATGGATGTTCACAAAATCCTCTGAAAACACAGGAAAAGAAGAGTTTCCCTAAATTTCTAGTGTCTTTTTTATTGACTGCGAGTCAGGCATTACTTTATTCTTGGCCGGGGTTTGTGTTTGGCTGACGAAGTCCCAGCCTCCTCAGAGACCCTGATGCAAAACTTTTTTATTTATTTATACATTTCTAACAAAGAAATGAATGTTCACTGCTTCAAAGTCACATAATTCTCTTCATTAATCAGTATTAATTAATAATTAACCCCCTGTTGGTTATTGATTTTTTCTCTCCTCAAGATAAGATGGGCCACATTCTTTCGTCCTTCTGTCATTTTTAGCTCAGACAAGAATTTCCAACTTTCCAGGCCTTAATCTCTTGTACCTTCTGGTTATTCCAACATTCTTGGAGAGTCATAAAGATCTCAGATGTCCAACCTTCACCTCCCTTTGGCTCTGCTTATTGAAGCTCATCAGTGTTAGTTTTAGCAGATTTAAAGTTTTGTGTGATTAAATGATCAATGTAACAACAAGAGCCTGTGAAAAAAATGAACTGGTGCTGGCTAAAAGTGGGCATGGCTTACCATTAATTAAAACAACTCATTAAAAATTAGTTAATTTCCAGCACAGACAGAGCTCACCTGGTTCTTGCAGAAAGTTCCAGCAGCTCCAAAGAAGCCACCAGGAGTCTTCTCTGGAAAATCAGGTTTATTGTGTCTGAACAATGCAGAGAATTGAGGCTGAACATTCCCAAATCCCCCGGGGAATCTCCATCTCCATCAGCTCTGCCAGCACCTGGGAGAGGTCAGGGGCTCCTCAGGAGAGGCCCCTGGGCTGGGCAGCCTGGGAAGAGCCAGCAGGGAGCACAGGAGCACCCAGAGGGGTTAAATCCAGCACAGGAACACCCAGAGGGGTTAAATCCATGGATCTGGGCACAGGAACACCTGATAGGGTTAAATCCATGGATGTGAGCACAGGAACACCCAGAGAGGTTAAATCCATGGATCTGGGCACAGGAACACCCAGAGGGGTTAAATCCATGGATGTGAGCACTGGAACATCTAGAGAGGTTAAATCCAGCACAGGAACACCCAGAGAGGTCAAATCCATGGATGTGAGCACAGGAACACCCAGAGGGGTCATATCCATGGATCTGGTCACAGGAACACCCAGAGGGGTCAAATCCATGGATCTGAGCACAGGAACATCTGATAGGATTAAATCCATGGATGTGAGCACTGGAACACCCAGAGAGGTTAAATCCATGGATCTGGGCACAGGAACACCCAGAGGGGTTAAATCCAGCACAGGAACACCCAGAGGGGTCAAATCCATGGATGTGAGCACAGGAACACCCAGAGGGGTCAAATCCATGGATCTGGTCACAGGAACACCCAGAGGGGTTAAATCCATGGATCTGAGCACAGGAACACCCAGAGAGGTTAAATCCATGGATTTCAGCCATTTCTGTCCCCCTCTCTTTGCTGAGGATGAGCCCCCACTCTCCAGCTCATTTGTTTTTCTGCTCAGCCAGGTCTGATTCTCTCTTCACCTTTGAGCCTCTCTCCACTCAGCAATTCCCCTGGAAAATCCTGATTCCAGACCCTGCTTCTGCAGGGAAGGCAGAGCAGCTGCACATCAGGAAGTTTCCAGTTTGTGCTTGGAGAATAACAGGAATTTTTAATCACCTTCCTGCCTACATCGAATTGACAGGAGGGGAATGAGCATTTCCCTAAATAAGAGAAACAAGCCTCACATGGAAAAAAGGCTTCTCTCCAAGGGCTATTTCCATGGCAACGTGTAAATGCCAAGCTCCAGCTGTTTTGGCTGCAGGAGTACTGGCAAAGGTAACAAGGTTGTTGTTAATTATGAAACCATCACTGTCCTCTCATGCAAATCAGGCTGGATTTGGTTTAAAACCTCCCCAAAGCTGGCAGGGGACAAGCTTGCAAAATTCCACCCTGGCAACTGCAAGCTAAGAAAGCTGAGAGTGACAGAACAGCAGGAATTGGGGAAAAATTGGGAAAATTCTTCCTGATTTCACCTGGTAGTTCACAGCCATCACCCCAATATCCATGCAGCCCTTTTAATTCTGGCAGAACCTGGAGGGAGCCCCAAGTCATGTAAGGATACATGATTTTATACACAATTCTATGTGATATTATACAGTTTTATACTCAATTATACATCTGCTCCTGCAGTGGTTCAATGGACATTGCAGCACACAACAGTCCATGGCAAAATAAAGGTGAAATATTTTGAAATGAGGAGAAAATGCCCCCTGAAACACACAGAGAAACCTCTCACAAAGCTACCCAAACACACTCTGACCCTGAACAGGAACTCTCCATTTAGTTTCCAGGATTTTATCCCTGCAAAGTGAGGCAGGGTAATCCCTTGGAGGGAAAATAATCCACATTGTTTGCATGCAGAGAGAGGTGATCAGCCAGGGCAGGCAAGAAGCGTTAATGGAATTCACCTCCAGGAATCTCCTGCATTTGAATTTCTGCCTTGGCAGGAGGCTTTGAACTCCTTGAACTTGGAAAATGGGAGGAAATAATTGCATCCAGTTATCTTCACTGAGGTCCATTTTCTTCTGAGCACTTGGAGGAGCCTGGCTGAGGCTGCTTTTCCCACAACAACAAATAATGAAAGTTGGGTTTTGGTCTGGGCTGAGAGAATGTGGGAATGAACCAGGATTTACCTGAAGGCAAAAGGAGCTTTGGACTTGCAGAACCACTTCAGTGATTTGGTAGCTCATCTCTCACCTCTGGCTGCCTGGAAATGCTTCAGGGTTTCCTGAATCCTTCCCAGGGATTTACAGGATTAGTCCCACACTGGTAGCCAACCTTACAGCAGGGCAAAGGCACATCCCAAAGTGCCTCTGCTTTCAAACATTCAACAACTCTGAATCCAAGGATCTCTCTAATGAGGACTGCCAAAAAGCCAATTAAAAATGATGCACAAGAGGTGATGAGCAATTGATGTCTTAAGCAGGTTAAATTACCACTCAGCTGAACCTACAGCATAGTTAATAAAGCAGAAATGCACAAGCTGTTATCAAATATTACAACAAAAACCATCAGAAAGGAGGTATTTTGGTGCAAATCTTTTTAAAAGTTGGCATCACTGGACAGCTTTCCTTAACAATCAATAGCAACACTCCTAAAAAAATTCCTGTGGGCCCAGCTTTTGTGTACATTCAATGTTCTGAGGTCTTCAAGGAGGCCTCCAGACAAGGGCCCTGGGAATCCAACAGCACTTGGACATGGCAGAGGACTGTGAAAGACCCAAAGGGTCTGGGTTTAATTTTAGTTCAAAGCTGAAAAGGTCACTGGTGCAGAAAGGTAGAGAAATTATAAAGAAAAGCCTTATAAAATCGATGGCTGGCATTCTGAAGCTGGCACTTTGTGAGCTCCCATGTGAAAGCAAGCCTGGTATGAGCAGTTTGTTAGCATAACAATCTGTTCCTGGGTAAAAACCAACTTACACCTGTGCAGACTGTTTTACACTGGTAGACAGAGAGATGAAAACTGTCTCTCACAAACAGCTTTTCCTGCACGTCCACCCCGGGGCTTGGAGTCACCAATCAATACAGAATTACAACTTGTTAATAACCAATGAAGTGATTGGCAAGAAAGCTCCTGACCAGCTGGAGTCACACACAAGCTCTGTGGAAGTGGATAAAAAGGAGTTGTGTGGATAAAGAAGGGGCTTTTCCACCATGGAGAAAATGGAGTCCGTGTGATTTATTCCCATAGCTCACCACCATTCCTGTGCTGCCAGGGGGTCTTTGGAATATTTGCAGGTTTTTCTGTGTAGATGAAACTTCTGGAGATCTTAAAACAGACATTTTATTCCCTGACCCACAGAGTTTAACTCAGGGACTGCACCCTGTGTGGGCAAAGCAGAAGTGTCAAAGACCTTTTCAAATTTTCAGCCTCCAGTGTGGGAACTCAGCACATCACTCCGGATGTCCAGAATTACCGAGAGAACCCTTGGGGGTCTCGGAAATCCTGGAAGGTTGCCAGGAGTGTTTGGTGGCTTGATTTTGATCCATCCACAGAAGTGACAGCAGTTTGAGGACATGAGAATCACTTTGGAGTGAAGGGTGTAAAAGGGACACATTTATAGGGTGAAATATAAACTTTAAGGTTTTTGGTACAGGGGGGTTATGGAGACAAGATGGAGGGATCAGGGCGTGTCTCGTCCTTCTTCTTTCTTCTTCTTGTCTTCCATCTCCTGTGGTGATGTTGGCACTTGGGGATTGGTTCATGGTGAAGGTGCACTTGCCAACATGGGTGAAAAGTATTGGAAAATAAAAGTAAATATCATGTACGTAGATTTTCGTATAAAAAGACACGACCGCCCCGTGGGTGGTCAGAGTGCCCTTGGCTGCCTTGCAGATCAGACCTCTGTTGGGCAGACAGAAAATTTTGTAGATAAGAAACAATAAACAATCTGAAGACCGAAAAGCTGAAGAGTCCAGACTCGTCCTTTGAAACGCGTGCCACCCAAGAACCACCCTACCCGTGTCGGGGCAGAGACAGACAGCCGGACCGGCCACTCCAGTTCCTCAACTGCAGAGACAGAAACCAAACCAACTTAAAGCTTTCAAGATTATTTTTTCCTGCCTTTTCAGATGAAAATCTTTATATTTATGTCATGGATTTTCCATGTTAACCAGGTAAAAATCTCCTTGAGTCAGTTTGAATCAGTTACACCTCAGAGCCCACCAGGAGCTGATTATCCCTGTGTTTTATTCCTGCTCTAGAAATTTGATTTCTCGCCTGTCACCATGAGTTGTCCCAAGTTTGACACTTCAGAGACCCTGAAGGAATGAAATTTTGGCACTGGGGTTTTCCATATCCTGCTTCCCTACAAGTGGAAACTGTCAGGACCCAGGACATTGCTCTGGCTGCCCTGGGTGATTGAGACCCTGGCAGGGGGCTCAGAGGCCTTGGCACAGAGGCAAAGACACCTGTGCCTTTGATTTTAGTCCATAGAAAAAATTACCAACTTTGTGTGAAGAGTTACAAGCCACGAGAGTTTGAGTAGAATGATAGTGAATTTATCACAGGGTGAAAAAGTAGAATTTTGGGGATTTAGAATGGGGGTTCAAGAGGCAGTATGGAGGAGTCTGGGCCTGTCCTGTCCTTCTTCTTCTTGTCCTCCATCTTCTGCTGTGCTGGTGGCACTTTTGGATTGGTTTAGAGCAAGGACAGACTGTCTAACATAGGGGATAGGTACTGGAAAATTATTGTAAATAAAGCACACAGAGTTCTTAGTATAAAAAGCCAACACCACCCCAAGGGCAGGGACTGTGCCATGAACCAACCTGCTGGACAGATCTCAGCAGGTCAGAGAAGGAATGAAACAGATAAGAGAAAATAAACAACCTTGAGAACCAGAGCTGAGGAATCTCGACTTCTTCTTCAGTCACGGGGCTGGGAAAAAGAGACTTTCTACTACCTCAGGAGCCATTTCAACCACAGAAAGCCCAGAACAAAAGTCCAACCAGTTCAGTGCCACTTCCAGCAGGAATGGGAGTGCAGGAGGGAAATGAGGAAGGTGCAGCTGGAGGAGCTGAGATGGGTTTCAGTCAGCAGCTCCTTTTTTGTTGTTGCAAAGAGGGGATTAGGGCAGGTCCCAGGCCGGGGGATGAATCCTCCTGTCCCTGAGCTCAGGGGGTGCCTCGGGCTCTGCCCTTCCCAAAATCACTGCAAAATCCAAAGGGCAGCTGGCGGTGGCTCCCCATGGCTGTGCCCTGGTGCTGCTGCTGGCCCTGGGCAGGGAGTTCTGCCATGGCTGGGCTGGCCCGGCTGAGCAGGGGCACTGCCCATGCCCGGGACACCTGTGCCAGGTAAGGGCCTCCAGCCCTGTGGCACTGCCACCTGTGCTCCCGGGCATCCCTGCCCTGTGGCACTGCCACCTGTGCTCCCGGGCATCCCTGCCCTGTGGCACTGCCACCTGTGCTCCCGGGCATCCCTGCCCTGTGGCACTGCCACCTGTGCTCCTGGGCATCCCTCCCCTGTGGCACTGCCACCTGTGCTCCCTGGGCATCCCTCCCCTGTGGCACTGCCACCTGTGCTCCCGGGCATCCCTGCCCTGTGGCACTGCCACCTGTGCTCCTGGGCATCCCTCCCCTGTGGCACTGCCACCTGTGCTCCCTGGGCACTGCCACCTGTGCTCCTGGGCATCCCTCCCCTGTGGCACTGCCACCTCCAGCCACAGGCATCCCTCCCCTGTGGCACTGCCACCGGTGCTCCCTTGTCACAGACACATTTTATGAAAAATCCTTTCCTTGGGATTTTTTCTGCTGAGAAGCTGAGAGGCCTCAGGAACAGAATGTAACCAATGGTTATCTGCTGCTGTGGAATGCAACAGGTGCATCTGGGATTGGGCTCATGGGGTTGTTTCTCATGAATGGCCAATCACAGCCCAGCTGGCTCGGGCTCTCTGAGACACAAACCTTTGTTTTCATTCCATTCCTGTTCTATTCTTAGCCAGCCTTCTGATGAAATCCTTTCTTCTATTCTTTTAGTATAGTTTTAATATAATATATATCATAAAATAATAAATCAGCCTTCTGAAACATGGAGTCAGATCCTCGTCTCTTCCCTCATCCTCAGACCCCTGCAGACACGGTCACACTCCTGGGCATCCCTCCCCTGTGGCACTGCTCCCTGGGCACCCTACCCGCTGGCACTGCCACCTCCTGCCCTGTCCCGCCTGGCACAGCGTTTGTTTGTGGCCAGAGCTGCTCCGGTCCCGTCTCTGGGAGCAGGGAATAACTGGGGGGTTCCACTCCATTTTCTGTCCATTCTCCTCCTGAAGAAGCCTCAGAGCTGTCCCCAAAGCCAGCTGGGAGTGGCTGTCCCCAAAGCCAGCTGGGAGTGGCTGTCCCTGGTGAGCAGGGCTGTCACTGCCCTGCCAACCCCTCTGGGCTGAGCTCCAGCTCTGCCCTGCAGCCCTCAAAGCCCGAGCCAGAGGGAACCCAGCACCAGTTCCAGCCCTAATTGCAAATCTGGGTTAGCAGTCTGAATTTCTAACTGGTGCACAATTAAACTGTGGTAGCAAGGGCTGGAGTGACCAATCAATACAGAATAACAACCTGCTAATAACCAATAAAGTAATTGGCTGCTCTGAGCCCGTGCACTTCAGTTTTCTCAAGGTGCTGCAGCATTTGGCAGGTTTTAACCTCCTTGTGCAGCAAGAGAAGAGCTGAGAGTAAAACCACCCTGGTGAAGGTGTGTGCTAAGGGATGGGGATAGAGCCTGGAACCCCATGGGGATGGGAATAGAACCTGGAATCTGAACAGGAATAGAACCTGGAACTGCTAAAGGGATGGGAATAGAACCTGGAATCTGAATGGATATGGGAATAGAACCTGGAACTCCACGGGGTTGGGAATAGAACCTGGAATCTGAACTGGCATAGAATCTGGAACCCTACTGAGATACGATCCCAATATTTCTGGGTGGGACGTGCCTGGGCTCGTCTGGCCCTTGCTGCTTGGCCACAGGAGGTAACTGAGATGGTTTTCACCTCAGAGACACCTTTGGCTGGCTGGATGCTGCAGCTGGCACCTGGAACAGGTCCAGGCAAGCAGGAACTCAGTTTTACCTCTGGTGGAAAGGCTTTAGGTGATGGTGAAGGGAAAAGGAGATGGATTCTGCCGGAGGGTTTAACCCAGAGCTTTATTCCAGGGTCACAGATCTCTGACTCTTGTAACAGCTCCTACAGAACCCTGAACCGTGGGGTCCTGTGTCTTTTAAACCCGGGGACAGGGGGAGGGAAGGGGCAGGTGTGCCACCAACCAGGTAGGAGGGGGGAAGGCTCAGGGGACAAGTGACACCTGGATAACCTAATGCCCCCCAGGGCTGAGAGCATCTTTTGAACTTTTGCCAACCACAGGACTCCTTGCTGGAATGCAAAGATTGACAGACAGCTCTCAGCAAGAGGCAAGGGGAGGGGAAGGGAGAAGGTATTGGCCCACCTGGGAAAGGACTGGGATAGCTAAAACAGGATATTGCTAAAACAGCTAAAACAGGATATTGCATCACACTGCAACAGAACCCCATGGGGATAGGAATAGAATCTGGAATCTGAACAGGAATAGAACCTGGAATCTGAATGGATATGGGAATAGAACCTGGAACCCCCCACAGGAATGGAAATACAGCCTGGAATCTGAATGGATATGGGAATAGAACCTGGAACCCCCCACAGGAATGGAAATACGGCCTGGAATCTGAATGGATATGGGAATAGAACCTGGAACCCCCCACAGGAATGGAAATACGGCCTGGAATCTGAATGGATATGGGAATAGAACCTGGAACCCCTCCACAGGGATGGGAATAGAACCTGGAATGTGGATGGGCATGGGGATAGAACCTGGAACCCCAAAGGGATTGGAACAGAAGCCAAACCCCACAGGAATGCCTGGCAGCTGTCCCTGTGCCCTGCAGTGCCCGGGTTCCTGCCCTTCCTCCTGCTCAGCTCTGTGTTTGTGGCATTTGGTGGTGGTGGTGCCTGCGTTGGAATTTGCTGCTGCAGATGCTTCAAATCTGCCTGAGGGGCGGCCAGGTGGACTCAGGGCTGGCCAGATGTGGCTGCTGGAAGCTGATGTCCCCTGTGCCCTGTCCAGCTCCGTGGCAGTGCCCCCCAGAGCAGCCCCTGTGTGTCTCTGTCCCCTCCTGTCCCAGGGCTGGCTCCAGACCCTCAGTTCCCCCTCTCCTGCTCTGCAGAGCTCTCACACCCCTCCCGTGGCCACCACAGGGTCCCCACTGCCCACTCTGCCCTTGGGGCCCCTCTTTTCCTCAAAACCCGTGGACACAGGGCCAGCACTGTCCCCATTGGGGTGACACTGGCTGACCCTGTACTGTCCCAGCTGTTAATGTCTGAGGGTGCCTCACTCAGCCAGATCCCATCTCATCGTTCTAAGGAGTTCTCTGGGACTGAAAGGAAGACTTTCAATCTTGCAGCAATTTTGTGCCTTGATTTTGGCTTTTTACAGCTCTGAAGGTGCCATTTTAGAACTTACTGTATCTTCTTGGGCTTTTTAACTTGGATTAGGAGAGCCCACACATTGTCAACAAGTGGCTCGAGGGTTGGTGTCATCAGCAGAATTTTGGGTTCTTTGATTACAGGCCAATTTTATGGCACCTGGCCTGCTGGAACTGAATGGGCTCCATCTCTCTTTTAAGGGTAGAAGAATTTTAGCTCATGACCTGGCAGAACTTGTTGAGAGGGCTTTAGACTAGATTTGAAGGGGGTAGGGAAGCAGCTGGGCTGTCTGGAAGCAGGCCCAAGGGTGGTAAGCCTGAGTTAGGGCTGAAATCAGCAGCCCAGCTGGGGTGCATGTATACCAGTGCATGCAGCATGGGTAACAAACAAGAAGAGCTGGAGGCCGTGGTCCAACAGCAAAGCTGTGATGTAATTGGCATCAGGGAAACGTGGTGGGATGACTCACATGGCTGGAGCACTGCACTGGATGGCTACAAGCTCTTCAGGGGAGACAGGAAAGGGAGAAGAGGTGGAGGGGTGGCCCTTTATATCAGGGAGGCTTTGGACACCATAGGTATTGAAATTAATGATGATGAAGTTGAATGCCTGTGGATGAGAATTAGGGGGAAAGATAACAAGGCTGACATCCTACTGGGAGTCTGTTATTGTCCACCCAACCAGGAGGAAGAGGTGGGCAACTCATTCTACAAGCAGCTAGAGAATGTTTCAGGATCACCAGCCCTTGTTCATTAGGTGACTTTAACCTACCAGACATTTGCTGGGAACTCAATACAGCAGGAAAGAGGCAGTCCAGGAAATTTTCAGAGTGTGTGGAGGACAACTTTTTGTCACAGCTGGTGGGTGAGCCCACCAGGAGAGGGACTGTGTTAGATCTGCTGTTTGCAAAGAGAGATGGGCTGGGGTAGATCTGGGGGTTGGATCTCTGCTTGGGGCACAGTGATAATGAAATGATAGAGTTCTCAATATTTGGTGAAATCAGGAGGAACATCAATAAGACTTCTACATTGGACTTCCAGAGGGCAGACTTTGGCCTGTTTAGGAGACTTATTCAGAGAGTTCCTTGGGAAGCAGCCCTTAAAAACAAAGGAGTCCAGGAAAGGTGGGTGTGCTTCAAAACAGAGATCTTGAGGGCACAGGAACAGACTGTCCCTGTGTGCCCAAGGATGAGTCAACAAGGCAAATGCCAGCCTGGATGGGCAAGGAGGTTTTGGGGGAACTTGGAAATAAAAGGAGGATGTATTATCTTTGGAAGGAGGGTCAGGTCTCTCAGGAAGTATTTAAGGGGCAGCTAGGGCATATAGGAAAAAATTAGGCCAAAGCTCAGTTCAAACTTAATTTGGCAACTTTTGTAAAGGATAATAAAAAATAGTTTTACAAATGTATCCATTGTAAAAGGAAGGTAAGACCAACCTTTGTTCTCTATTGGATGCTGGAGGGAACTTAGGAACTGCAGATGAGGAGAAGGCAGAGGGGTTTAACACCTTGTTTGCCTCAGTCTTTAGTGGGAACGCAGCTTGTCCTTGGGACAACTGGTGGGTGGTGTCAGGGAGCAGAATGGTGCCCCCATTAGCCAAGAGGAGGCAGTCAAAGAACTGCTGAGCTGCTTGGATGTTCATAAATCTCTGGGACTAGATGGGATCCACGCCAGGGTGATGAGGGAGCTGGCTGATGAGCTTCCCAAGCTGCTCTCTGTGGCATTCACATTCTCTGAAAAAATTCCTTTGCCCAGGATTTTTCTCCTGGGAAGCCTCAGAGAAAAAGGAAAACATTTCTTCTCTCATTTGCTTCTCCTGTGTTTTGCTCCTTTGGAATGTGTTTGGAGATTGTTTACCCACAGGGGATTGTTCCATTGGATTCTGCTGTGAGTTGTTTTGACTCTTTGGCCAATCAGGGCCAAGCTGTTTCAGGACTCTGGAAGGAGTCAGGAGTTTTCATTATTATCTTTTTAGCATGTGTAAGTATCCTTTCTGTATTCTTTAGTATAGTTTAGTATTCTTTAATATAATATAGTATTATATAGTAATAAATTAGCCTTCTGAGAACATGGAATCAGATGCATCATTCCTGCCTTTGTTGGGGCATTCCCTGCAAATTCAATAGCTCTCCATCATTTTCCAGCAGTCCTGGCTCCCTGGTGAGGTTCCAGATGGCTGGAAGCTGGCCAGTGTGACACCCATTCACAGCAAGGGTGGGAAGGAGGATCCTGGTAATTACAGGCCAGCCAGCCTGACCTCAGTAGCCA
The DNA here is from genome assembly GCF_037042795.1 of Molothrus aeneus. Classification (NCBI taxonomy): domain Eukaryota; kingdom Metazoa; phylum Chordata; class Aves; order Passeriformes; family Icteridae; genus Molothrus; species Molothrus aeneus. The sequence goes on along the minus strand of NC_089659.1, from coordinate 1,306,633 downwards.
GTAAGGAAATGGAGCAGTTTCTAGTGAGTGTCATCACCCAGCACTTCCAGCATGGCTGGGGATCAGAGCCCCCCAGCAGGGGTTTAGGAGGGGAAGGTCGTGTTTGACCAACCTGGTCTCCTTCTATGACCAGGTGACCCTGCTGGTGGATGAGGGAAAGGCTCTGGATGTGTCTGTTGGGACTCCAGCAAGGCCTTTGGCTCTGTGTCCCACAGCACAGTCCTGGGAAAGCTGCAGCCCAGGGCAGGGACAGGAGCACTCTGTGCTGGGCTCAGACCTGCCTGGATGGCCCAGAGAGTGGTGCTGAGGGTGCTGCATCCAGCTGGGGCCTGGCACCAGGGGTGTCCCTCAGGGCTCTGTGCTGGGGCCAGCTCTGATCAGTGTTTGCACTGATGATGTGGATGAGGGATTGAGGCTTTCATCAGTAAATCTGCAGACCTGTCTCAGGTTGCAAGATGTTATTGGGGGTGTGTGTTCTGTCCCCATCTGTCAGAGCTGGGGCAGTTCTCTGCTGTTCTTGGGGCAGTTTTTTCTTTATCTCTCCCCCAGCCACTCCTCTCTGCAGGAGATCTCTGCTGTCCATGGCCACCGAGTGTCCCTGCAGGGCTGATCCAATTCCATCATCCCATGGGGAGATGCTGCGCCCAGGGCAGGAGCCAAGCATTCCTACCTGGATCCAATCTGAGCTTTGGCACAGCACAGCAGCCTTTGCCCAGTGCATTGCCAGAGGAGCAGCTTCTGCTGCCCTGCATGGCCAGAGGGAGCCCAGGCCCATCTCCAGCAGCCCTGGAGCTGCAGAGGAAAACTCCCCCCTTGTGCAGGATCCCTGCTCCAGCAGAGCCACAGCTGGCACTGCAGGAGGGCTGAGCCCCCATGGGATGGGGCTGTGCCACCCCCTGACACACAGGGGAGCAGGGCATGGTCTGACTCTGGCAGGGTTGGTTTGTATCACTGCATTTGTATTTTTAATTTCCCTAGTAAAGAACTGTTATTCCTGCTCCCATATCTTTGCCTGAGAGCTCCTTAATTTCAAAATTATGACAATTCAGGGGAGGGGGTTTACATTTTCCATTTCAAGGGAGGCTCCTGCCTTCCTCAGCAAACACCTGGCTGTTCAAACCAGGACACGACACTAAGCTGGGAGCTGTGTCCATCTCCTGGAAGGCAGGAGGGCTCTGCAGGGAGACCTGGAATGGTTGGATGGATGGGCAGAGTCCAATAAGATGATGTTTAATAAGTCCAAGGGCCCAGTCCTGCATTTTCGCCACAAAAAATGTGCTGTGCCCAGCTCTGGCCCCTCAGCTTGGGAAGGACCTTGGGACACTGAGCACATCCAGAGGGGACAACGAGGCTGGAGAGGGGCTGGGAACACAAACCCTGTGAGGAAGCCCTGAGGGAGCTGGGGGTGCTCAGCCTGGAGAAAAGGAGACTCAGGGGTGCCCCCATCACTCTGCACAGCTCCTGAAAGGGGCCTGTGCTCAGCTGGGGCTGGGCTCTGTCTCCAGCAGCACTGACACAACCAGAGCACACAGCCTCGAGCTGCACCAAGGGAAATACAGGTTGGATGTTAGGAAAAGTTTTTTCCAGCAAGGGTGAGAAAGTTCTGGAATGGCTGCCCAGGGAGGTGGTGGAGTCCCCATGCCTGGGTGTGTTTAACAAAGCCTGGATGTGGCACTGGGTGCCAGGGTTTGGCTGAGCTCTTGGGGCTGGGCTGGACTCCATGATCTTGAAGGTTTCTTCCAACCTGGTGACTCTGATAATTTTAATGTGAGATCCTGAGGCCTGCACACCTGCTCAAGGCCTGACTGAAGCTGTAAAAATGAGCTCCAGCCTCCCCTGGTCCTTTCAGGCTGCCATGCCACATTCTGAGGACATTTCAGAGGATTTGGGCTCCGTTTCTGTGGCTGTCACTGCTCAGCAGCTCAGGACAGGGCAGTGCCTTTGTGGGGTTTTTATTTGTGGGGTTGTAAAGCACAGCAGGACTGGACTAAACCCTTCACTTCCAGCAGGAAATTGGATGGTGGAAAACTGCCCTGTCCCTCATGGACTCTCAGTGCTGCCAAAGGAGCAACTTCTATCCCTGATTTCACTGAAATGTAATTCAGTACAGATGCTACACAAAGATAATAAACCACTAATGTGTTGCTTCCTCTCTTCCAGTGGCTTGGTGGTTTTTTTTCCTTTTTTCCCATAACTGGACACTCCAAATGCCTGAAGAATTAAAGGCTGAGGGAAGAACAAAGTGAGATTCCAGGCAGTTTTCCTGAGGAGCAGCTCCTGGCTGCAGCCAGGCCCTTCCCAGCGGGATACTGATGGGAAGGAGTTGTCAAAATCCACAAGTCACTGCTGGAGTGTTTTAACAGCTCCTGCCAGCTGGGAATCCTGAGGGATTGGCTTGTTAAATGGACTCCACAGGTGTCACCAGCAGGAGCAGCGCCCTTACAAATCTTACTTGGATAGAAGGAAATGCTGGAGCTTTCCCCCTCCTAGTGCTGCCTATCCAACAGCAGATTGGAAAAATAAAAAGTTGGGAAATGTCTCCTGTAATTCTCTGGCATTCACAGACTTTGGATAAACAAATGTGACCTTACACTGATTTATTTTACTTCAGAATGTTACATCAGAGTTGTGGTGAGCACAAAGTCCTGCAGTTCCTCTCATATTATATCCAAATGGCCTCATTTGTAGGGAAAAAGTCATAATTTGATCATTCCTGGCTCTTTCAGGGGGGTGAACCAGGAACTTCACAGAATCCAGCTGACCCTAAAGAAAGTGGCAGAGAGGGCTGGGGCTATGGGGGGCATCAGGATGAGACCAGAGCTGCCTGCTCAGCTGCCTTTGGGTGGCTGCTGCCAGCAGGAGATTGCTCAGCACCTCCTGACACCTCCCTGGGGCTGGAATCCCCTGGGTGCTGAGCCCTGGCTGCCACAGGAGCTGCTGGAAATGAGTTCAGTTACCCAGACACTGCACTGGGAATGTCCCTGAGCTGTCCCACCAGTGTGGCATGGAGTGTGTTTAACTCCAATAATGGAGAGAGGGCTGGGAGGGCTTAAAGGAGACAGAAATCCCTGTCAGAGGAGCTGGGAAAGGCAGGATGCCCTGATCAATTAGATAATTATTGCCACCAATCATTCAGAGAGAAATCAAACACAACTACTCAAGTTGCAATCACAAAAGAATTCAGGAGCAAAGATGCCCATCCAGCAACCCTGAAATTTGCCTCAGTGATAACAACAGAACAGGAAATCACATTTACATCAGCGCCACAACCACTACAAATAAAAGCAAGATTCCACATGTAGGGAAAGTGTTTCTGTCTCCTGGGTTATAAATGATTTTTTCTTTGTCATTAGTGCTCCTGCTTCTTTTGCTGAATAAACAATCCCACCTGATTTCCCTGCTCCACATGAGCTGTGCAAGCAAATAATATTTTCATTTCTTTTCCCCTCGCCTAGGAGGAAATCTTTCCTTTCTATTAGGAGATGGCTGCATGGGAATATTGGTCAATGATGTATGAAATGAGGGGAAGAGTGAGTGAGAGGCTGTCTGTAGGTAATTCAGATAGAGATTTATCTAAAATAACTGGATATTGTTAGATGTTATTTCTGTGGGTTTAGCCCCTCAGTGAGTGTCATTTCACAAACCAGAGGGAACAACATTGTTCTCACCTGATTTTGTGTGTGCTTCACTTCTTTCTGCTGGAGAGACCCAAACTGTTCCTGTGTGCCACAAATCCTGGGGTGACACAACCTCAGGGAAATGTGTTCCCCATTTCTTGGGAAAGGATCCCCATGTTGGGAAGAAGGAGCCTCTTTTTGTCTCAGGAGGATCTGACTCAATGTCTGGGTTTGAAAATCCAGGTGTCTGCTAAGGAAGGCAGGAGCCTCCCCTGAAATGGAAAATGCAAACCCCCTCCTTCCAAATAATTTTATATATATATAGAATATAAATATTAAATAATTTTATATATAATATAAATATTAAATAATCCATAATATTATATGATTATATTGACACTGACACATTTTCTGAAAAATACCTTTGCTAGGATTTTTCTCCTGAGAAGCTGAGAAGCCTCAGGAACAAAATGTAACCAATGGTTATCTGCTGCTGTGGAATGCAACAGGTGCATCTGGGATTGGGCTCATGTGGATTGTTTTTACTTAATGACCAACCACAGTCCAGCTGTGTCAGGGCTCTGGTCTGTTATGAGATTTTATTATTCATTCTTTTCTAGCCTTCTTATGTCTCCTTTCTCTTTCTTTTAATATAGTTTTAGTATATATTTTTTTAAATATAATATATATAATAAAATAATTAATCCACCTTCTGAAACATGGATTCAAGATTCTCATCTCTTCCCTCATCCTGGGGACCCTCAAACACCACCACATTATATATAGAATTTATAATTATAATATTATATATTACAATTCTAATTTTGAAATTAAGGGGCTCTCAGGCAAAGATATGGGAGTAGGAATAACAGTTCTTTAGTAGGGAAATTAGAATACAAGTGGAATAGCACAAAAACCCCTGCCAGAGTCAGCCCATGCCCTGTCCCCTGTGTGTCAGGGGGTGGCACAGCCCCATCCCATGGGGGCTCAGCCCTCCTGCAGTGCCAGCTGTGGCTCTGCTGGAGCAGGGATCCTGCACAAGGGGGGAGTTTTCCTCTGCAGCCCCAGGGCTGCTGGAGATGGGCCTGGGCTCCCTCTGGCCATGCAGGGCAGCAGAAGCTGCTCCTCTGGCAATGCACTGGGCAAAGGCTGCTGTGCTGTCCCAAAGCTCAGATTGGATCCAGGTAGGAATGCTTGGCTCCTCCCCTGGGCGCAGCATCTCCCCATGGGATGCTGGAATTGGATCAGCCCTGCAGGGACACTCAGTGGCCATGGACAGCAGAGATCTCCTGGAGGGAGGAGTGGCTGGGGGAGAGATAAAGGAAAAACTGCCCCAAGAACAGCAGAGAACTGCCCCAGCTCTGACAGATGGGGACAGAACACACACCCCAATAACATCCTGTGCCCTAAGACACCTCAGTGGATGTGCTGCTGGCACTGGGAATGCCCAGGAAGGCACAAATGTGGTTCAGGGCTGTCACTGAGGGGAAAACAGACAGATGTGTTTGGGAAACATTCCAGCAGATGCTGGGACACATCCCAGCTTGGTCCCTGCCAGGAGCCAGGCTCTGCCCAGGGGGACAGAGCTGGGACAGCAGCTGGGCTGAGGGATGGGAACTGTGAAGGCAGGAGAACCACGAAGCCTCCATGAACTCCAGCTGCACTTGGGTATCCCAGCTCTGGCTCTCCCTGGAGGCAGAACCTGGGTGGAGACACTGCAGGAGCTGAGCTCAGACACCAAGCCAAGCTTTGACCATCAGCAGCCCTCAGAGATCTGCAGCCCTTTGCCCCCCTCACAAGGATATTTCACTTTCAGGCACCTGGGGGAAGACAAACCTAAAAACAAAACTTTTCCCCCAGATTTTGTAGCATTTGTGCAGTGCCAGGACTGCTGGGGTCCTGCTCCCTTCCCATCAGGCATTAGGGAATAATTGCTACAAATATTAGGCAGAAATTTAAATATATGAGCAAAATCGACCTATCTGGAACTCAGCTAAGCCACATATGATTGGCAACACCCTTCTTGCTCCACAGGGAACATTCCAAGGGTTTGAGCTATTTCAGGCATCATCTCTTCCCACAACAAAGGAGCCTGGGTGGCAGAGAGTGCAAAACCTGAAACACGAGGGCTGTTTAAAACATCTCTTAGCAACCCAGAGATACCCCAAAGCCACTGCTGCAGGAGAGCACTGGTGCCAGTGCTTGTGGGATTTCTGCTTTCCTTGGATCCTGGTGAGGAATTTAGAAGCAGATGCAGGGAACTTGACAGCCTTTATCTTTTTATCTCACCCATTCTTATTCAGATAATTGTCTAATCCTTATTTGAAGCTCCCCAAGGTCTTGGCCTCAGTGATTGAAGTTTCAGTCGTGCTCTGGGGTTTGAAGAGCAAGAAAAATCCAGAGGATGTTCCCTTGTGCTGGAATTCAGGCTGTTCCAGGTGGGGGCAGCTGAGAACAGCAGAGATTTCAGCACCAGGGGCAGGGAGGGCATGCAGGGCTGCAGACGTGGCAGGGCTCCAGAGGCCACCCAAACCCAAATCCTGATGGAATTGCAGAGCTGGAGCCTGAGGGACACCCAGTGCTCAGCACTCCTCCCCTCCCATTTTACAGCATGTCCCATTTTCCACAGGTCAGCTGAGTGCTCCTCACTCTTCACTGCTCTGTGGAGAAAATGGCCTTGGGTTTTACTGGGGGGAGGGAGGGAGGGAAGGAGGTGCTCAGTGTGATCTCCAGAGGTTAATTCCAGATGTGGGGCGGCCACTGAGTGCTCAGGTGGATTCTGCTCTGACAGGCAGAGCTTCCTTCAGATCCCCAAAGGAAAGGGCAAAACACATCCCAGTGAGCAGAGAGGAAAATGGGGAAAATCTGCCACAGCTTCTGGAAGGGGTGCTGGGGAGAGGGGTGTGTGAGGGAAAAACCTTGTGATAAGAGAGGGGAAGAACAAACCATGTGATAGAACAAACTATCAGTGCAATATAAAGACTACTCAGTGCAAATCCCCAATCAGCCAGTGCAAAACAACAACTAAATAACCTTTTAGTGCCACACAACAAGCTTCCATCAAAGAAGGTTTTTTCTGAATGTCCTCCCCACTCAGGTGAGCAGGGATAACCATCCAGGAAGTTTAACCAAGTCATATTTTAAAGTCAGATAATTTAAAATCCCTTGCTGAGGGCTCCTGAAAGCATTCCAGAGCTAAATGCTCTGCATTTCCTGGCTGTCTCCACAAGGACATTTCCACCACCCCAGGGTGCTCCAAGCCCTGTCCAGCCTGGCCCCATCACCCCTCTGAGAGGTGTTCAACACCTGAGCTCTTGCAGAGGAGGATCCTGCAAGGGAAGGGAAGGGCTGGAAATTTGTTTACTGAATCTCAGTCTGAGGTGAGTTTTAGCTCTCTCATGAGGCTTTAGCCACATAATTGCAAATAGTTCTTTTAGCTGAACTTCATAACTCTGAGTTGCAGTGATTAAACTGAAATTCCCATCCCAGACCTGCAGGAAGATGAGGCCTAATAACAACTGTTAAATCTCAATATCACATTCAGCCACCTCAGTAATCTGTTTAAAAAAGCAAACATCTGCAATCTCATTATCAAGCAGCCCAGGGGCTGAAACCTCCCAAGTGGATATGTTGGGAAAGAGAGAAATTTTGCTTAAAAAGGAAGCTTATCTCATCAGGATGAAAAATCTCAACCAAGGAAAGCAAAATGTGCTGGAAAACTTAACCACAACCTTTTTTGTCTCTCAGCGTCTGAGAAATTAAAATTCTCCCCCTCTGAAATCCAGATCCAGCCCATCTTTTAGAACAATGGCTTCAGCTTTATCACAGTCAGCACAGAATTGTTTCTTTGTGACAAGCACAGCTAACACAACAAATAACCTCACATTCTTCAGGGGTGCTGGTAAATAAATAAAACGAATTCCTGGCACCAGCACAGCTCCCAGTATTTCAGTGTGATAACGATGCTCTGGGGCATTTCATCCCTGCACAGCCCTCATCCATCCCAGGCAGCCAGGGCAGCTTTTCTCCTTTCACCAGTCAAGAGAGAGGAACCAAATGCTGAGGCTGATCTTGCTGAATGTTTCTGGGTGGCTGAGCAGAACCCTGGCTGCATGATGATACACGCATACAATAATCCAGAAACTCAGTTTCACACAGCTCACAGCATTGCTGGTGCTTCAGCTGCTCCTGGAAGACAAAGTTTCTTGGGAAGGATGACAGAAAACATCATTACATTCATTAACTCCACCCTGTTTCTGTAAATTTGAAGGATTGCAGAGATGTGGACACAGTTAACCAGCACTGCAAAGCCCATTTTAAAGCACTCCATTTTACATCTTCAGTTCTCTACTGTTTTTCTGTGAAATCCAGAATGAGGGGGCTCTACCTCCAGGAAGCAATTGAAGCCTTAAATGCACATTTGACTGAGTAAATTACCCAGCAACTGCTCTGAGCATCCAGCTGGAGACAGGCAGAGATGAACTCAGGGACAAGCACAGCAATGGGTTTTATGCTACAGAATTCACCTCTCTTGGTGGGAAGCAGATGCTGAAGGCTTTGGAAGCACTCTGATATCCTTGATTTCCTTCACAGCAGAAATGCACTGGCTTTAGAAGGGGTGCTTCTAATTAAACTGTTGTTAATGTGTTGTAGTTAATAAATAAATGTGGGTTCAAGCCTCAGCATTAAAATTTGAATTTGACAAAACGTGGGCTGGTTTAGATCTGGGGGTTTATTTTAGCAGGCTGTAAAAGAGATCAGATCCCATTCTGCTTTTCAAACATGGAATTTCTACCCATGGAAAAATGATAAATGATGGAGAGCTGTCCTGTCAGCAGAGGACAGAGTGAGGAACAGTGGAAATAATATTTTGTTACTGACTTTCCTTGGAATGGGCAAATGGGCAAATTCCTTTCATCTCCCCACCCAATCCATAGCTGTGCAAACCAGGGCACTGAGGATGTGCTGCTATTCCAGACCTTGCACGGGACACTAATCTCCTTATGCTCCTAAATCAGCTCCTGTTTTAGCCCAGGACAGCCTGACATCTCTGCTCCTCCATCAGCTCTGCCTCAGTGTCCCCCTGGGCTGATCAAACCACAATAATGAACATTTTACTGACCCTGCACAGGCTTTGGGACCAGTGTCCAGCCCAGTTCAGCAGCTCTGTCCTTGCCTGGGGTCAGGGGCAGCAAAGCAGATTCCAAATGGGAGCACCTGAAGATTTCCCTGCCAGGCTCCCACACCAGGCCATGCCTGTTACACAAGACTTAGATTAAAAATCAGAAACTGTTGCCAAAATATTGGTGAAAGGGCTGGCAGGGAGTGTTTCAATAACTTCTGTTTCGAACATCACATGCTCCAACTCAGCTCTGCCTTAAGAACAGAAAAGCCATGTAGGTAATTTTTAAATTACTTTTTTGCCATTAGGACAGTGTCTTGTACCCAGAAGTTGAACACAGATGGCCCTCAAGACACCTGTAATTCTTTGTCTGCAGTAATAAACATGCAAAATGAATAATGAAGAGGCACCTGAAGCCATTGGAAGCCCTGTCCACAAGCAACACTTGCTGTGACTCCATAATTTTATTTTCCTTTCTAAATAAAAGATACTAAAATGGGTTTTTTTTGACTCAGTAACACTGAATACATCATTGCAACAAGAGGCCTGGGTGTGATAGCAGAACTGATAAGGTGACCTAGGCCAGGGAGGAATTAGGGGGAAAGTGTTTTAGATGTGGCTGAAAAGATCCCAAATGCCAGCACTAGCAGCTGTGCCTGTGGAAAACTCAACAAAGCTGGGAATGCCCAGGGGAAAGCAGGAAAACACAGCCAGATGGAGACATCCCCTCCAAAGCAGCAGCTGGAACTGCACAAGGAGAAATCTTCCAGGCCATTCTGGGAGAGGATCCCAGCACTCAAAGAAATGAAGAATCTGAATTCTTGCATGATTTCCATGTGTACACAGAGTAGGAAGTGTTCACAGGGACGAAAATACCTGGTTTGAACCAAGAAGGAAAGGTGGAATTGGTGCTGGAGTTCACTGAGGAGAGCCAGGAAATTCTGCTTTTGTCTCCAAAGCAGCCCAGGCTGGCAGCAGCCGTGCCAGCCCCTGTCACTGTGATATTTTCTGAAAAATCCCTTCACCAGGATTTCTTCTCCTGGGAAGATGAGAAGCCTCAGCTTCTCCACGTTTTGCTGCTCTGGAATGTGGTCTGGAGATTGTTTATCCAAACATGTGAATTGTTTTTAATTAATGACCAATCACAGTCCAGCTGTGTCAGACACTCTGTGTCAGTAACGGGTTTTTATTATTCATTCTTGTTAAACCCTCTAATGTAGCCTTTCTCTTTCTTTAGTATAGTTTTAGTATAGCATAATAAAATATAATATAATGTAATGTAATGTAATATAATATAATATAAATTATATATCATATATTATATATATTATTATATATTATTATATATTATTATATATTATTATATATCATATATTATAAATTATATATAATATATTATTAGAACACATATTATTATAATATATGATATATTATATGATTGATATGATATGATATGATATATGATATTATATAAATAATAATATAAAAGCCTTCTGAGAACATGGAGTCAAATTCTCATCTCTCACCTTGTCCTGGGCACCCTCACACCACCACAATGCCCCACGAGCCAGCCTTGGAGCAGCAGTGGGACAGGACTGGAATTTCAGTGGATGGGATGAGCCTGGAGGGCTTTTCCAGCCAGGATGGTTCTGTGGCTGGGACACAGGTGTGACCCCCCAAACAATCCTGGGGAGCAGCAGCATCTCCCAGAGCCCCCACAGGACTGGCACAGCCAGCACCCCATGGAGCTGCCCTCAGCTGGCCCAGCCAGACAAGGAGATTTTGTCAACATTTCCTTGATTTGGGGAGGGGAGAGAATAAAGCTGAAACAACAGCCTGGCTTTTAAGTTATAATAAAACTCCTGCAGCTGCTGTGATTCTCCCAGCTGAGATCAAGTTTGGACTCCTGAGTTTTCAGACAGCAGCCTGGTGTGTGATGCTCCCTGCTGCTGCCAGGGCCCACAGTGACAGGCCCTGCTGTAAGGACAAGCAATTTGATTTATTTTATTTTATTTTATTTTATTATTTCTTATTGGGGTAGAATGCATTGAAGCACTAGAACTGCTTCTGTTCCCTGCTAATGGTGCCACAGCTTCACTGACCCATCCTGTTCTGTCCCCCTGGGGGCTGAGCCGTGGTTTTGGTATTTCACTCTCTGCTCTGACTGGGATTTGCTCTTTGTTGTGCTCTGGCCTGTACTTCAGGGCAATCCCTTGTTGGAGACACTCAGGCTGCTTGTCACAGAGCTCTGCAAACAGAAGAGCTCTTCACAAATCCTGTGTGTCTGGGGCTCTGCAGGATGGGAACATGTTCAGGAGCTGTGAATCTTCCAGAACATTTGAGCACAAATCCCTGGCAGAACAGAAATACATCTTCACACTTCAAGTTTTAATGAAAACAATCAGCACATTCCAGTGTGTGTTTTCTCCATTTATGTATTTTCATTCAAAATGCATCTTCATACATTCTTTACAAGTATTTTACTTCAAATATTTAATGAACATCACAGAAAATGCAACATAGAATCAATTTGGCTTTTCTTTAATAATCTGTTCCCAAGGCACTACACATATGGCTACACCTTTACACATAAATAAGTGTGCAGTGGATCAGAGTCTGGATTATTATTATTCATAACTAGGAGAGGACTGTATTTTGCTTTTCAAAATTCAGGAACAATCCAGCAGAGGCTTTTGAGTTATCACAGGAGTCAGCAGGTGTTCTGTGGATGAGGAATTGGAGAGCTCAAGGCCTCAGAGCTGTAAGCACTCCTCGGTTTGAAGAATTTAGAAAGGTAAATAGGTGCAAGAGATAATAATGGGAAATTCCATTTAATGCAGGACAAAGGCAGGGGATGTAGAATTACCCTTCATGAAGGGAGTAAAGCTTGGCAAGGCACTCAAACCAGGCAAAACCTTCAGACAGCTTTCCCCAGCTGAATCCATCAGTGGATTGTACAAATCACAGAGGGGGAAAAATGAGGATCCCTCATCCAATTCTAATCCAGCTGTGGAGAGTGAAATTTTTACAAGTTAAAAAGGAAAATAAAATAATTAAAGCTACAAGTTTTGATAGCTCTGCAGCTCAGGTATAATTTTTGACAAAAATTACAGTTTGGTTAACTGAACCAAAACATTCAAGTTTTGGTTCAGGTAACCAAAACTGAATATTACTTTAATGAAATTTCACCCATTAGGTCATTAAGATCAGTCCATTTGTTTCCCTTGTTTTTCATTATCTACTGTGGAGTCATTCTGGTTTTCTACTGGTGGAAACACATCCCATCCCATGCTGTTTAATTTCCTTAAAAATTTTATTTGCCCATTTCTGGTTTCAAGAGGACTTTAACTTGCAGCTGTTTAAATCAGCAAGGAAACAAAAAGATCATCTCAGAAGGAATTGGAGTCAACTCAAGCTATATTTTAATTTTATGACTGTTCATTTTCTTATATTGGCAATTCCCAGTCAACTCCTCAGGTGAGAGAACATGACATTTTTAACCACTGAAATGCCATAATTTTGAGGTAACTGTGGGCTTCTGGTTGTTATTGCTTAAGATTCAACAGAGGCTGCATCAGAAATGAGCCTTTGAGGAAACCAAGTCTATTATCCCTGCTAGCTGGGGCAATGGCAACCATCATGAAAGTAAAATTACTGCTATTAAATCAAGAAACTAATTAGAATCAGATCATCAAGTTCCTTTTCTGCTGGAGCCTTGATCTCCTGGCATGGCACAGGTGATTTACTCCAGAGCACACACCAGGGCTGAGCTGAGCCTGTCGCTTTAGTGCTTTTCTGATGCTTCTAGAAATTCAATAAACAGCTCAGGAAGGCTCAGTGGCACTTGTGGATGTGGATGTGGGCTGGCAGCTCTCAGAGAGGAAGGCAGAGCTCAGGAAATCTGGCTCAGGGTGGAGTCAGAGGGAATCAGCCTCTGCTCCCCCTGCACAGCCCTGAGCAGAGCAGGAGCCTTCAGCTGAAGGTCTCAGACACAAATCCTGGCCTTGATTCCCTCCCTCCACCAACAGAGATCAGTGAGAGATCAGATGGAAGGAGCAGGAGCACAGCTGGGCTCCAGCATCTCAGACACACAGGAGGGATCTCTGTGGTTCCCACAAGGAGACCTGGGCTGGCTCTGACAGGGTTGTGTGAAAAACACGTTCCCTGTCCTGGGAAAATGTCAAAAGTTTAATAAAAGACCATGGGAGACAAGGACCACAGAGCAGAGGTAATTATGGGATCAGCCAAGAGCACACCTGCTAGTTTGGGAACACCTTTATATCCCATTTCTATTGCATCAGCCTGTTACATATTCATCAACAATTATGCATGGTAAACTCTTTCCCCAAAGTAGTTTACATGTTCCAAGAATTGTTTAGCATGGCTCCTCCTCAGTTCCACCTTTTAGAGCATGCAGATTCCTTGCTTGTGGTTTTAGTCCATTCTTATCATCTCCTGTTTCTGGGCCTTGGTCCACAAACCTTCAGACACTGAGTGCTGATAACTGGAATATCTTAGCAGGGTCCTCATGCTGTGTTTATTGGATGTGATCCCATCCAAGCAGCATTTTAACACAGGCATACTTATATCAGCTATTTCACTAAGCTTAATGAACAACAGAAATAAAAACTTTATAACAAAGTTACTTTAACACCACACATATAAAATCCATTTTAATACTTGCAAAAAGCCAATATTTTAATATGTATCTGTAACATTTGGGAGGCTGTGCACCCTGAAATCCCCTTCATCCCCACACCTGGGAATCTCCTGGGCATGGCAGTGTCTGACCTGCCTGCCAAGCTCCCTGCCAGCTTCCTCCCATCAACCTTCTCCTGCTCTGGTGCTTCAGCCCCTCACATGGAGCACAGGCATTTCACAAATATCCACCAGTGAGCTCAGGAAACCTGGGGGAAAAGCACAGGACTTGTGAGGGTCCCATATTGAGGATGAGAAAGGTGATTCACTCCCAATGATACAAGCAATTAGACAATTAACAAAGGTTAATAATGAATAACATCTGTCACAGCAAGAAGTGCCCCAATGAGAATCCAGGCTGCCACTCCCACCTTATAGGAGCCATATTCTCTTTATGCCTTTGATTTCCCAGCACTCACCCTTATTTCCCTGTCTTTGGACAGTAATCAGTGTTTTAAATGTTCTTCAAAATTATATGAGTCAGTACAAATTGTCTTCCCATTTGTACCCTTAATTGGGTTTTAAGGCCATTTTAGGCATCTGCATGCTCCCAAGTCTAACAGGAACTCTTAAAAGCCTGAAATAATTTGGGACCAGAACTGACACCTGAGGGTCATTCTATTAATGGGAGTTGAGAGTTACCAGTTTTACAGTTGTTTTGTTTATAACCAGAGGGAAGGACAGGTTTACTCAGTAGCTGCAGCATTACTCAGCACAGAGACCTGAGGAATGTTCCAGAAAGCAGCAAGGAATTTGCCTGGTCCACAAATAAAATCACTATTTAAGATTAAGGGGCTCAGAGTAGGACATTGAAGGTCTCAAATGTCTACACACAAAAGTGGCACAAACCAGTTGCCAAACTTCAGATGAATGTTTATTTTCTGAGTTATCAAACAGCCACAGAAAATTAAGAGAGAAGTTCTTTCCCAAAAAATATAATCACTCAAAACAAGTCCCCTCCTTCCCACAGGGGAAATGCTCAGAGCAACATTGATGTTCCTGCCTCCAGGACCATGAGGCTGCTCAGAAATGAGCTTAAGCTCAGGAGAGATTCTAAAAGTCCTCTGAACTACAAAATCAGTCCAGGTTCTCCAGTAGAAATAATATTCCACCAGCAAAGGACTGGAAAGGAAAACAGAAAATCCCTTGCTGATAGGACCCACAGCAGGTGTAGGGCACTTCAGTGCTTCAAGAAATTGGAATGAATAAATTCTGTGGTTTTAGGCTAAACACAGAGTCAGTATAAAAAGCTGCTAATTTCTAAATTAAAGCATTTGCTGAACTGGCAAAGTAACTCATTGGTTTGAAGGTATCCTGACAGATTCCCAAAAGAGTCAACCTATTACCAAAGCACACTGATTAATAAGTGCAGTATTGATCTGCCAGGAGCAGGGGATGCCTTTGCTGATCCCCTTGGAAGCTCTTCCCACTGCAATGCACTGGGAATTCAGCAGGATGGGCCACAGGGAAATCATGAGGCAAAAATAATAAAAGGAGAGAAGAAAATGAAGGAATCTCAAGCCTTCACTAGACAGGTTTCTGATTCTCCTCTTTTCCATGAATTCATGTCATGTTCAGGCTGTAACATTCCTTGGAAAAGCAAGGAAAAACCACTGCTCTCCAATATCCAGCTATTTAAATCACCTCCAATAACTCTGTACAATAATTCTGGAAAAAGAACTGATGCAAACCTGCAGACAAACAACCAAAGTGAGCTAGAAACCAACCCCTCTGGGTGTCCCTGGACCTGGGCTTTTCCAGGCTGCTGGTGTGAAGCAGCACTGAGTTATTCACACACAAAAGGTTTGAGGCTGTTGGGGAAGATGGGAATTAGAAATTCAGTGTCCACTGGATGTTTCCATACACATGGATATCCATCCCTGTGAATGGAGATTTGATAACGCTGCCTCATGGAACTTTATTGCATTTTCAGATGTTTTCCCACTGGGTTATTGAAATTCTGTAAGAAGGGAGGACTCAGGAGGAAATCTGCAGTTTGCAGGCACAAAGGAGGAAGATAAAATTTGCTGTTTCCCACCTCCTTAGGACAGGGGGAGGAAGGATATTTCTCCAGCTAAAAGCACAAGGAAAACCAGGAGGGCAGGGATGGCCTTGCTGACTGGAGTGTCGTTTCCAACACCAACCCCAAAGCATAATTAACAACAGCTGCCTACAATATGGATTTTCTTTTTTTCCCCTGTCTGGAACTCGGTTGCCACGTTCACCATCTCATTGGTATGCAGGGCTCTGATCTGCCAGGGACACCTGCCAGTCTCCAGCAAAGATCAATCCATTTGCTAATTAGGGATGGGAGTTAATGGCAGCTGAAACGGCCACTTGAAATACAGCAGCCCCTAAACAATGACTTCTCAGCGTGCTGCCTGCCCCAGAGCCTTTCCTCTGTCATCTTCTCAGCCTCTGCACTCTCCTGGATGATTTATGGTGTCTGGGGGCTCCTTGGCAGTACTTTCTGTGCTGATAAAGAGGAGAACCTTGACTGTATCTTAAATTGTCAACAAATGCTTGCAAATTTCCTAAGAGTTCTTGCATTTGTCCTTCATATTTCCAGAGTTAAAAAAAAAAATGTTCCAGCTTGAAACTGCCCTTTCCTACAGAGTAATGCCCATGAGCATCTCATTATTGAGCCCCAGGAAGTTTCCCCACAATCCAAATGTGCTTAATTCCACTGGCCTCACCCCATCATTCCCAACTGGATACCCAACCTCGTGCTGACAGCCCAGTTCATTCTGCTGGCATCATTAATTATTGGAGAAACACACCTGGCAAGAGTGAGTTTCACAGGCTAAAAGGGATAGTACAACTTTAATAGAAGGAGACATCAAAAAGCATTTGCCCAGAGCAAGGAATTCAACAATTGTGTTTAAATTTAATATAACAAGTAATAAAGAGTTGAGCTGGAGTCAAAGTCTGTCACTGGCTCCCCCACAATATTATTTATGGCTCTATATAGGCCCAGCTCCATGACTTCAGCAGGCAGAAAGCTTAATACCTTGTGACACAACTGGGCTGAGCCATCTAATATCACCCACAAATCCCTGAAAAACAAATACTCCTTCAAATAATTATGCTGTTCCAACATCATAACTTCCCAGGCAGTGCTGAAATGTCCTGTTTTAGGGAAGACCACTGAAAAGCCTTGTCTGTATCCTGGGCTTCAAATCAAAAACCTTTAATATTAGGATCACACTCTGCACTGAATAAATGTCAGAGAAATAAACTTGACGGAACAATATACTTTTCATGCTCTAAAATGAATTTTAAAAAGGACCTAGAACAGGAAACTACAAAGTCTTTAACCTCCAGGGGGAAAAAAATCAAATACCACCCAGGTCACTAATAATCTAATGTCAACTGTTTCCATAAAAAATGGGCAATGATAAATAATCAAAGCATTTAGTGGGAGCTGTGGGGATCTGGGTTATTCTCAGTTATCCTGTGTTATTCTCTGTGCATGTTGATTAGATTTTTAAAGAAAAGGAAATGTTTCTCCCAGCCCTGTTTCCCTGTGGTTTTTAACCCAGAGCATGAAATCTCTCCCTTTATTTTCTAGATCCTTCCAGATCCTGACCTCTCTCAGCCTGGCTGCCACGTTATCTTCCTGAGAAGGAAAACACCTCAGAGCAGCCAGTGCAAGGTGAACCTCTGGGCTGGACAGGTTTAGGACACAGGGCAGGTCTGGCTGGTCCAAACTGTACAGAATTCCAGAATTCCATAATCCCAGAATTCCAGATTCCTGCCTCCACGAGCTGCTGGCATTGAGCTGGCTCCTGCACTGCCCTTCCACTCACACACCCCTCTGATCACTGCTCTGGATGGGCACAAAGGGTACAAGAAACGTTTATCCCACATAAATTATTTTAATTTCCTGCAGCAAACTACAAGAAAAGGGCCAGCCCCAAGCAGCTCACTCAGCAAACAAGTGAATGTTACAACTTGAACAATGGGCAGGCAGAGCTGTTTATTTCACCACTGCATCAATGCATTTATTACTCTCCTGCATCCATCTCATGCTGCCCAATCCTTCTTTATAGGAAATGTAGAGATCAGCACAGAGTTCTCTGTTCCAAGAGACACAAGATCACTTCTGCTGCACTTCAAATGCGAGAGAAGACAAAAATCTCTTGTCCTTTGGCCAGGCAGTCCAAACTCAGCATGAGGACGAGACCCCAGTGACAGATAACACTGCACCCCAGGACTGGAGAATCAGGTTTTCTTGCCAAAAAAGACTTCAATGAAAAAAACCAAAAACCAACAAACAAAAACCAAACAACAAGAAGAACAAAAAAACCCCAAAAAATCCCAATTAAAAAAAAAAAAAAACACACACAAAAAAACCAAAACCAAACCATCAACCAAAAACCAAAAAAAACCACCCCAAAACAAACCAAAACAGGAAGTGGTATTAGCTAACCTGAAATAGCAATTTTAAAGCAAGATCCCAGAATAGAGAAGAGTTGCTTTTATCATGATATAACCTATGGCAATTGTACCTGAAAATACAGAAAGATTTCATGCCCTGGAATACTTTTTGCATCTTATTTCCATGAAGTGTCACATCCAAGGCCATCTGCCTTCATCGTCTTGGGTGTAATACACTGTCCTAAAGGTAAAAAAAGTAATTTAAAAAATCCCCTAGTGTTTCTCTTGGCTTTTGTGTTCTTGTGGCAGAGCTGGAGCTGACCGTGCGGAGCTTTTCTGTCACAGCTCCGGGCAGCCCTTTCTCGGTGTTTGTGCAATGTGGGATCCTGTGGGGATCAAACACACCCGGGGGGGATCAAACACAGCCGGGGGGGATCAAACACACCCGGGGGGGATCAAACACACCCGGGGGGAATAAACACACCCGGGGGGATCAAACACACCCAGCTCAGCTCCCCAGCCCCGCTCCCTCACCCTTCGCGAACCGCCGGACTCGCTCCAGCTCCTCAGAGCTCTCTCCAGACCCAGACTCGCTGTGGGGCTCAGCTGGGACGGGACGTGCAGCACAACCCCGACCCCACAAACCCGGCACCATCCAACACCGACCCCACAAACCGGCACCATCCAACACCGACCCCACAAACCCGGCAGGATTTCAGGGCCGGATTTTCCGCCTCAGCCGCGGCCGGCCCGGGCTCCGCTCCCCGCCCCGTTCCGCCCTCAGCGCCCGAGGCCGCCCCTTCCCTCCCGGGGGAGCCGGGCCGGGGTAAGGAGCGAGGTTCTGAGGGCCAGAGGGGGGAAAAGTCGCTCTTAGAGCCCGTCCCTGAGGGCTGAGAGCAGGGAGGGAAGGGCAGAGCAGCTCCCGGAGCCCGTGAGGGGCGGGCACGGCCCTGGCCGGGGGAGCTGCCGGGCACGGAGCCGCTCCAGGGCTGGAGCCGGGCTGGGAGAGCTGGAAGTGCTGCAGAGAAGGCTCCAGGGAGAGCTCAGAGCCCTTCCAGGGCCTGAAGGGGCTCCAGAGAGGGACTGGGGACAAGGCATGGAGGGACAGCACCCAGGGAATGGCTCCCACTGCCACAGGGCAGGGATGGATGGGATATTGGGAATCAGGAATTGTTCCCTTTGAGGGTGGGCAGGCCCTGGCACAGGTGCCCAGAGCAGCTGGGGCTGCCCCTGCATCCCTGGCAGTGCCCAAGGCCAGGCTGGACACTGGGGCTGGGAGCAGCCTGGGATGGTGGGAGGTTTTTTCCCACTATCTCATCTAACCATACTCTCTTTCCATTTCAGCTCATTCCCCCTTGTTTTGACACTATCTGCTGTTAAACAGGCTTACCTACCTGCAAATAGTCCTACCTTTTCTTTCCTGTAATTTCCTTTTAGACACTAGAAAGGGAGAAATTAGAATTTTTTTTAATGAAGAATTTTATCCAAGCATTACTGTAATCCACTACAGATTTGAAAAGAACAGTGCTCAGATTTCACAGCTCATGTTCAGTGGTAGTTGGTTCTGTACATTTACCCTGTGGATCTGAACGTGTGCTGCTCGAATCCCTGCTTTGGCTTGATCACGACCGAGTTGTGATTTTACCCACCTGTTGTGGTGGTTAAATCTGGTGGGATGTGCCTGTAGCATCCCAGTGTTCCTCCCATGTTGCTGTGAGCAATCCTGTGAACCTGATTTTGTTTTTGTTTTTGTTTGCAGTGCTGTCCCATGGCAGCTGCCCCAGCAGAGAGCTCCAGGAGCCAGGGGAAGGGGCTGGAGTTGAGCCAGGGTCACAGCAGCTCTGCCTTGGACTATTCAGGAGACACCTTTGAGTCCTTCAGCGAGGAGGAGGAGAGTGAAGCACCTGGATCCTGGTGTTCCACAGAGGATTTGGAGGGGGCAGCTGTGTCAGAGGCTTTGGAAAGCTCAGCATCACTGGCAGGGCAAAGTGCTGCAGGTATGCAGAGCTCTCCCTGCTTGAGGCCTGCCTTCCACAGCTTCAGTCAGTGCAGGGGGGACTCGAATCGGTAAAAATAAACATGTGAAAATTGCATACAGTGTCCTTGCTGTGCAAGGTGCCCACCAGATCCATGCTTCAGACAGCTCCATGGGAAGGACTTGGCCATGGAAATCCTTCCTTAGTAATCTTGTGATGCTGAAATTCTGTTGGCACCTTAAAAAACAATTCTCCAAGCTACTTTTTACCATGTATGAAAAGTAGCTGGGCCATAAAACAGTTTTTCCATGGGATAGTTCCATGATTTGAAATACTGAAGAGGGCTGGGTAGGACCTTAAAGCTGCAGCAGAGGATGGATAAAGCAGAAGCTGAAATCTGTGGCCTCATCTGTGTTTTGCTGTGGCTCAGGGTTTCTCCTCCCTAGCAGGGAGAACTGGCACATTCAAGTGGAGGATTATTTGCCTCCCACTTTGCTTTCCTCACAATGTGTGTTCAAAGTTGCCTTTTTTCTTTGCAGAGGAGGAGTTTGAAGCAGTGGATCCTGCAGCTGTGGAAAGAGCTGCCATAGGGAAATGGATTGATGCCATGGGAAAATGGATTGATCTGAAAAATAAAGACACTGGGATTAGGCCAGACAAATCTGTCCTCAGAACTCCTGCTGGTGAGTTGGGTAACTTCAGCAGAGCCTGTAATTGTTTCTTTTGGAAGGAGATGTAAACTTGACTTAAATTTTATACACAGGCTATTAAATTAAGCCAGCTAATTAGCCTGGCTTAATTAGCCAAGTAATTAAGTGCAAAGTTTCTCTTTTATGCTTTCTTGGAGAGCAGTTTGTGTCCCATATCACACATGGCTTTGATGCTGCCCCCATGTAGTGACATTATCCTGGTGATGCATTACCACAAAACCTGGAAAAGTACATTCAAAAATGTCCCCGTGTTTGGCATTTAATTGTTTAATTTAATTCAGTTTTTTTCTCTCCAGCTGTAGAGGTACTAGGAAATTTGGGCATTTTCCCCTCCAAAATGAACATGACCTCAGAATTTATTGTGTGAAACGGGTTTTCCCCCTTGTTAATCAACAGTATTGATAATTGAATTATTTGTTTGCCCTTTTTTAGTTCCTTTCCCAAGCTGAGGGAGGCAGTAGGGCACCAATTTTGGCAGGAACAATGGAGCAGCTTTACCCAAATAATGATGGAGTGCAGGGAGGAGGAGGAGGAGAAGGGAAAGGAGGAAGGAAGGATCCATTTCCATGTACCAGTTATGCAAGGAACTGTGAGAGCAGATGGTGGGATGCAAGCCCTGCTAAAGTCTGTCAAAAAGTGGGTCAGAGATGCTATTTTTAATTAAGAAAAAAGAGCAAGAAAGCTGTAACTGAGCAAAAAATAATGGGAGCAGACGGGGAACCTTCCTCAATCTACACGTTGATGGGAGGCGAGCACACTCGGAGTTCTGTAGGTCACTGTGGGACAGTGATCCTCCTGCCTGGGCCCTTCATGGTGTGGGATTTGTGCACAGCATCCTCAGAACACCCCCTGTCCTAAAGAAGCAGCAGCTCAGGTCACTGCCAGGCTGGTCTGAGTGGCAGAGCTCCCTCCCCACAGTGGCAGTGCTGGGGGCTCCTGACTCATCTCCTGCACTCCTCTGCTCTGCAGTCAGGGGAGTGTGAGCAGCTCTTCCTGGCCTCTTCCTCCAGGAGAATCTTCCCAAAATACATCAAAGTCCTGTGACTGATTCCTGGAGACACAGAATGGGACCTGCTGGGTTCAGAGGCACTGAAGGAAGGGTGAGCCACAGCTGAAGGTTGAGGATGTTTTCCCTTGAAAGTTGTGCTCAGAGGATTTTATTCATGGAAGCCCTTGCAGATCCCTGCAGTTCTGCACCAGGGAATGCTGTGCCTTTGGCTGGTGGCTGCTGATGGCAGGGAGGGTCAGAGTGCTCACTAGGGCTGGAGCAGCAAATCCTGTGCCATGACCTTGAGGTGAAGGATGCAGAGCTGGCTTGTCCTTGCTGCTCCTGTCACTTGTCCCTGTGGCAGCCTCGGGTACATTGGTGCTTCCAGTGTTCCATATGAAAAGCACAAAATATGGTTTATTCTTTTCTTTGATGCAAACACAGTGCCCAGCCATGCTATCCCCAAATCAATCATAATTAGCCAGGCATTGCATTTTTTTTATTGCAGAATATTACCATAAAATAAACACAGCAGATAATCTTCTGATATCTGTAAATGCTTCTCTTGAACTTCATCCTTCAGCACTTGGTAATCTCCAACTCTTGTATTGTTTTAGCAGCTTGGAGATGTTTTTTAGTGCAGTAGATGAGCTCACCTGGAAGTGGATTGCTGCACACTGAGTCCCCTCAGAACACTCAGCTCAGTGAATCACTGAGCACACAGGGTTCTCTGAATTGGGGTTTGTTTTATTGCCTCAAGACTTTCCTTCTCATCTTACTGCTAATAGGGTTAAATGTGATGGGGGGAGCAAAAGGTTCTGGTTTGCCTGTAGGAACACTCTGGAATGTCATTTTTATTTTTCATGGTTTTCTTTGTGGGCTGAAAGAAGGAAAACACACTGGCCTCAGGAGAAGTGAGAAATTTTCATCAGAGTTCTTTGTCCTTGCACCCCAGTGTGGAAGCATGAGCTGTTGTTAGGCAAATGCATCACAACATGAGTGTAAATCCTCAGTTCCACAGAGATTGCTCCATGTTAGTCATCTTTAAAAAGTACTCAGGAAAAGGCAATTCTTCAGCTTGGCTGTATCTGAGAATTCAGGTGGGGCTCCTGAGCCCCCTGGCTGGTGCTGTGCTCACAAGCTGCCTCTCACTTTTGTCAAGTGTCTCCATCAAATGCTTTGCCTGTTTGTTTTTCTGCACTGTTGCTGTAATTGTTCCCTGGAGGGTCAGGAGGCCCTGGCACAGGTGCCCAGAGCAGCTGGGGCTGCCCCTGGATCCCTGGCAGTGCCCAAGGCCAGGTTGGACACTGGGGCTGGGAGCAGCTGGGACAGGGGGATGTGTCCCAGTGTGGCACTGGATGGGCTTTAAGGTCCTTGCAGCCCAGGTTGCTGTGTGACTCTGGGATGATTCACTGTGCTGGAGGAGTTGTACTCACTTTCAGTTCCTATTTGTGATGAACAGCCTGACATTTCAGCCTGTTCCTCTGCCCTGTGTTACCTGCTGGGGTCTTTCTCGTGTTCTTTGCTGGTCAGGCTGTCAGCATGTTCATCTGAACTGGAAAATCAATCTAGGTCATTATGAAGATGCAATCTGGAGCTGCAGAAGTAAAACCTTACTGAAGAGCAGTAAGTGGTTATTGCCTTTCACAGTTATCTCTTTTTACCTTCTTTAAAATAGAGTATTGGTAGGGAATAATAACAACAAAATGCCTGCCAATTTTCCTATTAAGTCAAAGTTAGACATCAAAGGAAAAGAAAACTCATAAATATTTTCTTCTTTTACTCCCTCCTGGTGGATTTCAAATGTCACACTTAAGGCTGGAGTTAAAACCTACATAGGTCACTGAAAAAACCTCCAAAACTCACACAGGTCACTGAGTTCCACCCCCTCAGCAGGGTTTGGGGTGCAGACATGAGGATTAGCTGGTCTCTCCTGGGCTGCTGGAATCACAGCAGCTTCCTGGGGCTTTGCTGCCTAAACATTGCACATTTTGTGACCTTGCTGCTGGGTGAGGTGGGGCTGGGGTTGATGCTGTGCTGCTGTCACTTGGGCTGCTCTTGTCACCTGCTCTGTCACTCTTCTGCAGTGAAGAGAGGGATCACTGGGTTTGGAGTAACAAACATCAGGAAAATGTCCTTGTGGAGCAGTCATTGGCACTGGCAGGGATTCTGTGCCCTGCCCTTGGATCTGCCACCCCAGCTGGAGCAGGAGCATTGCAGCAGGTCTGGATCACACGTGGAAAACAGGGAATGTGTGAGAGACATGGAATAAACCCAACCCCAAAGCAGGGGCTGAGATCCCCTGGGCAGGTGAATCTCCCACACCTGGGAGGGGCAGTCTGAATGTGCAAATACTTCAGTTCAAAGACAAACTTTCCTCATCGTTTTTTGGGTTTCTTTCAGAAAAATTCTAGTCCTTGATCCCTAATTTATATTCTTTCTGAACTTCCTGTTAAGCATGACTTAATATGAAGGAATAACTCCAGCACTGAGTCGTGCAGTGAGGTTTAAAAATTACTGTTCCCTTTGCCAGTGTTTCTTCTGAAGTCTGGAGGTGCAGATGGGTGGGTGTGTGGCAGCACAGGATTTATGCATTATTAGAAACCAATTCTTAATAAAATTGCACTTGTGGATGTCAGAAGAACCTTAAGTGAGTTATTCAGGCTGGTATTAAACTGTCACTAAATGCTCAGTGGACCTGATGTGTTTTACTTCTTCCTTTGAGTACTCAAATGCTTTTGTTCTGGGTTTTTTCCCCCCTCACAATTGTAACTTTTTAATCTTTTTATTCATTCTATATTCAACATAAATGAACCTGCCAGGAATATTTTATTAGTGTGATTAAACCCAGTAGTGGCACGTGATTTCCACTTTTTTACACAATTCTTGTAAGGAAAATCACCTGATGACTGAAGTGGAGGTTTCCACTCAGATATTTATGATGCTCCCTCAGAATTTTTTAAAATTAAATTTCATTTGAAGGTGTTGCTAATTCTTATTTATGTGTCTATAAATTGTCTTTCCTTTTAATCATTTTGATACATCATCTTCTTTAGGAGGAGTAAATTGCTCTGTTTATGCTCAATTCTGAACATAAACATATTTTCCATGCTGTCAGTGAAGCCACAAAATTCCTGCTTTTAGTTTTAATTATGGATTCCCTCATCCTTTAGAAACACTGGGTTTCTGAGGAATGCTCAGTTTCTTTGCAGAATTCCACAACTGTGTCCTGTGCACTCAGGACTAAATAAATCCCATGGAGTTTGGGGGAAGTTTTCTATTCCAGTGGTTCAGTGTTTTGAGGATTTCTCTTGTGGGACTGGAATGCCAAGTGCCTGTGTGGAAATTGAATTTAATCCTGAAAAGACAGAATGTGGAGGGCTTGTTCAAATGATAAACCCAAGCTCCCAGCAGGAATTTGGGGGTGAATCCTCGGGGTTCAACTGGCCCCACTTTGGAGTCACCGCCTGCCTGACTTTGGGGGAAATCTGCCCATGGAAACCTGGAGAGGCCCAGCCCGAGGTGCTGTCCATGAAATACTGCACTGATTGTGCCCTAAGCCTCTGGAAAATCTCCCCAAAAGCCCTGAATGAAGCTGTAAATCCATCCTAACCCGCCCAGCTGAAGTCTAATCTCTGCTTTATTTATTTTTACGTGCCACTGGGAAGGATAAGGGAAGATGAAAGAGGGAATGATGGTTTTGAAATAAGATCTTATCAAGAATTTAGGAAATGATTGTTGAAGCTTCAGATAAGAAGTGTTTGCTAATTGCATTTCCTCCAAAAAAATTGCCTTTCTGTAGTTGTGGGATTTATTGGAGGTGTTTCCAAAGTGGCTTCAGTGGACACTGCCTCTAATTCTTCTTACAAATTGCTCCTTAGAGTTATTGATGAGATCTCTCTTGATATATTAATTAATTTGGGTTAGCAAGTTGCAGTTGCAGGTGGTGAGGTGCTAAATCTGTATTATTGACAGCCAGTTTATTTCATGTCATAGTATTTAACTGCTTGCTTTGCTAATCTATTTATCCTGTGCCATTAAGCATTTGTCTTTTTAGTTCCTCACATCTTTGGAGCCTCTTTTAGAGCCAATTATTGTGCAAGTTCCTACAGCTCCCATCCACATTTTTGTTTAAATTCTGATTTTGGAGCTGTTTAGGGCCAATTATTGTGCAAGTTCCTACAGCTCCCATCCAGATTTAAGTTTAAAATCTGATTTTTGAGCCATTTATTTTGCAGGTTCCTGCAGCTGCCATCCCATTTGTGTTTAAACTCTGATTTTAGAGCCATTTAATGTGCAAGTTCTTACAGCTCCCATCCCCATTTGTGTTTAAATTCTGATTTTAGAGCCATTTAATGTGCAAGTTCTTACAGCTCCCATCCCCATTTGTGTTTAAATTCTGATTTTAGAGCCATTTAATGTGCAAGTTCTTACAGCTGCCATCCACATTGTGTTTAAAATTCTGATTTTGGAGCCTGTTTTAGGACCTTTTATTATGCAAGTTCCTACAGCTCCGAATCCAGATTTGTGTTTAAATTCTGATTTTGGAGCCTGTTTTAGAACCAATTATTGTTCAGGTTCCTGCAGCTCCCATCCCCATTTGGGTAAATTCTGATTTTAGAGCCATTTATTGTACAAGTTCACATAGCTCCCATGCACATTTGTGTTTAGAATTCTGATTTTAGAGCCAATTATTGTGCAAGTTCTTACAGCTCCTGTCCAGATTTGTGTTTAAACTCTGATTTTAGAGCCATTTCTTGTGCAGGTTCCTGCAGCTGCCATCCCATTTGTGTTTAAACTCTGATTTTGGAGCCATTTCTTGTGCAGGTTCCTACAGCTCTCATCTCCATTTGTGTAAATTCTGATTTTAGAACCATTTATTGTGCAGGTTCCTACAGCTCTCATCTCCATTTGTGTTTAAATTCTGATTTTGGAGCCATTTATTGTGCAGGTTCCTGCACTGCCATCCCATTTGTATTTAAATTCTGATTTTGGAGTCTGTTTTAGAGCCAATTATTATGCAAGTTCCTACATCTCCCATTCACAATTGTGTTTAAATTTTGATTTTGGAGCCATTTCTTGTGCAGGTTCCTGCACTCCATCCCATTTGTGTTTAAACTCTGATTTTGGAGCTGTTTCTTGTGCAGGTTCCTGCACTCCATCCCATTATGTTTAAACTCTGATTTTGGAGCCATTTCTTGTGCAGGTTCCTGCACTCCATCTCATTTGTGTTTAAACTCTGATTTTAGAGGCATTTCTTGTGCAGGTTCCTGCACTCCATCCCATTATGTTTAAATTCTGATTTTGGAGCCACTTAACGTTCAGGTTCCTGCACTCCATCCCATTATGTTTAAACTCTGATTTTGGAGCCATTTAACGTTCAGGTTCCTGCACTCCATCCCATTATGTTTAAACTCTGATTTTGGAGCTGTTTCTTGTGCAGGTTCCTGCACTCCATCCCATTGTGTTTAAATTCTGATTTTGAAGCCATTTCTTGTGCAGGTTCCTGCACTCCATCCCATTATGTTTAAACTCTGATTTTGGAGCCATTTAACGTTCAGGTTCCTGCACTCCATCCCATTTGTGTTTAAACTCTGATTTTGGAGCCATTTAACGATCAGGTTCCTGCACTCCATCCCATTTGTGTTTAAACTCTGATTTTGGAGCCATTTAACGTTCAGGTTCCTGCACTCCATCCCATTTGTGTTTAAACTCTGATTTTGGAGCCATTTAACGTTCAGGTTCCTGCACTCCATCCCATTTGTGTTTAAATTCTGATTTTAGAGCCGTTTCTTGTGCAGGTTCCTGCACTCCATCCCATTGTGTTTAAATTCTGATTTTAGAGCCATTTCTTGTGCAGGTTCCTGCACTCCATCCCATTTGTGTTTAAACTCTGATTTTGGAGCCATTTAACGTTCAGGTTCCTGCACTCCATCCCATTTGTGTTTAAATTCTGATTTTAGAGCCGTTTCTTGTGCAGGTTCCTGCACTCCATCCCATTTGTGTTCAAACTCTGATTTTGGAGCCATTTAACGTTCAGGTTCCTGCACTCCATCCCATTTGTGTTCAAACTCTGATTTTGGAGCCATTTAACGTTCAGGTTCCTGCACTCCATCCCATTTGTGTTCAAACTCTGATTTTGGAGCCATTTAACGTTCAGGTTCCTGCACTCCATCCCATTTGTGTTTAAACTCTGATTTTAGAGGCATTTAACGTTCAGGTTCCTGCACTCCATCCCATTATGTTTAAACTCTGATTTTGGAGCCATTTAACGTTCAGGTTCCTGCACTCCATCCCATTTGTGTTTAAACTCTGATTTTGGAGCCATTTAACGTTCAGGTTCCTGCACTCCATCCCACTGTGTTTGCTGTGCTGTGTTGCTGCAGGCAGGGCTGCTCCTTGCCCAGCCGAGGTCCCGCAGATGAGGAGCAGCCGTTCGTTCCTCTCTCCCTGCCCCAGGCATTGATGTCGTGCCCCGTTGATTGCAGGAGCTGCTGGGCTGTGCCAGGGGGAGCTGCGTGCTCTCAGCCGTTTCTGCAGCAGCAGGATCAGCAGCATGCAGCAGGCACAGAAGGGCAGCAGGCTGCACTGGGGAGGCCCAGCAAGGCAAACTGAGACAGCAGAGTCCTGTGCTGTTCCTGCCCAGCTGATGAACAGGATCCTGCTGGAAAACACCAGGGAGGCTGTGAAACAGGTACTGGGGGAGACAAAGGGAGATTTCCCCTAAATTGTGGAGAACAACTGCAAAAAAAAAAAACCCATAATAACAGGATCAAGGCAGGCAGGCCTTACTGATGCCAGGCTCAGGCCTCTGCAAGAGGTTTTGGGTTGACAACCTAAGATTTAATCTTCTCATTTCTTAGACATTGTCACTGACACATTATATGGAAAATCCTTTCCTTAGGATTTTTTCTGCTGAGAAGCTGAGAGGCCTCAGGAACAAAATGTAACCAATGGTTATCTGCTGCTGTGGGATGCAACAGGTGCATCTGGGATTGGCTCATGTGGTTGTTTCTCATTAATGGCCAATCACAGTCAGCTGGATCAGACTCTCTGTCCCAGACACAAGCCTTTGTTATCATTCTTTCTTTTTCTATTCTTAGCCAGACTTCTGATGAAATCCTTTCTTCTATTCTATTAGTACAGTTTTAATGTAATATATATAATAAAATAATAAATCAAGCCTTCTGAAACATGGAGTCAGATCCTCATCTCTTCCCTCATCCTCAGACCCCTGTGAACACGGTCACAATACATCACTGTAGATGGTAGCAAATAATCACCATAAAATAGTATCTGCTGATAAAATCCTACTTTATGTGATTGAGCAAGGCTGGGGTCATAATTTATTTTACAAGAAGGCCAGAACCAGCTGAAGGAAAAAGCCTTTTTTCTGATTGTGCTTGCCCCAATTATTTATCAAATTATTCTACCTATTATTTGTTGTGAAGTCTTTGTGACTTCAGGATTAGAAGAATTGCAAAAAGAAAACCTCCCTGTGCTCCCAGCTTTCTTAGGTATTAGATAATATTGATAAAAGCAATTCCAATAAAATCTTGCTGACTGTAGCCATGATATTTTCTGAAAAATCCTTTCCTTAGGATTTTTCCTCCTGAGAAGCTGAGAGGCCTCAGGAACAAAATGTACCCAATGGTTATCTGCTGCTGTGGGATGCAACAGGTGCATCTGGGATTGGGCTCATGTGGTTGTTTCTCATTAATGGCCAATCACAGTCAGCTGGCTCGGACTGTCTCAGTCACTCACAAACCTTTGTTATCATTCCATTCCTTTTCTATTCTTAGCCAGCCTTCTGATGAAATCCTTTCTTCTATTCTTTTAGTATAGTTTTAATATAAAATTTATCATAAAATAATAAATCAGCCTTCTGAAACATGGAGTCAGATCCTCATCCTCAGACCCCTGCAAACACCATCACAATACATCTGCTACTGTAGATGGTAGCAAATAATCACCATAAACTATTGTTGCTGATAAAGTCCTGATTTCTGTGTTTGAGCAAGGCTGAGGTCATCATTTATTTTACAAGAAGCCCTGGATGAGCTGATGGGAAAAGCCTTTTTCTCTGATTGTGCTTGCCCCAATTATTTATCAAATTATTCTGCATATTATTTGTTATGAAGTCTTTGTGACTCCAGGATTAGAAAAATTGCAAAGACAAAACCTCCCTGTGCTCCCAGCTTTCTCAGATATTAAATAATATTGATAAAAGCAATTCCAACAAAATCTTGCTGACCTCAGTCCCTGGTTAAGAAGCCTCTGTCTCGTCTTTGCCTATTCAAATCTCTTTTTTTTGTCACCAGCCCAGTGGTTTTTTCCCACCACAGGATGGGATGTGGCTCCTCCCCTCAGCCTTGCATCTAAAAATAACACTTTAAAGTCAGTTCTGGTGTGATAATTATTTCAGGCTTCCTGTCTTTTAAAACAATTTTGACATTTCAGCCATCTGCTTTTTAAATTTCTGTTAATGTTAACCCACCTTACAAATTTAGTGGAATTTTAAATTCCCTCTTTCTTTGTCTTCCATGGTGGGAATACATTCCCTGAGAAGAGTGACTTCATCTGCTTTTCTGCTTGGTTCTGTCTGTAGCTCCACACAACAACATTTTTATCCACAGGAGTCAGGGAAGAGGGGACAGAGAGGCCTGGGATGGGACTTCTTGGGTTGATTCCCCTGTCTTTGTAGCAATTGAATGTGTTTATGGAGCCAGATGGAATCTGAGTCAATTAGATCAGATAAAACCATTGATATTTCATAAAAGCACAAACCCTGGGATTTGTGTAATGCTGATAAATAAGCTTAAGATTTCATGGTGGATGAACTGACCCAGGAATCACTGAGCAGCACTGATTATCTTACACACACAAGCACAGAGTCTGGGTTGGATTCTGGCTCAGAGCTGCATCTTTGAACTAATGGCTCCAGAGTTTATTTGCCTCTTAATTTATTTATAAAATGTATAAATACAATTTATAATCACAGCCCCTCTGGTTGCTGCCTAAGGCCTTGCACACAGCCAGCATAGGAACAGTGATAGATGATGGAATTGTGACTCTGAATTATTTTACCACTGCCTAAAAAGCCAGTTTTTGTCTTGAGTGTATTTTTTGGATTGTTCTCCAAGTTGCCAGGCTTGACATTGCTCATGACATCAAAGTTTCCTCTTCCAGGTGACAGAAGCTGAAATCCATGAGGTTTCAACCTGTCCTGACTGCCAGCAGAAGGAAGCAGAGCTGGCCAAGGTTGCCTTTCTCAGGCAAAAAAAGACTCTGCTGGAAGGTGCTTTAATCCAGGAGAAATTGGAAGAACAGTTTTACTCCAGGGTAAGCAAATATTGTTGAAAAAAAATTCATGCTACACTTTCTAGGTGCTGTAATGAAAGAATCTGTAATTCAGATTCTCCCTGATTTATGGCAGTGAGATCAGTGCAAACCAAAATAGAATTTGGGTCATTTTCATTAATAAAATGCTTGGGACCAACATTCTCCTCGAGGCATTTGAGCTGCTGATTTGTGGAAGCTGAAGGTCATTCCCAGGCTGTCATGGAATGGGTTTGGGTCTCTTTTGATTGTCTCCCCAGTTTGTTTTCTGCTGGGCTGTCCAAGCTGAAATGGAAATTAAATGATGAGATAGGAGATAACTGCCCCTGCTGGGCTTCCTTGCTCATCCTTTGGGAATCTTGGAGTAGGACACTGCAGTGTGTGATGGAGGCTGAGGTTTTTCTGGAATACTGGGATTTTTTCTGGGATACTCTGAGATTTCGTCTTGGAATTCCTGTCTCTGTGCCAGTGTCCCAGAGGTGGAAGCTTTGTTGGTAGGGAGTGCCTCTGGAGCAGCTGGGAGAGCAGTGAAATGTGCAGAATTCCCTGGTCCTCCTGTGGCTGTTCTTCAGGAGGATCCTTGTAGCCATGATATTTTCTGAAAAATCCTTTCCTTAGGATTTTTCCTCCTGAGCAGCTGAGAGGCCTCAGGAACAAAATGTACCCAATGGTTATCTGCTGCTGTGGGATGGAACAGGTGCATCTGGGATTGAGCTCATGGGGTTGTTTCTAATTAATGGCCAATCACAGTCAGCTGACTCAGACTGTCTCAGTCAGTCACAAACCTTTGTTATCATTCCATTCTTTTTCTATTCTTAGCCAGCCTTCTGATGAAATCCTTTCTTCTATTCTTTTAGTATAGTTTTAATATAAAATATATCATAAAATAATAAATCAAGCCTTCTGAAACATGGAGTCAGATCCTCATCTCTTCCCTCATCCTCAGACCCCTGTGAGCACCACCACAGATCCTCCTGAAGGAAGAGCTCTTCTCTCCCTCCTTGCAAGGGGGCAGCCTGAAGGGAGGAGCCTTCCTGCAGCTCCCATTCCCATGGGAGAGCCTTCCTGCAGCTCCCATTCCCATGGGAGAGCCTTCCTGCAGCTCCCAGCTCCCATGGGAGAGCCTTCCTGCAGCTCCCTTCCCATGGGAGAGCCTTCCTGCAGCTCCCAGCTCCCATTCCCATGGGAGAGCCTTCCTGCAGCTCCCAGCTCCCATGGCAGAGCCTTCCTGCAGCTCCCAGCTCCCATTCCCATGGGAGAGCCTTCCTGCAGCTCCCTTCCCATGGGAGAGCCTTCCTGCAGCTCCCAGCTCCCATTCCCATGGGAGAGCCTTCCTGCAGCTCCCAGCTCCCATGGCAGAGCCTTCCTGCAGCTCCCAGCTCCCTTCCCATGGGAGAGCCTTCCTGCAGCTCCCAGCTCCCATTCCCATGGGAGAGCCTTCCTGCAGCTCCCATTCCCATGGGAGAGCCTTCCTGCAGCTCCCATTCCCATGGGAGAGCCTTCCTGCAGCTCCCAGCTCCCATTCCCATGGGAGAGCCTTCCTGCAGCTCCCTTCCCATGGGAGAGCCTTCCTGCACCTCCCATTCCCATGGCAGAGCCTTCCTGCAGCTCCCAGCTCCCATTCCCATGGGAGAGCCTTCCTGCAGCTCCCATTCCCATGGGAGAGCCTTCCTGCAGCTCCCATTCCCATGGCAGAGCCTTCCTGCAGCTCCCTTCCCATGGGAGAGCCTTCCTGCACCTCCCTTCCCATGGGAGAGCCTTCCTGCAGCTCCCAGCTCCCATTCCCATGGCAGAGCCTTCCTGCAGCTCCCTTCCCATGGGAGAGCCTTCCTGCAGCTCCCATTCCCATGGGAGAGCCTTCCTGCAGCTCCCAGGTCCCCTCCCATGCTGATGAGCAGGCTGGGAGTTTGTGCTGTACCACACATTCCTTTCTTCCCTAATGTAATTCCACTCTCCAGAATTTTGGCCCTTCCTCACTCCCTACCTAAGATTTGAGAGCTTCAGCCTCAGGTGAGGCTTCACTTTTTCCCACTTTTCCCTCCTGCTTCCCTGCAAGGTCAGCTGCTTTTCCCTGTCCCTCCTTAGGGAAGAATGCTGCTTTTTGGGCCAGAGTTTTTAAACAGAATCCTTTCAAACCCACCAAACTGTGGGGATGAGTGCTGCCCACCTGGCTGGGCTTGAGGGGCTGGGTGTGTGCTCCAGGCCATGAGAAATGGCAGGGATACAATCCTGAATAATCCCATGTTTGCTTTCTGTTTCAGGACATGCTCACACTTCTAGGAGAAGCCCTCAGAAGCTTTCCCAAACCCTCAGAGGATCCCAGGGATTTGTGGCAAAGGCTGAAGGGTCAGGAGTGGAAAGACTGAATGAACCATAACTGCAGTGGGTGAAGAACTGGGAGAGCTTCCTGTGGGCACTCAGCTCCAGAATCCCAATGGTTTTGGATCTGAGCTGCTCTGGCAGTGATGGATTGGGTGCTGCTTTAATATTCCTGCAGGTGGAACCAGATCTGCCTGGCTGGGGTGTGAGTCAACCTTTCCTCAATGCAAATGTTGCAGTATATTGTAATCCATCTCCATAGGTTTCTCAAATTCCAGAAGCCAACAGTTTCCATGATTAATCTGGCAAGGCAGAAGTATTGTTTTTGTGGGATTGCTGTGGGATTGCAGAGCAGCTCCCAGCTGCTTCCATCCATAAGGAAAATAAATGATTCTGTTTGCCAGGGCAGGGAGGTGGAATTGCTGCAACTCAGCTCAGGCTTTGCCCACTGCCTGATGGTAAATTGAAAGTGAGAGCCCCAGGTGGAAGACAAAAAGCAAAGTTAACTATAAAAAGCAGTAAAATGAAATGAAGTATTTATAGAAGGGAATTAATGAGGTTGTAACAGAAATCAATCAGCAGGACTGGGGATGCCAATGAGATGAGAAATGATAATAAATTAATCATGGAATCTATATAAGATAGAGAAAAACAAGCAACAGATGAAAACTGGGAGAAGAATTGCAAGAAAATACTTTGGAATTTGGAATTTTTCAAGATGATGAAATCACTGTTACTCAAAGACTGGATCTGGGGTTCAGTACACATCCAAATAAAATGGAATTGTGCTGGGAATCTTTGGGTTAGACAGTGAAATCATGCTCAGCGTGGCCCCCAAAGCCTGGTGCTGCTCTGTGGGCACCTCTGCAGCCCTTTGGGACCAAAGCAGGGGCTCAGCCCCTGCTCCAGCCATGGCCTGACTCTCCTCAGCCTCCCATTTCCTATTTCTTTGCATTCCCTGTGGAAATCCTGGAGGGATATCCCTATCTGTGAACCCACACTGTGTTTTGTGCCAAAGCAGAGGGAGTTTAATCCCCCTGTTGGATTTTCTTCCCCCATTTTGGGACAAGAGCCCTCACTGCTGCCCTGGGATTTGTACTTCATGGGGTTGTTTCCCTCCCCGTGCTCTGGATTGTTGGTCAGAGTCCTTGAGGGCTGTTTAGCCTCTTGTTCTCACTTCCCACAAACCATGGAAAACCTGGAGGGAAATGCTGGGATATAAACAGAAGTGTTAGCAAAGTTCTGCCTTCTGCTGCTTAAAAACCTGCTCAGAGTGATTTCCCTGGGATGGATCCTGAGTAGGTCAAGCCCAGGTGGGAGCCCAGCCCAGCCCTGAGTTCCTCAGTGCTGCCTGTCCTTGCAAACAGCTTTAATAGTCCATCAAAAATACTCCCCCAAAAGCATTCCCCTTCCAATTGGCCCTGCAGGGCACCTGGATAATGAATGAACTCTGCTTGTTCCTTCCTGTTGCTCTGGGATCCTTGGAAATGTTTAAATCCCTTCCATCTCCTGCCTTCCAATCTCTTCCTGGATGCCCCCCCTCTGTTCCTTGTTTTGCTCTGCACTCCCTGGTTCTCTGAGCCTCTGGAAGTCTCTGCAGCCACTGGGAGAGGCTCCCAGAATTTCAGGTGGAGCCTTGGGAGGGCGGTCAGGTGTACAGGAGGTGATCAGGAACTGAATCCTTTGAAAATGTCATTTTGTAGCACAGAATTTCAGCAGACCCACAAAGAGTGACTTCCATGCACATGTTGATATTTCTGTTCTCAGATCATAGAAGCTTTCTAGAGCTACTGAAATTTCTTTGCAGCTGCTGTCAGCCTTTCTGTGAATGCTGAGCTTTGAGTTATTTGGGTTATGAGTCTGACAGTATTTGTCTGTGGAACAGCAGCCTGCTCACACACAGTGCCTGCACAGCTCTTGTTTGTTTGCATAAATGTTACAAACAGAACTCAGGTAACTCCTCAGGAAAATCAAAGCAGATTTTGCTGATGGCTGTTGGATGCATTTTCCTGCTGCTCACTACAGTTGTTTCATTCTTTTATCAGCAATGACTCTGAGATCTGAGTGTTTTCTTTAGCAGCTCTTAGAGATATGCAATGGAATGAATGATCTGATCTCCTAAATAATTTATTTTCTAATCCTGCACTTTTTGAGGCTGGAGATCCAGAACTCTGCCAGGGAGGATGTGGGAATGAGGGTGGGTGATGGATCTTCCTTTTTCCCCTTCCAGGATCTCCTCCCTCCAGCAGGAGATTTTTCTTTTGATCCAAAGAAACCTCAAAACTCTGGTCAAGGAATATTGGCTCATCTGTGGCCTGGTTTGTGCTTGCTGGGGCATAAAAGGAGCAGGGTGGCTCAGGAGGGATTGCTTGGGCAAAGCAGCTGTGAAACAAATCAATCTGCCTCTTCAAAGTGCTCTGCAGCTTTGCCTTTGTGGCTTTCATGGCACCCAGAGCTGGATGATTTAATCTTCTGGATGATTGCTGATGTGGTGGGGTTCATTGCTCTGAGCTCTGTGCTCACAGGGAAGGTTTCTCCCATCTCAGTTGTTTCATGCTCTGTGTGTGCTGATATCCACTTCTGGGGTGTTGGATTGTGTAACTGACCCTTTGGAGAAGCTTGCATTCCTCACATTATCATTAAAATCAATTCCCCATGGACTGCAGCACTGTAACTTCCCCTTTCATTTGCTCTAGCTTTCTAAAAACCACCCTGCACTCCAGGCTCCCTCATTCCTTGTCTCCTTTCCAGCCATCTCTCCTGCTCTGGGAATTTGTACCTCTAGAAAATCTTCCAGCTCAGTCCCAGCAGGCTGAGTGAGAATGCCCAGCTCTGGGTGGGGATGAAGTTTTAGTGGCATTCACTCCCTGGGTATGAGCTGGCAACAAAGCTGAGCATTCCCAAAGGACCTGTTCTGGTGGAAGGTGCCCGTGCCCATGGCAGGGGTGGCACTGGATGAGCTTTAAGGTCCTTTCCAAACCAAACCATTCCACAATTCTGGGATATTTGAATTTGGATTTCCAGCTACTGAGGAAATCCTTTGTGGCCCCACTGGTCCAGTGTAGGATCAGAGAAGAGTTTGAGTTGGAAGAGCCCTTCCAAAGGCCACCTAACCCCCAAAGGCCACCTTACACCTCCCACTATTCCAGGGTGATCAGACCTGGACACTTTCAGGAATCCAGAGGCAGCCACAACTTCTCTGGGAATTTTATGACAGGGCCTGCCCACCCTCAATGGAAAAACCTTCTTGTATCTGGTGTAAAGCAGCCCTCCTGCAGGAAAAACCATCCTCCCCTGTCCTGAGGGCCCAGGGCCTGCTCAGAGCTGTGCCCCACCTTTCCTGTGACCCCCTTCAGGTACAGGAACGTTCCTGGGGCCTTCCCTTCTCCAGCTGAACACCCCAAAGCTCAGCTGTTCCTCAGGGCAGAGGGGCTCCAGCCCTCAGAGCACCTTTGTGGCCTCCTTCCCTTAATCCTGAACATTTCTCTGCAGTTACAGGAATATCTGCAATGCTCCAGGCTCCCCTGGGGTCCCTCAGTGCCTCCTCAGAAATTTCCCTCACAGGGTTGGGGTGTGGTGACACTTGGGTGGTTTTTTAATTCTGTTTTTTACCACAGCCAGTTTGATGAGGTTCCAAGAAAAGGAGCTGAACTCATTTATTCTTATTGGGAACTTGACAGAGATTTCCAGCTGCTGGCACCAAGGACAAGGGCTGGTGTTCCCCTGGGAGCTGGGGCTGCCCCGGCTCTCAGTAAATCCTGAGCTGAGAGCAGTTCAAACCATCCACATATCCTCCAGCAAGGGCTGCAGTGCTCCCAGCTCTGCATTCTTCAAGCATTTTCCAATCTCCTTGCATTCCTCAAGCTGTGATTTTATTACCACTGGATGTGATTTTCAGAGAGTGACTTTTGATTGTACCCCTGAGGGAGCCACTGGGTGTGTGCAGATCAGCCCTGCCTGCCCCAGGGCTGCTTTCCTGCCTGCTCTGCCTTTAAATGATGGCAAAACAGATATCAATCCTATCCACAGATATCAATCCTATCCACAGATATCAATCCTATCCACAGATATCAATCCTATCCACTGATATCAATCCTATCCACAGATATCAATCCTATCCACAGATATCAATCCTATCCACTGATATCAATCCTATCCACTGATATCAATCCTATCCACTGATATCAATCTTATCCACAGATATCAATCCTATCCACTGATATCAATGCTATCCACTGATATCAATCCTATCCACTGATATCAATCCTATCCACTGATATCAATCCTATCCACAGATATCAATCCTATCCACTGATATCAGTCCTATCCACAGATATCAATCCTATCCACAGATATTAATCCTATCCACTGATATTAATCTTATCAACACCACATTTGCATTGGTTTCATGCAACTTTTTGTCCTTTTTTTTTTCCTCCACAACTGATTTTGAAGATCTTTGGCAGCACTGACAACACCAGGATGTGGATGGGAGATGAGGGGGAGTGGATTCCTTCTGTCAGGATCCTCCATTTTCCAGATTACCTAAAGAATTGATCAAGGTACTTAAAAAAACCCCAAACATTTTCCAGCTTCTGGGCATGGATATTCACTGCTTATTTATTCATTTATTTATTCTGTAATAAAATAGTCCTGTTCTCACAGACTAGGCTGTATGATCCATAAATACCCTTGTAAAATAGATTTGTAGCATGTAACAGAATCCTTTAGAATATTCTGTGAAAATTCTTTTTTTTGTTGTTGTTGTTGTTGATAGCACTTTCAGAACATTTACATCCTTCATCCTGACATTTTGAAATAGAACATTTTTTCCTACAGAGGTAAGTTTACAGCATCATCACAGTATTATAGCTTGTTTAAAAATACATACAGCAGTACTGGTAATTGCAAGCAAGCTGGAGACTGGAGCAGGGGGCTGGTGGCAACTTCACATGGTTTCTACTTTATAAAACAATGACACTTATTAATATTACATCCATCACTTGGCTAGAAAAGATTACTTAGATGTGCTACTCACAAGAAATCTGTCATTTCTCTGTGACATCACAGGACAGGCTATGGAAATAGAAACACTCCGTGGTATGGGTGGTTTAAAAAGGATTTGATGGCTAATTAAAAAAAGGGGTTTAGGCTGTCTCTTCCCTTAGGAATTTGAGTTCCATTAACACTGGATGTCCTTCATCCACTGGTGGGAATGCCAGGAGCAGCTCTCAGCACAGCCCTGGTGTGAAGGAAGCCCTGAAATGTCCCTCTGGGCCCAGGAGCAGCTCTGGGGGAGCAGCCTGGCAGCCCCAGCTGGGAGCTCTCACTGCAACACCTGCAGCCCTGCTGGGACCAGCACAGCTCAGCCCCCCTGGGCTGGAGCAGCTGAGCTCCTGGGGCACCCCAGAGCAGTGAGAGCAACAGGGTGAAATTTGGAATATTTGAAATACTTGAAATACTGGAAATCGTGAAAAAATGTACAGAAAATCGTGGTTAAGGTTGGAATGGAACTAAAAACCCATCCCATTCCAGTCCTGCCATGGCAGGGACACCTCCCACTGTCCCAGGCTGCTCCAGCCTGGCCTTGGGCACTGCCAGGGATCCAGGGGCAGCCCCAGCTGCTCTGGGCACCTGTGCCAGGGCCTGCCCACCCTCACAGGCACTGCCAGTTTGCTCAGTGAGGATTAAAATGACAGAAGAGATTAAAAATACATCATTGCATTGGTTTTACTTTGCACAAATGAGACTAAATGTATAAATATATATATATATATATGTATAATAAAGCTGTAGGAAATCTCCAAACTGCTAACAACTCTTAGAAATGAGATAAAACAAGGATGTATTTGCTTGGAAATTCCAAATTTGCAGTTCTCTCATGATTTTCATTTTCAGGTAATTCAAGAGTCCTTCATGGCGGATCCTGGTTTTCCCTTTTTATGAAACAAGTCCAGGCGTGCTTTGGCAAATGCTCTTTTCTTGGTCTCTCTGATACTCCTCTTGTGCTTTCTGCAGTCTTCTCCCCCTGAGTTTCCACTTGTGGAAGCAGTAGGTGATGAGGGATGTCATGACCAGGGAGAAGATGATGACCAGCACGACGATGAGGGCGATGGTGGACGAGAGGGAGCCCTGCAGCTGCTCGCTCTCCGTGTCCCCGGTGGAGTTCACAGCAGCAAAGTTCTCATACTCTGCTGAGGCCAAAAGGGCAGCTCCAGGAGCCTCCCTCAACTTGGGCCTCATTGGGACTCAGGAGTGTTCTCAGGATGCTGGAGAAGCAGATCTAGGAGTGCCCTGTCACATCCAGGAGCCACCTTTGGGTGCTGCAGGCATGGGGGAGGCTCAGCAGTGGAGAGCAGGAGCTGCAGCCTGGGCACAAAGCCTCCAGCACAGGCCAGCTTTAGCCCAGCTTTATATCCCAGCTTTATATCCCAGCTTTATCCCTGATTTGGGTCAGGAATGTGCTGCTTTCCTCATCAAGGGGCAGGGAAGGCTCAGCCAGCTGCCAGTTTGGGATTCCTTGCTTTCTGCAAGAGATAATTGGAGAAAATCCAATCAGTTTTCCAGTGGTGGCAGAGCTTGTCCTGGGGCTGAAAGCAAACCAAGTGCTGCAACAAGTGTAACTTTCTATCAGAGGAATTGTTTCAGTGGAAGATTTTTTTTCTTTGCCAAAATATTCCCAGAAGAGAGGGAAATCAAAGGCCTGTTTTGTACATTACCCACAGCAACAAAATCAGCTGCAAATGGGAGTTCTCACATTAATGAAGGGGTTTCATTTCCCCTCTTCTATGCATCTGCTCTTGGACTGGGCTGGAATTTGGGGTTAAATCCTCTGGAGTTTTAGTTATAGTGGGGTTGAGGAGGTTTCCTCACTGATTGCAAATCTGGGATCTGGAGAAAGGTCCTGGGTGAAAAACCACCCGGATTAGTGGAGAGGTGAGCTCCCCTACAGGCACTGAGCTGTAAACTGAATTTAACCCCCCACCCTTCCACAGTTCTGCTGGAATTTCAGAGACTTTTAAGTCATTTGCCTTTGATATGAGCTGAGTGTGACAAATCCTAAAAAATTCACTCATCTGAGCCGTTCTGAAGCCCAAAGCTTCTCTGCCCTCCCCATTCCCTCCCTGATCCAAATCCCATTTTGGAGTTAAACCTGAGGAACAAGGCTGCTCTGCTCTGGATTCCTGCTTCCAATCGGGACAGGAGGATTTGCCTCGGGATATTTTCCTCTGAGGAGCTGTAAGGACGTTCAGGGCTATTTATTTCAAACAACAGCTTGCTCCAAGCCACCCCCACCCTCCTCCCAAATGCTTGGAGGCCAAAATTAGGTTTCAGAGATCTTGGAGCATCATTGTTTGGAGATGCTGTGTTTGATAGGATGCAGTTCATCCTCTTTATAGAAATAAAGTTCATCCCACTCAGGCTCACAGAGAACTGAGGGTCTCTTTTCCTAATTAACAGCACATTCTGATTAGTAATAACCACTGTTTATATAGCTCAGCATTCTGTTGGTGCTAAAAGATGTAAATAACAGTTCCTGCCAGTTTGGAACAATATGTTCACAGAGCCAGAAATGGGGATTTTCAAGGGAGTTCAAAACTCAGATTTTGCTGAGGGAGAGCTGATGGAAAGCTCATTTCACAGGAGGGACCCAGTGGCCCATCTTTGATGAATGTCTGCAAGGGGCACTGCTGGTAAGCCATGCATCAGGAGGGTGACAAGAGAACATTTCAGTGCTCCCCGTGTGTTCAACATCTCTCTCAAGCAGCCTGAAGAAAGGAACTGCAATAAAAGCACTTGAGGAGCTGAGAAATGGCCTCTGATTTATGGAGCAGCCAAGTGCCCACCTGGCCAGGGAAGTCCAGAGGGGGGAATGTCTTAGCACCAGGGGAAATCTGATTCTGTCACACTTGCCTTGGCCGGGGTCTCATCTCATCTGTGCCCACAGCTCTCGGGTTCCTGGGGAGGAGAGAACAAAACACAAAATCACCATGGAGCTGCCTCTGTGCTGCTCCACGAGGGGCAGGGTGGGTTTGTCCCTGCCCTGCCCGTGCAGGAGGTGAAATCCCAAACCAAACCAGGAAAGCTTCTCAACCTCAGAGCTGCCAAGCTCTGCTTGGGCTTGGCTGCATCTGGGGAAGGAAAAGGTGGTTTAGGGCAAATCCCTGGGGAACAGCCCCTGAGGGCTCTGCTGCTGCCTGTGCTGTCACCTCAGAGTGACAGGGACCTAAGCTGGGGTCACAGCAGTGCCACCTCTGCCCCTGTGGGTCACAGCAGTGCCACCTCTGCCCCTGTGGGTGACAGCAATGCCACCACTGCCCCTGTGGGTCACAGCAATGCCACCTCTGCCCCTGTGGGTGACACAGCAGTGCCACCTCTGCCCCTGTGGGTGACACAGCAGTGCCACCTCTGCCCCTGTGGGTGACAGCAATGCCACCACTGCCCCTGTGGGTGACAGCAATGCCACCTCTGCCCCTGTGGGTGACAGCAGTGCCACCTCTGCCCCTGTGGGTCACAGCAGTGCCACCTCTGCTCCTGTGGGTGACACAGCAGTGCCACCTCTGCCCCTGTGGGTGACAGCAGTGCCACCTCTGCTCCCGTGGGTGACACAGCAATGCCACCTCTGCCCCTGTGGGTCACAGCAGTGCCACCTCTGCCCCTGTGGGTGACAGCAGTGCCACCTCTGCTGCCTGAGGGCCAGGAATGCTCCTTGCTGCTGCTCAGGGATGGATTGGGGACCCAGAGTGCAGAGCAAAGGCTGAGACACCCCAGCAGTGCCATCCATGGCTGGAGGCCTGGGCTGGTGTGGGCACAGGCAGGAGCAGCGCCCAGGGAGCTCCAGGGAGAGGCTCCTCCCGTGGGCATGGCAGGGATGCTGGCACAGGGCTGGGGCAGCTGCTCCTGCACAGGCAGGGAAGCAGAGGGGCTGGGCTCCTCTCCAGAGCAGAGGAACTCGGTGAGGTTCAGGCCTTGGGAGGATCAGCTCCCATCCCATCCCATCCCATCCCATCCCATCCTCTGGAATCCCACTGGCACCATGGGCAGTCACATTCTCTGAAAAATCCCTTGGCCCAGGATTTTCTCCTGGGAAGCTGAAAGGGCTCAGAGAAAAAGGAACACAATTCTTATCTCATTTGCTTCTCCTGTGCTGTGCTCACATGAGGAATGTGTTTGGAGATTGTTTATCCAACTGGTGATTGCTTCATTAATTTCATGTGAATTGTTTTGACTCAATGACCAATCACAGTCAGGCTGTGTCAGGACTCTGGAAGGAGTCAGGAGTTTTTCATTATTATTTTCTGGCCTTCTGTCTGTATCCTTTCTCTATTCTTTAGTATAGTTTAGTATAGCATTCTTTAATATAATATAATATCATAAAATAATAAATTAAGCCTTCTAAGAACATGGAGTCAGACTCATCATTCCTTCCTCCATCTGGGAACCCCACAAATACAAGGGGCAGCACATCCTCAGGAGGCATTTCCCATTCCCCAAACCTCTTCCTGTTCCAGGCTTTAGCTGAATTCCAGCAGCAGAGAATAAATAAAGCTGAGATTGTTTGCTTGGCTTTGTGTGAGTCATAAGCCTTCAGTGGCTTTGGCTTGAGCACTGCAAACATTGCAATCAGGAGCTCAGGGCTGGGCACATTGAATTCCCATTAAAATATATTAGAAAGATTCAAATATTGACAAAAATAATGTGATTTTTTTCAATCTGGAAATTTGTTAGAATCAACTTCTTGTGCAAGCACATTAGAATATCTGAAAGTTGAATTCATTTTGAAAGTTTTTAATGAAATAATCTTGTTTTACTCAGGGACTTACACAAGCTCAGGCTCTTGATGTTGCACATCCTTGCCTTGGGATGGACCTTCCTGCCCTGGCTCATGTTCCCTTGTCTTTTTTAGCAAGTTATAAAGTAAAGTACAACTCGGTACAAGATGGGGAAGACAAAATCTGCTCCTTGATTTGCAATATCCTTAGGACAGGCATTGTCTTCCCTTTGTTCTCCAAGTCTGACCTTTGAGAACCTCAGAGAGAAATAGATTTTTGAGGGTTTTTTACAGTTTTTGAAGGTGGAAAGTAAGAGAGAGTTGGAAGCGATTTGTATGAGAGGAACAAAGGAAATGACAGTAAAAAAAGGCAGTGTCTCAAGATGAATTCAGGTTATTGGCATCTGTCAAATACTGAATTACTCAAAAGAGATAAGAATGTTCATCAACAGCTTTTTGATTTCCCTGGGAGTCCTCCCTTTCATCAGGGCAAACCTTGCCTCTGTTTGCCAGACATGGCAATAATGATGTTATCAGTCTTACAGTCAAGACAGAAATGACAATTTGCACTGTGTTCCTAAAAAGAAATAAATTTTAAAATCCAAATAACGTGTGGAAGAGGAGACTTAAGTTTTACTGGATATGGTTTGAGGCTTTTATGTAGTTGGAGAAGCCTGGTTTTGATTTCAGTCTGAGTGGCTGAGTTCAGTGAATGTCTGGGAATTTCAGGTTTCTTGGAGGGATGAAGGGCAGGAATCCCAGTGAGCAGGGGCAGCTGAGGGCACATCCCTGACCCCAGGATAACTCACACTTCCTGATGGGGCTGATCAGGACATCAAACCTGGGGAAAAGGAGCAGCCCTGCTCTCAGAGGAACACAAAAGCAGCTTCCAAAGGAAAGGTGAGTGCCCTGAAACCACAAACCCTCCTTGGGAGCTGAGAGAAAAAATCTCTTTGACAGCAGGAGAGCCTTGGGTTCTGTCTTTGTGTCTCATCTCCTCATCCTCCCCTCACTGTGCTCTTCCCACTGTTGAGTTACTTCCTTCATTTATGTAACTCTAAATATATATTGATTTTTTAACATGGTTTCAGGCTTGCTTTCTTCCCTTTTGCCTTCAGCTTTCTTGTAAATCTCCCCACAGCCTTTCAAATTGCCTCTTCCATTTTAATTGCATTAGGGAAGAATGCAGCTCCTCTCTCTGCATTTGCATCTTTTTGATGTGAAAACATTGGGATGAAAGGTGTCCCTCATGCTTCAACCTGGGTGGAAAGGGGCCTTTCTCCTCCTCCCCCTGAGCTGGAGACATCAACTCCAGCACTTGTGCTCAGATAAAAGGGAGTGGGAGCAGTGGGAGGGGGACGAGGAGGAGGAAGGGATAGGAGAAGGTAGAAAACGCTTGGAAAAGCACAGTGAGATGTTTTAGCCTTGCTGCATCTTCTAGAAACTCATAGGAACAGAAGGCCAGGCTTTGAGAGTGTTTAA
Organism: Molothrus aeneus; assembly: GCF_037042795.1. Lineage (NCBI taxonomy): Eukaryota > Metazoa > Chordata > Aves > Passeriformes > Icteridae > Molothrus > Molothrus aeneus. The sequence continues at coordinate 1,262,230 of NC_089659.1, read as the reverse complement.
AATAGGCCCATAAATATATATGTATTTAATTTGGGATGACTACATTCTTTTGGAAATCTGCAGGTTTCAAGTCTCCAAAGTGCTGCTGAGTTTAATTCCTGGGGGGTTCTGTGGCCTTTGGGGTGTGTGCTGCTCCCAGGCACTGTATTTGTAGGGTCACCAGGTTTGTGGGTGTTCAACACCACAGATTTCCCTGCAAAGTCCTCACACTAAACCTCTTTGTGCCTCTTTCTTCTGTACAGTTAATCTCCTAACAGGAACCATGGTCTGGGTTGGGTTTTTCCATGTGGTCACCCCTAGGAACAATATTTGCATAATTCCCTTGGGATTGCCCCAGTGCCAGAAGTGGCACCTTAGGGAAAGGTGGAGCAGGCAAATTAACCTTTTAATTAAGTGCACAAAACTCCAGCCCTGCTTTTACCCCAGTGAAGAGGAAATTTCTGCTCTCCATTGCTGTTCAGGTGTTCTGCCTTTGTTATTCCTGAAGAAGAGGAAAAGGCTGGGAGTTTTGGGATCTCTCATTCCAGCCCTGGCCAGATCCACGAACCAGGGCAGAGTTGTGCTCCTATAAAAGGATCAGTGTCTGGTGGGATCCTGATTCTCCCTGGGCTTGGAGAACTCTGTGCACAACAAAACCAGGAAATTTCACAGCAGAACCTGATCCCATCTTCCCTCTGCTTGGAGGATCCTGAGCAGAACCACCCCTGGAGACTTTTGGGATCCATTTTTGGGAGCTGCTGTGGGCAGGGGCTGTGCTCAGCAGGGCCATAAATGTAATTTATGGCTGTGCTCAGCAGGGCCATGGATGTAAGGTGCTGCCTTCCTGGCATTTGTTTGACAGAGGACCCATGTGAGGCTAATTCTGGTTTTCATTTTAGTCCAGTAATCCTTGAAGTGGAGATTAATTAAAGCCACAGGTGTGCCTGGCTTTAGGCTCTCTCTCAAGCTGATCTCCATCCCACTGATTTTATTGGTGACCTCTGATAATTTAATGTGTTAATTTAGCCTAAGTGTGATTTGATAAACAGCAGCAGCTTTGAGGGTGTGATCACAGCCTCCTTCTCACTGCCTGCTTTGGCAAATCTCAGCTTTGCTCTGCGCAAAGTCCAAATCCCTCTGGAATGGTTCCTGTTCCCAGGAGCAAACTGCACCTCAGCCATGGGCAGACTGAACATTGGATGGATTCCCTCCCTAAAGCAGCCTCTGGAAAGCACCTGGACAGATATTTAAACCTTCTTGTCCAGGAAATGTGAGGAAAGTTTAATATCCTGAGCACTGGAATGCTCAGATGCCATTTTTAGGGTGGCTTTGAATCTCCATGAAATGCTCCCAGAGGTGTGAGGACTGAGCTGGCACAAACATGTGAGGAGGAGACACTGGGGTTTATTATTTTCATTAATAATGATAATAATAATAACAATAATAATAATTTTTCTCTAGGAAAGGGTCTGGTTTTTTCCCCTTTTAAGCTTGGAGGACAGTGCTGTATCCAGCTGCTCCCTGAGCATGATCCTTCCAGGTGTTCCCTTCCAAAGAGGCTTCACTCCTTTTAAAAGCTCTGTAGTTGTTTTTCTCCAAGCAGCACAATTCCTGCTTTTGGAGGGTGGACTTTCCTGCTCAGCCATTCCTGCCACAGGAGCTTCCATCAGCAGCCCAAGAGCACTCCCTGCAAAATGGGGATTCTTTGTCCCTTTGAAATGATATTCTGTGGTTCACTCACTGCTGATTTGCTTCAGACTCATTTTTATGCTGCTCTTCCCTCCCAAATCAGGGGCAGCTCCATCCTGTGATGACAGAGGCAGCCTGGGAATTTCCCCTTGGTCCATAATTTAGAAGTTATTCTGTGCAAACACAAACCCTGGGGTGAGCAGTCCCCAAACCTGCACTGAGCTTAAATTGCTCAGTGATTGTTTTTTTCCCTATTTGCTGTTTTTAAGCTCAGTTTGCCCCAAAGTTCCAGGATTTTGGAGCCAGGACAAGTAGTGCAGGTAGAGGTGGATGATTAATGGTTGAGTCAGAAGAGAAATGGAAACTAAAAGCTGTTTAGAGCTGAACTCAAATGAAAACCCCAAACCTAAGAACCCCCATAAAATACAACCAGGGCCAACCAGTGGCCTTTTTGTTCAATTCTCATTTTGTGTGCAGGTGAAGGAGGGATTTAATTCTGGCCTAATTGTGAAGGGATGAACAAATTAGATCTGGGTTTGTATCCCCCTCCCTATTTAATCTCTCTTTTCCCATTTTCTCCTGCCCTACGAGGAGCAAGGAATCTATTACAGCTGAGACACTGCAGCCTTTCTCTTGGATCTAAAATCTGACTGAAACTCCTGCAGGGATAGATTTCTTTTTAAAAATATTGCAAAAGAGCAAGAGATTGTTTGAACATTTCAGTTTTCATCCATCTCCTTTCAAAAGAAAACTCTCCTGCTCTTGATGAACAGGCCCAGTCTGGGACTGCCATAAATTCAGTGCTCAGGGAATTTCACCTTTAAATTGTGCAGGGAAAGAAGAAGTTAAAGGGTGGGAGGGAGCAGGGGCTGGGAGGGGGAGTGATGAGTGTCAGTTTAGAGGCAGCTACTTTGTCTGTACGTTTCTGGAATAAAATCACATTTCTTTTCCCACAGCACAGACTGGGGACAGTTTCTGTGGGATCTGGGAGCTGCTTCCCAGCTGTGCCCAGCTGCAGCCCGGGGAGCTGAGCTGGTGAGCAGGGAATGGTCCCAGCTGGAGGAGGGAATGGAGACCGGAGCATCCCGTGCTGCCAGCACTGCCCCTCCTCTGGGCTGCCAAGCCCATTCCAGCCGGGAAAAGCCCCGATGTGGGCTCGGGAATGCTGGGAGGTGGCAGCACTGCCCCGCTGGGAGGGCACGGGCACCCGCAGGGGCACACTCGGGTGCGGGAGGAGGGATGGGAGGCTCAGGGAGGGCTGGAGCCCGGCATGGAGAGCAGGGCAGGGGTGCCCAGAGGTGCCCGGCACAGCCCTGGGAGCAGGGGCGCAGCTCCCGGGGAGCTCGGGCAGGAGGGGCACCCACCCAGGAGGGGCACACCTGGGGCAGGAGGGGCACCCCTGGCACACCCGGGCAGGAGCAGGAGCCCGGTGGGCACCACGAGCGGCCTGGGCTGGGCCGGGGGCAGCGGGGTGGGCAGGGCAGCCCTGGAGCCTGCCAGGGACCGTGCCAGTCACCGGTACCGTGCCGTGCCAGCCTCACAGCCCGGGTATCGCCGTGCCGAGCCGTGCCAGCCTTGCACGCAGGTATCTCAGTGCCGTGCCAGGCAGGTACTGCGCTGCCCAGTGCCGTGCCTGCCCGCCCCGGTACCTTGCCGTGCCAGTCAGCCGGTCCCACGCTGCCCGGTGCTGTGCCGTGCCAACCAGAGCCAGCCTTGCACGCGGGATCACGGTCCCGTGCCCACCCTGCCCGCCGGTGCCAGCCGTGCCGTGCAATGCCATGCCGTGCCAGCCGTGCCATGCCGTGCCGTGCCAGCTGTGCCGTGCCAGCCGTGCCATGCCGTGCCGTGCAATGCCATGCCGTGCCAGCCGTGCCAGCCGTGCCGTGCAATGCCGTGCCAGCCGTGCCGTGCCATGCCGTGCCATGCCGTGCCGTGCAATGCCATGCCGTGCCAGCCGTGCCGTGCAATGCCATGCCGTGCCAGCCGTGCCATGCCGTGCCGTGCCAGCCGTGCCGTGCAATGCCATGCCGTGCCAGCCGTGCCATGCCGTGCCGTGCCAGCCGTGCCGTGCAATGCCATGCCGTGCCATGCCGTGCCAGCCGTGCCGTGTCCCCGCGGGCTGTGGGGCCGGGATGCAGCGGAGCATCCCCGGGCTGTGCCGCAGGCGCTGCCCGCGCCCGGCGATCGCCGCTGCTCCGGGAATCCCCGCATCCCTCCGGGCAGGGCACGGGGCTGGGGCTGTTTGGGCATCGCCCCGAGGCCTCTTCCCTCCCTCCCTCCGTCCGTCCCTCCGTCCGTCCCTCTGTCCCTCCAGCACAAAGGAGCCGCGGCAGCCGCTCACTCACCTGCTCCGGCCACGTCCTCCGGCTGCGGGGCTGTGCGCGGCTGCAGCCCGGGCAGGGAGCCCCGGGACCGGGCAGGGAGCCCCGGGACCGGGCAGGGAGCCCCGAGCCAGGGCAGGGAGCCCCGGGACCGGGCAGGGAGCCCCGGGACCGGGCAGGGAGCCCCGAGCCAGGGCAGGGAGCCCCGGGACCCGCGGTGGCCCCGAGCCGGCGCTGCCGCAGCCGCAGCGAGGCTGGAGCGCCGCACACCCCCTCGGCAGCACCATCTGAGCCCAGCCGAATTTGTCAACTTTATTTAGAGGGAAGAATGGATCACATGGGAGCCTCACCGAGCTGGGAGGAGCGTGCGGTGCGGAATCAGGTCACCGACAGAGAGCCGAGCCAGCCACGGCCACCGGCACAGAGAGCCGAGACAAAGGCAGGGGAGCAGCCGGGAATTCGGCTCCTTTCTCCCCTTCTCTGGCCATCGAACAGGGTGAATTTCGCGCTCCTTTCATCAGGTGCGGTTTCCTAATCAAGTACGAAATAGAGAGCGATGTGAAAGGAATGTTTTCAGCTGCCGAGCGCTTTCGAGCACATCCATCCATCCTGTCGAGCATTTCTCAGCCTTTTCTTTGCTCGTTTCTGGCTGCATTGATCCAGCCCCAGAGAAATGGATGCTGGACCCTTTCCCAAGGACCACATGCAACAGCCCAGGTGGAATGTCCACCTCTGCCTCAAACCTGCATCTCTCTGTCTTTAATTTGCATCTCCTGCTCAGACAAAGGCTGGAGCTGCTGCTGGTCCCTGCTGCCCCACGGGCTGAGGAATCCTTGCAGAGCTGGGCTCCTCCAGCCCCTTTTCCTGCTCTTTCTCACTCATTAATGGCCAGCAAAGCCCCCAAGCACGGGTAACACCAAATTTGAGCCCTGCTGGCTGCCAGGATCCGTGTGACTTTTAATACCATTGTTTATTTCATCAGCACACATTCCCAAAGAGCTGCCATGGGTTTGGGTTATTCAGAGGCCAGAATTCAAGTGTGGATCCCTAAATACACACGGATCTTGTGAAGGAGTGGGCCTGACTTTTATAGGTGCTAAGCAACTGTTCTTCTGCATTTCCATCTGCCTTGAAGTCACATCCCACCCTCTCCACCTTCCTCATGTCCACACTTTGAGACAGAAATGAGCTGTGCAAAGTAGGCTGGCTCCTTCCTCTGCTGCCAGGAGCTTTCTGCCCAAAGGAAACTCCACCCTGCCCCACAGAAAATCCATCCTGGAGCAGGACACCCAGTGCAGGGAGTTGGGAACAGGGGAATTGCCACTGATGTGTCCAGGGAGGGTAAGAACCCAGGGGAGGGTGAATGCTGCAGCCAAAAATGGCTCAAGCAGCCATGGAACAAGTGGCAGCTGCCTACAGAGGGACTTTCCTTCCTCCAGCTTGCAGAAAATTATCCAGCCTTGGCACTTAAAGGCTGGAACAGTCAAAATGTTGATTCTTGGCAACTTCTTAATGAAGCCTCTGGATTAGAGTGGATGTAAATGAGGATATCACACCAGGAAAACAATCCTCACATCAGAGAGCACCCAAAGGCAAAGCTGAGTCCCTCGGTGGGCACTGCAGTCCTGGCTGGAGCAGAACTTCCCATTCCTGGCTTTCCTCTCCCAGAAAAGGGAGAAGCTGTCCCAGGCTCCTGCTTCCCGTGGCTCCAGAGGCTCCAGGGAGTGCAGCTGCTCCTGCTGGAGGGAGGATTCAGCCCCAGCTGGTTCTTTGGAGGGCAAATAAAGAGTGCAGGGATCTCTCTGCAGCTTTGCTCCTGCACAGCCCCGGCCTGGGCCTGGCACAGGGACATGGGAGTGCCTTGGCTTGGAAATGGGGATGTGAGCTCTGTTTAATCTGTCAGAGCTGGGGCAGTTCTCTGCTGTTCTTGGGGCAGTTTTTTCTTTATCTCTCCCACAGCCACTCCTCCCTCCAGGAGATCTCTGCTGTCCATGGCCACTGAGTGTCCCTGCAGGGCTGATCCAATTCCATCATCCCATGGGGAGATGCTGCGCCCAGGGCAGGAGCCAAGCATTCCTACCTGGATCCAATCTGAGCTTTGGCACAGCACAGCAGCCTTGGCCCAGTGCATTCCCAGAGGAGCAGCTTCTGCTGCCCTGCATGGCCAGAGGGAGCCCAGGCCCATCTCCAGCAGCCCTGGAGCTGCAGAGGAAAACTCCCCCCTTGTGCAGGATCCCTGCTCCAGCAGAGCCACAGCTGGCACTGCAGGAGGGCTGAGCCCCCATGGGATGGGGCTGTGCCACCCCCTGACACACAGGGGACAGGGCATGGTCTGACTCTGGCAGTGGGGTTTCTTATTTGTTTTTTGGTTTGTACTTGTGCTAGTATTCAAGCTATGTCAGGGAAGGGATAGGTTAGACATTAGGAAGAAATCTTTCACCAAAAGAATAATAAAGTACTGGAATGCTCTTCCCAGGGAGGTGGCAGAGTCACCATCTCTGGATGGGTTTAGAAAAAGACTGGACATGGCACTGGGTGCTGCAGTCTGGGTGAGGGGTTAGGGCACAGGTTGGACTCAATGATCTCAGAGGTCTCTGCCAACCTCATCATTCTGTGATTCTGTGATTCTCTGTGATTTGTATTTTTTAATTTCCCTAATAAAGAACTGTTATTCCTACTCCCATATCTTTTCCTGAGAGCCCCTTAATTTCAAAATTAGAATAATTCAGAGCAGGGGGTGTGCAGTTTATATTTCCCATTCCATGGGAGGCTCCTGCCCTCCTCAGCACACACCTGGCTGTTCAAACAGGGAGATTTCCCCAGGTGAATCTGGGGTTGGACCTGGGCACTGAGCTTGGTGTGCAGCTTCCTTTGGCCTGGATTTCAGCCCAGCAAGGATCCATCCCTGTGCACAGCAGCTCCAGGTGTCTGGGGTTATTTTGTGACAATCTCCCTGCATTGCCAGGCAGGAGGGGACCTGCCAAAGGCTCTCCCAGCCCTTGTCACCCCTTATTTACATCTCATCCCCAAGTTCTTTCTTCCTCACCAACTGAAGTTTTCTGTCTCCTGCACTTCATGAAACTTTCCTTTTATATTTTTATACCCTGCTGCTTGCTGAAGTGTCTGATGTCAAGTGAAAATCTATACATAATCTGTGTCTAAATGCATATTTATATAAATTCACCCAAATACATATGCAAAGACCTGGGAATGCAAATTCCTCCCTGTTTGCATTGGTGCAAGGGGAGTTTTTCCTCTGGTTTTATTACATTTCACCCTCCCCAACACTTTGCCAATGAGCTAAGCCCATAAGGAATGTCTGAAAAGATTCTAATATATTTTTATGCCACATTTAAGCTTTTCTTCAAATGCTTGCTCTTAATCCTCTATGACTAATCCACTCAAATTCCTCACACTATCAGATTTCCACTTCCTGAATCTCCTCTATTTAAGGCTTGCCACAGGTCAGGAATTGCATCAATAATCTGGAGATTGTGGCTCTCAGGGAGCTCTTGGCCAGGGACAGGGACAGTGTTGATGTGGCACAGCTCTGCTGCCCCCAGAAAAACTTACAATTCCCAGAAAATCAGGAAAACCTTGATTTCAGTAAGACTTCAGGATGGAATTCTGGTTTCTGAGGTTGGGGAGGCCCTGGAATGGAATTCCCAGAGAAGCTGTGGCTGCCCTGGATCCCTGGAATGTCCAAGGCCAGGCTGGAGCAGCCTGGGACAGTGCAAGTGTCCCTGGGTACAGCTGGGTGACCCCAGGAGAGGATTCCCAGTTGTGGGGTTTCTCTGGGTCTGGACTGAAGGCACTTGAGGAGGTAGTTCATGTTCAGATTCAGGTGTTTATTATTTCTTATCAGTGAAACAGCCCCACAACCATGAGTTCAGCAGCTTTTCATTAGAAGGCACAAAATGGCCAACAATCTCTTGTTCCAAGGTCTTTTAAGACTAAACTATCCAATTAAGAGCTGACACCTGGATTATTTCCCCTTTTAACCCAATAACTGATCCCAAAGAGCTGCAATGGGGACTTTTCTGCCCAATTACAAAATGCCACCCAAACCCATGAAGAAGAAACCCAGGACAGCACCCTGTGCCCTCCATCTTGCTTCCATCCACAACATACTAAAAATCCCAAATCCTAAATTTCTCACCAAGTGATAAACCTACACTACTCTCTATAATCTATTTCACACTTTTGTGGATTCCAGTCTATCTTGAAGTCTGGGAAACTTTCTCCATGAGTGAGGGTCAAAGTCAGTGTTCTGCTGGGGGTCAGGGCACCCCAGAGCAGACAGAGAAATATTCCCTGTGGTGCCCTGGGTTTGCACACCCAGGGAAATGTTGTTTTCTCCATGTCCATGCTGCTGTCAAGGTGCTCTTCTCATGCAGAGACTGGAGCAGGTTCCTCACCTTTGATGGTCCCCACCTCCTCTTGGAGCACAGTCAGGAATGTGGCTTTTCCTATTCTCAACAGAGCAGGGAGGCACTAAAACCAGAATTATTCAAAGCAAAGTTTCCCATCAACACCAGACCATCAAATTCCTCCTCACTGGATGAAGTTATAAATATTGACTGCAGGGGAAGAGCAAAATTTAGAGGCAAACAGAGTGAAATGAAAGCTCATCATGCAGAAAGTTTGAGCAGGGTTGTTGTTCCCTTCCATCCTAGTGGAAGGTTTGGCTTTATTAGGAGAGATAAAATTGACTTAATAAAAAAAAAAAAAAACCAAAAAAAACCAAAAACAGTTAAGAGCTCATAATGTAAAAGTGGCTTAGGCAGCACTGCTGATCTCTCAGTCTCACTAATTTTAATTGCATTCAGCCTGATCATGAAATGTGGAATAAGGTCTGGGATTTCTGAGGCATTGTTGGAATTCTCAGGCTGCCCCCCCACCTCTGAAATGGCTCCTGAGGAAAACTGACAGCTCCTGAATCCTTTATTCCAGGGAGGAGGCAGAAAGGGGGTGTGAAAATACAGAAACATGGGGCAGGAAGTCAGCAATTCCTAAATAATCTGCCATTTGGGGAGAGTAAGGAGGAATCCAGAGGAACTGAAAGGCATTGATGATTGAAAGGAAATGAAAGATGATATTAATGGACAGGAATGATTGAGAGGAATTGAAAGGCATTACGGATGATAGGAATGGACAGGAATGCTGCTGCACAAGGCACAGAGTTCCCCCATGGAATTCCTTGCTGCAGGTGTGCTCTGGGGCTGGAAGCCTTGAAGGATTCCTGGGAAGGTGCCTTGTGGGGGTGGGAGCACCCAGAATGTCAGCAGTGCCTGTGGCTGTGGCTGTAACTCAGCACATACAAAGAGGAAATTCCCTTTTGGGGCACATTTCCTGCATCCCTTTAGCTCTGGGTGTGTAAAAGCAGCTTCAGAGCAGCCCAGGGTCAGGAGCTGGGGCTGCACAAACAGCCCTGGATCCATCCAACAAACAGCCTTGGGTCCATCCAACAAACAGCCTTGGATACATCCAACAAACAGCCTTGGATCCATCCAACAAACAGCCCTGGATCCATCCAACAAACAGCCCTGGATCCATCCAACAAACAGCCTTGGGTCCATCCAACAAACAGCCCTGGATCCATCCAACAAACAGCCCTGGATCCATCCAACAGCCCTGGATCCATCCAACAAACAGCCCTGGATCCATCCAACAAACAGCCCTGGATCCATCCAACAAACAGCCCTGGATCCATCTAACAAACAGCCCTGGATCCATCTAACAAATAGCCCTGGGTCCATCCAGCAAACAGCCCTGGGTCCATCCAACAAACAGCCTTGGGTCCATCCAACAAACAGCCTTGGGTCCATCCAACAAACAGCCCTGGATCCATCTAACAAACAGCCCTGGATCCATCCAACAAACAGCCCTGGATCCATCCAACAAACAGCCCTGGGTCCATCCAACAGCCTTGGGTCCATCCAACAAACAGCCCTGGATCCATCTAACAAACAGCCCTGGGTCCATCCAACAGCCCTGGATCCATCCAACAAACAGCCTTGGGTCCATCCAACAAACAGCCCTGGATCCATCTAACAAACAGCCCTGGATCCATCTAACAAACAGCCCTGGATCCATCCAACAAACAGCCCTGGATCCATCCAACAAACAGCCCTGGATCCATCCAACAAACAGCCCTGGATCCATCCAACAAAAAGCCCTGGATCCATCCTTGCAGACACTTCTGCTCCCTCTACTCCTGGCTGCTGCAGGAGGAGGAAATTCAGCTTCACAACAGGGAGATAAATCTGGATTTCCCCCGAGGTCCTTCTGTGCACACAGATCCCCAGTGCTGCTGACTGGAAAGCTGAGTTCCCTTTCTTTGCTGGATCAAAACCCTCCTGGAAAAAGCTTGGATCAAAGGATGAATGTTCTGGAAACGTGGGCTGGAGTGCAGGTAGGACAGGCAGGCCCTGTTTGCAGGGCTGGGATGTGAAAGTCAGGGCTGCTGAGGAGGCTCCTGTGCTCTCTGAGATGACCCTGAGGAACCCCAGGATGATCCCTGCCAGCACCACCCCTGGAATTTCTTTTAATTCCCTCTTGTCCCATGGCAGGGGGGTCTGGATGGGCTTTAAGGTCCCTTTCCACCCCGCCCATTCTGGGATTCTGTGACACAAAACCCCTGTGGTTTCCACTCCCCTGTGCATCCCTCTCTGCTCTCTCATCCCAAGCCTAAAGATCCTCAGCTCTCATTCCCAGTGTCCCTCATTGTGTCCTGCTGTCCCCATTCCTGCCAAGGCCAACCTGGATATCCCAAATTCATCAACGCTTCCACAACACAGCAACTTCCTAACAATTTATTCACCAGTGAGTCGAGATAAAAATGGGACAATAAGTTACTCAAAAATGCATTTGCAGTGTGAACTTTGGAAAAGCCAGGAATAAATTAACAATGTGTGCTCAGAGCAGAACGTGAGTTGGGAGAAGTAAAGTGGGTTAAAGCAAGCAGGGAGGAAATGCTCTTGTTCTGCAATAAAACATTCCAGCAGGGAGGTGCTCAGCTGTTCTGAGCAACCCCTGAGGAGGGAAGGCACCAGAAATGGGCTGCACAAGGAGAGAAAACAGAGATGGAATTGCTGCTCGTTAATTTAGAATTCTCCACCAAGCCAGGCAGGGTCCTGCAGGGAAGAGTCCTCCAGCAGGAGAGGAGGTGACAGGAAGGGCTGCACCTCCCTCCTGGGATGGCTGACCCTGGCAATATCCCAAAATTCACCTGAGCACGTTCAGAGGGGCTCTGTGATCTGCAACAGTGAGTGTGAGGTACAGAAATGTTGTTTTGGAGTGGAGCTGGGTGGGTTTTCACACTTCTGCTGTCAGGGAGAGGCAGCTGGTGTGCTAAAACAAGGGATGGACTTTGGAACCTGCAGGGTTAGGGACTGGAGGCAGGCAGTGACACAAATGTCAGCTTTGCTGGCAGCAGTGACACAAATGTCAGCTTTCCTGGCTGCTCACTCCTCCCACTGCTCCCCACGCTGTTTTCTGGAGCAAAGTGTAAACATTTCATGGGAGATGTCTGGTGGCTCTGCTGGCACTGATTCTGTGGGTTCTCCATCTGATGCTCTCCCTAAATACAAATCTGGGGGCTCCAGTTGCCAGCTCTGAGTTCAGTGTGGGTGAGGGCCAGACTGGTGGAGCTGGGCAGCAGAACTGAACTGGGTGAACTGGGCTCTGCCCCCCGTGTTTGGGCCAGGACAGAGCCCAGCTCCCACCCTGAGAGCCCTGTGGGGCTGAATAAAGGCAAAACACCAAATTTGGGTTCATCATTAGAGTGGGCAGGTGCATGTTGGGCTGCAGGGAGCAGGGCTGGTGAATAGGAACTTGTGGGGTTTCATTATTGACTTTGAAACAAAGAGGTTTTAATCCACCTCCTTAGTTAAGGAAATTGTTATCTTGGAGTCCTTCTGCTCTGTTTATCCTGAGTGTAAATGAAAAGTGATTCTTTGCTCTAAATCTCCTAATCTTGACACAAAAGCAAGAGCAAGAGGTTTAACCCCCAAGGAAGGCAGGAGGTGTAACACTGCAGCAAGGCCTGGAAATCAATGATTAATGCTTCAGGGTTTTAATTAATCTCCCATTTAATAACAGGGGATCAGTGGTCAAGGAGCTTCTCCAGGGCCACTCCTGGCAGTGGGACACAGGCTGAGCAGGAGAGGGAAGGAGGAATGCTTTACCAGAACCCAGCAGGGGTTATCTGCCCAAATCCCAGGCTGGAGCTGGGCCCAAGGCCCCTCAGCATCCTCCCAGCCCCACCTCACGCCCTGGGGAGGGTTTTCCAGGACCAGGGGACATTTCCATCTCCTGTGAGTCAGCAGGTGCTCTAGGAACAGCCAGGGATGCTTTTCTTAGTCACAAGGGGTGGCTTAAGGAGACTGCTCCTGTTCCTTTGTTCCATCCACTCTGTTCTTCCCAAAACACCATTTCCTCTGAGCTGCTCTGAAAGTGGACTTCAATTGACCAAGAGCTCCAGGAGTTACAGAGTCAGGGAATGGTTTGTTTGTTTCTTTAAGGAAGGGACCTTAAAGCTCTTCCAGTTCCACCTCTGTAATGATAATCTCAGGATTACAAAATTCACAGACTGGTTTGGGCTGGGAAGGACCTCAAAGCCCACCCAGTGCCACCCCTGCCATGGCAGGGACACCTCCCAACCTGGGACATTCCAGGGATTTGGGAAATTCCCACCCTTCTGGGCAGCCCTAAGGAGGCAGAACTGGAAACACAAACCCTGGGTGTCCTGAGGGACTGATGGGAGTCCTGCATTCCTGATCCCCACGGGGAATCTCCATGTCCCTCCTGCTGGGAGGGAGATGCAGGGGTTGCAGCAGGATTTCTGTGGTTTGTGCTCATTCCCAGTTTGCCCTGCACAGCAGTCCCTGTCACCCTCAGAACCACAGCAAGCACCAGAGTTTCTGTGGGATTTTCGGGGTCCCTCGACAAAGGAAGGAAATGATGAATCTGACTCCATATTCTTAGAAGGCTAATTTATTATTTTATGTTACTATATTATAGTCAAGAATTCTATGCTAAAGAATAGAGAAAGGATACTTACAAAAGGCTTAACAAGATATTAACAAAAACCTGTGACTCTCTCCAGAGCCTCGACACAGCTGGGCTGTGATTGGTCATTCAGTCAAAACATTTCACATGAAACCAATCAAACAATGACCAGTTGGTAAACAATGTCCAAACCACATTCCAAAGCAGCAAAACACAGGAGAAGCAATCAGATAATTCTTGTTTTCATTTCTCTCTGAGGCTGCTCAGCTTCCCAGGAGAAGACATCCTGGCAAAGGGATTTTTCAGAAAATGTGATGGTGACAAGTTTCTGCTCCTCTCTGCTTTGTTTTTGCTGTGTTTTGTTCCTCCTGGCAGCTGTTTGGTAACTCTCGTGTTGCTGTTTTGGGATCAAGCTTTAGTGCTGAGGTTTTTTCATTCCCAAGCGCTTGCTGGGAATAAAAATACCCTTTCTATCTGCTGGGTGTGCACGTGCCTTGGGCTGTGCATTCTCAGTTCTGGGGGGAAATGTCACTTCCCACCCGGTGTCACTTGGGAGGAGGAGTCTGTTGGTGGCTCGTGGCTCAGTTGTTCCCTCTCCCAGGGCCCACCCAGCTCTGTCCAGTGCTGTCCCCAGCACTCCCAGCCCCTTTCCCAGTTCTCCTGCCCCTCTTCCCCAGCCTGGAGCATTCCCTGGGGTTGTTGTGACCCAGCACCATCTCACTCCAAGGTGGGATTTCAAATTCTTTTTATTTTGCCATCCAAACCTTTATGCAGCTGCCCCTGGGCTGCAAAAATCAGGTTTTTTACCGGTGTAGCTCCTCAGGAGATCTCTGATAACTCTGTTACCCAGGAACAGGGAAAGCTGTGTGCTGGCCAAGCCCCTGTGTCAGCAAATCCCAGGTTTGTGGTGTTTGCTTCCCCCCAGCACAGTTTGATTGGATTTGTGCAAAACAACTTTCCTTCCCTTGGAGCTCTGTGCCAGCAAGGGAGGCTGAAATCCTGCCTCAGCAAACGGGGCAGGGCTGACCTCAGGAGTGTCGCCTCCTGAACAAAACCTGGAAAATGAGTTTTACTTGAGAATTCTGCTGACTTTAATATCACTGAGCTGCACAGCTCTGCCAAAAGTGGGATTGGTGCCAGCAAAAGGAGCCCTTGGACAGCGGGGAACTGGGCTGAGATTGCCACAAAAGGACTGCTGGCACCTCCATGGAATTCTGTGGCTGCTCCTGGTCACTGTTAATGTGTAGATATTCCATTATTATTAATTATTAGTTCTACTGCTAATAATAATTAAAATATATATTAATATGCTAAGACTGGGATAAATCCCTTCCAAAGGCTTTCTCAGGGTGTACCCAGAGAAGGCAAATCTCCTTTTCCAGAGTATTTTTGGGATGAGAAGCCACACTGAGGAATTTCACCCCAATGCAGATCCAGCACTTTGCAGGGAAATCTGCAAACAAAAATTAATGATTCAAAAAAATATTCCTGTCAAAATGCCACTTCTCAGAGGCTGTGCCAACCTTCTGCTGGAGTGGGTGGAGATTCATTAGGAGCAAAGGAGAGGGTTAGGATTTATCAGGAGCTGAGGAAGGCTCCATCCTGACAGAGCAGCACGTGCACAGTTCATGGCCAGCATCTGCTGAGCAATAAATCAGCTCCAAATTCACCTCCAGGGCCCCAAACCAGCCCTGCTGAGCAATAAATCAGCTCCAAATTCACCTCCAGGGCCCCAAACCAGCCCTGCTGAGCAATCAATCCGCTCCAAATTCACCTCCAGGGCCCCAAACCAGCCCTGCTGAGCAGCTCAGGTGCTGCTTGTACTTCCCAGTGCAGGAGGAAGAAGCGTTGGAGCAGTTTAAAGCTCTGTTTCCTCCTGCCCCTCTCCAAATTAACTGCCTGGACACTAATTGGCATCTCCTCAGTGCCTGGAGCTGCTTCCAAACAAATGAACTCTGAAACAAGGCAGGAGCAGCTCAGGGAGAGCTGGCTGCTGGAGACAGAGCTGGGAAAACTGAGGTGCAAACAGCTCCTAATAGCTCTGAAAGAGAGAACTGAACTGTGGAGAGAGCAGCCCTGCCATATCCTGGTTATTTAAAGAGAGGGAGGTGCAGCTGTTTGGATTTCACAGAGGAAAAGAGTGGGAAAGCCTGGAAGTGGTGTGGGAAGTTTAAAGAAGTTCCAGCCCAAAGCTGAGACAGACCCAGGTGGATCTGTCCCTCCTGGGGCTCACCAGGACACAGCAAAACTCATTCCTGCTGTTCCTTCCCCAGCAGGTGATGCCTTGGGAGCTCCTGGAGCAGAGGCTGGACAGAGTTAAAGGAATAAAGCAGGGATTTATTAAAAGGCCTTCACAGGATTCACCTTGGGCAGCACAGGAGCCCAGCCAGGGCTACACCCAAGCTGGATGAGGATCACAAGTTCTCACTATAAGTTTTATCAGTTTTGGTCCATTTCCATGTTGGGGTTAATTGTCCAATTCCAGCTCCAGGTGATGCAGTCCCATCCTCCCAGTCTGCTCTCCTCAATTCTCTGTTGTTTGCACTTTCTGGGCCTGAAGCTGCAGAGGTGTCCTTGGTTCTGGGGCTGGAAAAGGATTGTTCTGTGTGCCTGAGCTGTGAGGAGAACTGCTGACACTTTATACTGAAATAGAGATTTTTGGAGTTCACTTGAGCTAGCAATATGAATTAAGCATTTAAAGTTTAGCCTGTAGAATTATGTGTTGAATTTTAACAACATGAAATTCAGAGTTATACACCAATGGAGGACAGGACCTGGAAAACATGAAAACTAAAACTGAAGGTGTCACAGGGAGCTGGGATTTGGCTGAGCCTGGGCAGAGCTGCTCCCCCGGGCCAAAGGAGATCCCAGGCCGTGCCTCCTGTCCTGCACACCCTGTCACACACGTCCCTTTGTCCCTGTGCTCCCTTCCCCTTGCCCTGGAAGCCATCTCAGCAGCTGCAGCGCTTTCTCCTTCCCCTCCCGGCCCTGCTGCCCGTCTCTGCTCCCTCTAGTGTTCCCAGGCAGCTGCTGCCTCTCCTCGTCGCTGCTGAATTTTGCATTTCTCTCCCTGCATTTCACACGAGCTGGGAACACCACCAGCTTTCTGTCCCCCTTGGGAGAGGAACCAGGGCAGGGTCTGCAACCTCCACCTCCCGTCCCTGTGCCAGCACCTGAGGCAGCTCTGAATCCATCCGACTTCCAGTTTTGATGATTTCCAAGTCCTTCACTTATTCTCAGTTCAGTTTGGGGAATTCTTTTCCAACCATTGCAGTTCCTTTCTAATTCAGGCAGCTGGAGGTTTAATAGGATGTGACACCTGGGATTAGAGCCACCAGATTTTGGTGCCATTCCAACAGCATCCATCACACCTGAACGCCCTGCTTGAGTTCACTTTAGACTCAGTCTAAGTTTAATTAAATCTACAAAAGCTTTTGGAGCTAAGAGATGTTGCCTGGAAATCAGAAAATGCAAAAGGGGGCTGGAGATCCACACTGGAATCATGGAATTGCTGCTGCAGAGGGAAGGTGGAACGAAAAACACCTCACATAGGGATTGTTTCCAGAGTTCTGACGGAAATGTAACTGTTTAAAGAGCTCTGAATTGTGTCTTATTTAATATAAATATTCCATTTGCATGAGAATATCTGGAAAAGGGCTTTGGGATCATCAAATCCAGTGATTCACCAGCACCACCAGCAAGGTGTCTCAGGATGCAAGATGTTATTGGGGTGTGTGTTCTGTCCCCATCTGTCAGAGCTGGGGCAGTTCTCTGCTGTTCTTGGGCAGTTTTTTCTTTATCTCTCCCCCAGCCACTCCTCCCTGCAGGAGATCTCTGCTGTCCATGGCCACTGAGTGTCCCTGCAGGGCTGATCCAATTCCAGCATCCCATGGGGAGATGCTGCGCCCAGGGGAGGAGCCAAGCATTCCTACCTGGATCCAATCTGAGCTTTGGGACAGCACAGCAGCCTTTGCCCAGTGCATTGCCAGAGGAGCAGCTTCTGCTGCCCTGCATGGCCAGAGGGAGCCCAGGCCCATCTCCAGCAGCCCTGGAGCTGCAGAGGAAAACTCCCCCCTTGTGCAGGATCCCTGCTCCAGCAGAGCCACAGCTGGCACTGCAGGAGGGCTGAGCCCCCATGGGATGGGGCTGTGCCACCCCCTGACACACAGGGGACAGGGCATGGGCTGACTCTGGCAGGGTTGGTTTGTATCACTGCATTTGTATTTTTATTTTTCCTACTAAAGAACTGTTATTCCTATTCCCATATCTTTGCCTGAGAGCTCCTTAATTTCAAAATTATAATAATTCAGAGGAGGGGGGTTGCATTTTCCATTTCAAAGGACGTTCTGCCTTCCTCAGCATCTTTTCAATCCAGGACAATGAACACCACCAACCCCTGTCCTCCAGTGCCACGTCCACATTTCTGAACCCTCCTGAGGCTCCAGCCCTGCCTGGGGTTGGTCACCCAGGGACAGGATCCCGGGGCTTTTGCAGGAGGAGGGAAGTGGCAGAGCTTCCCTCGCCCAGGAATGTGTTCCACAGGCTGGGGAGTGGGTGAGTGACAGCTGAAGGCTGAGCTCTGCCGAGCAGCACAGCTAATTAGCACCTAATCTAATTAGCACCTCCTCAGCTCACCCCTCCACCCAGCCCTTCCTGAACGCTGCCTCTTGGGGTTTTTGGCAACCAGCCTCGTGCTGCAGCACAGCTTTGTCCTCCCCAGGACCCGACAGGATGGAAAAGGAGGATCCTGTGGGATTTGGGTCTCCAGCACATCCCTGCTGCCCTGCCCTGCCCTCACCTGGTGTCCCCAGGCACAGGGAAATGGAGCAGCTCATGGCATCCCCAGCTAATCCTCACGATTTCTCTCCAGGAACGCTGGGATTGCTGCTCCCAGCTCGTTCCTTGGTGGCAGAAACTTCCTCCCACGCAGGGAAAAGGTGGAAACCCAAGGCTTTTCCTAAATCCCAGAACATTCCCCCAGCTGGCAGCCAGGAGCTGAGGACACGGCCCTTCCCCTCCTGCCTGGCTCCGGGGCAGCTCTGAGGTGCAGCTCGGGGATTTTTAGTGCCTGGGGCTCCTGCAGGAACCCAGGAAAGGGTTTGTGCTCTGTTATCCATGCAGGAAAAAGCAGAAATTCCATGAAGCCCTTGGAGACTGCACTGCAGGAGCATCCTGGGGATCCACGGGGGGATTGTTTCCAATTCATTCTGTCAGAAACACTGCGGCCCACCTGCCAGGGACCCACCCAAACCTTCCACAAACAAACCTGGAGACAGCCCAAGGCCTCCCTGTGCCCTGGTGTGTCACTCCCTGTGTGTGCCCCTCTCTGCTTCCCCTCCTGTGGGCCAGAATTGGTTCCAGAATGATGAACCTGCAGGGAAATGCTCCCACCTGGCAAAGTCAGGCTGTTCCCACACCATCCTTTTTATTCCAGGAGGAATCTCAACATTTTGGGTTCTTTCTGCTCCAGTCAGGGCCAGAGGAAAGTTTGGGCAGAAAATAAAAAAATCTGAAGTTGAATCAGATCTTAAGCCTGGATTTAAAACAGATGACATGAAAAGAACCAAAAAAAATCCAGTAAAGAATAAAAAATCCCTAATTCTCTCCCTGATCTCCCTCTGCTGCCTCCCTGTCCTCCCATCCACTCTTCCCATCACCTTCCCTTGCTCTGCTCCAATTATAGATCCCTCCAGGCAGGGACCTGCCAGTGTTTCTGTCAGGGAAGTGCCAAGTCCATCCTCGATGCTTTACAAATAATCACAGGCAACACATTTTTTGTGAAATATTGAAGCTCTTCCTGTTAAAAAAAAATGAAATCTCTCTGCCATATCAGACAGGATGAAATGTCAGTGTGCCATCCTTCCTAAATTAACATCCTTCCCTCTGTCACTCCTGCTGTGGCACATGGGAGCCCAGGATCCATCTCTTCCTTCCCACAGAGAAGAATTTGGTTTTAGCTCTGAGACACAAACTTGTATAAAATGGAATGTCTGAGGTGGGTAAGGAAAATCATCTCAAATCTTCTTTAGCTGCCTTTGTTTGCTGCCCTTTAACCCTTCATTCCCTGAAATCCCTTAAAACACCTGGAGGATGAGGCACCCTGTTAAAGGCTGCAGAATTTTCCCTGCTCTCCCCCACCTTTTCCAGGACCTGAGCATGTCAGGAGCCCTGCAGCCCATTCCAGAGCTTGACAGCCCTTTCCATAAAGGAATTATTCCCAACATCCAGCCTGAGCCTCCCCTGGCACAGCCTGAGGACCAGAGAAATCCACTGATGGGCAGGGTGCCATGGGATTGGGAACTGGGCAAGTTTCAGTGCCCAGGAAGGTTCTGCCCCCTGGGATGGGGTGGGATTGGCAATATCTGGGGGCAGGGATTGGGCAGGGGCTCCTGAGGTGCCCCAGCTTTCAGGTCTCACTCCAAGAACACTCTGAGTTTATTTCCAGGCTGGAAATTGTGCCAGGATTTGCGTGGCCAACGTGGATCTCGAGGATTTGAGGTGACAGCTGGGAAAGAAATCTGCTGCTGAAACTGCACTGGAGCTCTCTCCCTGTCTCTGTCATCTCTCTCAGTTCATTAAGGGCCCAGCCTTCTCCTGGGCTGGAATTGAATTATTTGCTTTCACCTCCAATCTGCCTGAGGTGGAGTGAGCTCCACTGGAGCTGGCAAACACAAACAAATCCCATCTCCACAGGGCTTAAGGGTTAATTGTGTTTCTCTCAACCTCTTCTGAGCAGAAAGTTGGGATTTGCCCCCTCTGCCTGATCCCTCTTGCTCCTTTCTTGAATTGTTTTGGGGAGCAGAAGGTTCAGGGCTGTGCCCCCAAAGCAGCTCAGGCTGTGTGAACACAGCAACTTTCTGCAAGTGAAATCTGCTTCTATTTCTGTGTTTGAAAAGGAGCTGAAATGCCAGTGGTGATGTAATGTTCATTTACATTTAGAGCCTGTTTCTATTTATTTTTGCTCCTATTAACTGCATCTTGATTCCAACAGTTGGGTTTTGGTTTTTTTTAATCCACTGAGGCTCTCTTTGCCATGAACAGCTCATTTTTTACCTAAAGCCTGCCAGGTTTGGTGCCTTATTCAGCCCATAAATGAAGAAGAATGACAGGTAGAAGGGGAAATGGATGTTTCCTCCCCAAGGGAAGGCTCCTAAATTTGATAGGAGCTATCTCTCCAGGAATTGCTGCCTCTGATTGCCACTGGAATGGCTCTGGAAGGAGCTTGGAGGGGATCATTCACCTCAGCTCTGTCCTGGATATGCAGGGCTGGGAGATGCTCTGGGGCTGAGAGATTTCCTGTGCCACCTTCCATAAACACAAAGAGATGGATTCAAAATGCTGCAGAGCTCTGATGTGCAGCCTGTGGCTCCAGTCAAGGGGTTCCTCAGCCCCAGAGCAGGAGAAAAAGGCAGAAAATCCTGGAATCACAGGGTTCTTAATGGTGGAAAAGGCCTTTAAGATCATCAGCCACCACCATGGTCACACAGTCCATGTCCTCAGGTGCCATGTGTTCATCCCTTGGACTGAGAGCTGGAATATTGCAGGTTTATTTCCTCCCTGCTCTCATCTCCTTTAGTTCTTTTTTGGGCTCACTTTTGTTGATTCAACCTTCTGGGGTGCCTTTAATTTCTGTTTTTCAAAGGTTTCAGGGAGCACTGCCTTCCTTAGTGTTTAATTTGTTTTCTAAAGGGATAAATGCTCCAGGGTGGCTTTTTTAGACTGGGCAGAATTGGAGCTGGCACTGGCAGCAAGAATTAAAGCACAAGAGTTCAGCTCTGCCTTCAGAGTGAGCAGGGACTGAAGGAGATTGAAGGATTTCATTGTTTCTATGGCTATAAAATCCTTGGAAAATATAACCCAGCAGCTCTCTGTGCTCTTGCTCAGCAGAACTCCACAGAAATGCCCACAAACCCTTTATTTACAGGGTTGTTGGACAAGGAGAATGCAAAATTAAAGAGAGGCTCAGGATCCATCCTGGAGCTGCTGTGCCCCCAGAAAATCCTGTATTTCACAGCTCACCAGCCTAAAAATGCCCCAGTAAACCCAGCCAGGGGAGAGCTCTGACTCATTTTCCCCTCAGGTGGAAGTTTGAGGTTGTCCAGGTAAGCCCAGCTCATCTGAAGCTGAGAAAATGTGCAGAGAAACGTCCTGAAATCAGTTCTGTGCTCAAGGCTGGGCCTAACTCTGCTGCCTGGGGTAGCTGGGCTTGGTTTTTCCTGAAGGACAGAGCTCAGGTCCTTGACTGAAGATCAGGAGATAGGCCAGGCTTAAATCTGTGTGGGAAGGCAGAGCTGGAGCTGCCAGGTGCTGCTGGCAGGGCTGTTCAGTTCCAGCTGTACTCAGAGTGAAAAATGAGTGGGAAATGCAGATTAACACAGGCAGGGCTGGGAGGAGAAGCTGATTTATCTCCCCCTGGTTGGGAACTGATTTATTTCTCTCTATTTCAGAACTGATTTATTCCCCCCTGAGGTTTCAGTGGATCAGGTGAGCTTGGAACAAGCTCCAGGTAGCAGAGGGAGGTGAGGGAGCAGGAATGGCCCTGAGCAGGTCCAGCTGTGCTGGGCCAGGTCCTCTGTGGGTCCAGGAACCTCTGGCTCTGTTCCCACAGGGCTGGAGCTCCCTTTTCATCCCACCCTGCACTGGCATTCATTTATTCCCTATTTTATAAATGTAACAATCTCTCTTTATCCCCACAGTGGGAGGGAACAGAAGGAATTCAGTGCTGGAACCATCTCAGAATATCTTTACCACATTCTCCTCTTTTGTCAATCGTTCTTTTTCCCCAGTTTCTCATTTTATAGGTTTGAATCTGAAGCTATTTAGAGCCTCCTTTTCCCTGGCTTCTCTCTAAATATATCTTAGAGCTGCCTGAAGGGTTAAGGAGACACACAGACATCCCCTTATGGGGAAAATGGGAAAACACAGCCCAGCCTCCTGCTTTTCTCTCTCCTCACAGCCACAGCCACAGCCGCACACATTTGGATTTTGTCGTTATTGTCTGTCATATATTCTGTCATTGTGGGCAAACAGAATGAAAACAGGCAAAAGAGAGCAAATCAGTATGTTCCAAACCCACTTTTTAAAAATTAGGTTACTTAATATGGCCATGGGAGCTGGCAGTTGTAGGAGAGGAAGGTTTTCATATTATAAATGTGTAAAAAACTGGGAATCTGCTTCCCTTCACACTTCCAGCAGTTCCCTTGGACAATGAAACCTGCAGTTGTATTTATTGCATCCCTCATTTCCTCATTTGTGTCTCATCCAGGCATGAATTTCATCAACAATTGGAGGTTTGCTTTCCTGGCCAACACAGCTAGGGGATTGTAAATAACTATAACTATAACTATAACTATAACTATAACTATAACTGTAACTAACCATGAAATAGAAACAGAAATAATAGAAATAATTGCTCCCAGTCTGTGGGTGTTACACAAGGGACTCTCCACTCTGGGATGCACAAGAACTGCTGGATCTGGGGTTTCTGGGGGGGTTCCAGCAGGGTCATTCTGGTGAGTGAACTCCAGAGCAAAACTGTTCCCACCCCAGTGTTCCCCTCACTCCAGAGCCATGGAAAGGGCAGAACTGAAGGAATCTCTGCTGGATGTTGATTCCCACTGAACCTTCAGAGTTCTCCCCTGTGGGTAAAAAATGACAGAACCATGGAATTCCAGCCTGGGTGGGGTTGGAAGGAGCTTGAAGCTCTCCCTGTCCCCTCCACCAGCATCCCAGGCTGCTCCAAACCCCAGAGTTCCAGGAGAAGGCAGAGGTTTGGTGAATCCATCTGGGAGCAGAGTGAGGGAGCAGATTCAGCTTCCAGAGCCTGAAGGGGCTCCAGGAGAGCTGGAGGGGGGCTGAATGAGGCATTCACATTCTCTGAACTTGATCCCTTTGCCCAGGGAAGCTGAAAAGCAGCGAGAGGCCTCAGAGAAAAAGGAAAACAATTCTTCTCTCATTTGCTTCTCCTGTGTTTTGCTCCTTTGGAATGTGTTTGGAGATTGTTTACCCACAGGGGATTGTTTCATTGGATTCTGCTGTGAGTTGTTTTGACTCTTTGGCCAACCAGGGCCAAGCTGTGTCAGGACCCTGGAAAGAGTCAGGAGTTTTCATTATTATCTTTTTAGCATTGTGTAAGTATCCTTTCTGTATTCTTTAGTATAGTATAGTATTCT
Source organism: Molothrus aeneus (assembly GCF_037042795.1). Taxonomy (NCBI): domain Eukaryota; kingdom Metazoa; phylum Chordata; class Aves; order Passeriformes; family Icteridae; genus Molothrus; species Molothrus aeneus. Next base: position 1,239,057 of record NC_089659.1, on the reverse strand, counting down.
TTAATATGATATAGTATAATAAAGTAATAAATTAGCCTTCTGATAAGATGGAGTCAGATGCATCATTCCTGCCTTTGTTGGTGGCCCTGCATTTATTTACAATAGACTGGGGACAAGGATGGAGGGACAGAACCCAGGGAATGGCTCCCACTGCCAGAGGGCAGGGCTGGATGGGATGTTGGGAATGAGGAATTGTTCCCTGGCAGGGTGGGGAGGGGCTGGGCTGGAATTCCCAGAGCAGCTGTGACTGCCCCTGGCAGTGCCCAAGGCCAGGCTGGACAGGGCTTGGAGCAGCCTGGGACAGTGGAAGGTGTCCCTGGAAGGTTCTGGAAAGGACACAGGTGGTTTCTCTTGTTCTGGACTTGAGGTGTTTTGTGAACCAGCAAGGAAGTGTTAGACACATCCCATGGAGCTCAGAATTAACAATAAGAGAATTCTGTAAATGGGAATTCTCTGTCCTGTAAAACACAGGCAGTCACTCCTGCTCAGGAGCCAGAACTGGGCCCAAAGAGCCTGGCAGGAGCTGCTGGAGCCCTTCCCTGAGCGGGGTGGAGCTGTCAGGCTCTGCTCAGGGGGGCTGCACTGAGCCCCACAGAACATTCCCTGCACTCTGTGATTCATTCCTCCAGCAAGACCCACTGAATTCCAGAGCAATTCACTAAGAAGGAGCTAAATTGCTTGGCAGGATAATGGGAGCAAGAGAGAACCTGGCAGGAGGGTGAACCTGGCAGGTTTCTTTGACCAGAAGAGCCCCAAATATAACAAGAGCCCCAAATATAACAAGTGAACCAAAATTCCCTCAAGAACTATGAATAATGAACTGAATCCCTCACTCCAGGCTCATCTGCTCAAGACCTGCTGCTGGTGTGTGTTTGAAAGCCCAGCTCCATCCTCCCAACACCAGAATGGTTTTAGAGCCCCGAGCCATGAGCTGCTGAAGAACCCAGAAATAATGTTGTTATTGGAGTAGTGCTAATTCCATCCCTGCTAAATCTGGGGGAAAAAAAGGATTGTTAAAGGATGGGGTTGTTCCTTAGGGGGAGAGTGTTTGTGTGGGTTTATTGCTGCTGGGTTTTAAATGTTACAGATGATGTTGGTAAACTCATAATAAGTGGAAAGTGGTTTTACTTCTGGTTTTACTTCTTCCCCTGCAGCTTTTGCAATTATTAAAATCCAGAGGTTACGATGGAATTTGTTAAAATCTCTTCTGAGGGATGCAGAAGGAATTATTCCAAGTGACTCAGACCTGCTGAGACTGGAGGAGCTTTTCAGAAAGGTTTGGGAGTGTCTGAGCAAATCCAGGAAGGCCCTGCTTAAATAATGAGCTGCTAATTGCAAATTTAGGCATCAGGACCAAGAGTTTTGGCCATTTTCTGCAAACTGCCTCCCCTCATTCATTCCTGTCTCCCATGGGAGGTGGTTTATCCAGAGGATGGATCAACAAACCCTTGGCTGTTGGGAACCTGAAATCAGAGTAACCAATTTGCCAAGCCAAAAGGTGGTGCTGGGCTGAGGAGGTGAAAATCCATGGGTGTGGAAAGGTTGAAGATCAGTGGGAAGGAGCTCTGGAATTTGGGAATTACAGGAGTCCTTTAGCATCATCACACATTTCTGGGAAACCCAGCCCTCCCTGTCCACCCCTAAAAACAAACCAGTGCCTTCCAAACAAATGTTCCTTCAGCTGGTTTGGGAGAGGGTTTCAGGATGGTGAGGAAACATTATGGGATGTTATAGTGAAAGCAGGGCAACGGCCACAAAGGCAGGAAATGTCAGGGAGAACTCCATAATATCAGCAGGCTAATTAATTACTTTATTATACTCTATTACTCTATATTATATCACACTATGTTACATTACATCTAATCTGAATCTGCACAAGCACCCAACTCAACTCAGCTGCCCAGATTCTCCTGACTGTCTGCTGACCCACAGTCTGCACACACTTGGCCCTGACAGGCCCTGACAGGCCAAGGAAACAAAACCCCATCACTGTGGGTAAACAATCTCCATATTGCATTCTGCTTTGGTACAACACAGGAGCAGCCAATGAGATAGGAATTGCTTTGATCATTCTTTTCTCTGCTTCTCTCAGGTTCAGGGAATGTGAATCCCACAGAGAGGGACTTTGGCAGGGGCCTGGTGTGACAGGTCAGCTGTGGATGTGGGCTCTAAGGAAACAGCCACATTCTTGTCCTACATTATACTGTATTATTCTCTACATTTTACACTATATTACACTACATCTTGACTGAATCTGCACAAGCACCCAACTCAACTCAACTCAACTCAACTCAACTCAACTCAACTGCCCAGATTCTCCTGACTGTCTGCTGACCCACAGTCTGCACACGCTTGGCCCTGACAGGCCAAGGAAACAAAACCCCATCACTGTGGGTAAACAATCTCCATATTTCATTCTACTTTAGCACAACACAGGAGCAGCCAATGAGATAGGAATTGCTTTGATCATTCTTTTCTCTGCTTCTCTCACTGCTTCTCTCAGTTCAGGGAATGTGAATCCCACAGAGAGGGACTTTGGCAGGGGCCTGGTGTGACAGGCCAGCTGTGGATGTGGCTCTAAGGAAACAGCCACATTCTTGTCCTACATTATACTGTATTATTCTATACTATTACCCTACATCTCAACTGAAACTGCACAAGCACTCAACTGCCCAGAATCTCCTGACTGTCTGCTGACCCACAGTCTGCACACGTGTTTGGCCCTGACAGGCCCTGACAGGCCAAGGAAACAAAACCCCATCACTGTGGGTAAACAATCTCCATATTGCATTCTGCTTTGGCACAACACACAAGCAGCCAATGAGATAGGAATTGTTCTAATCATTCTTTTCCCTGCTTCCCTCAGGTTCAGAGAATGAATCCCACAGGATGTCTCTCTCTAATTCCTGCTCCCTGCAGGCTCTGGACACGTGTGAGCACAAGGACTCCAAAATCCACAGGAGCTTCTCTTTGGGCAGCTCCCACAGCCCCTTGGGCCTGGACTGACGTGCAGAGATCAGGGGGAGCACTGGGCCCTCCCCACACCCCCTGTCCCTGCAGGAGCCAGCTCCTGGCCAACCCTTCACCTCCAGGGAATTTGGGGTTTGTAGTGAACCCCCAATTCATGATTCCATCTCACCCAGGCTGGTTAAGGCACAAATGCCCTAAATGTGATTTTAATCCTGATTTATGCAACTCATCCCATTCAGATTTGAGGGTTTGGGTGGTTTTGAGGGAGGGGAAGCACCAGAGGGGGTTTTGCCTTGGCCAGAGCTGTTCTCACACCCTGGGAAGGCAATCTGGACATTCCCAGGGCACAGCTGCTGACCTAACTCAGGGTCAGGGGGTATTTTACAGGATATTTTACAGGAGATTTTACTCCCTGTTCCTGGCAGATTTTCCCATGGGACAGCTCCAGAACATGGATGAGTGAGAAGCTGCATTTTCCAGTAAAATTTTAGGGATTGGTCTGAGAGTTTTGCTCCTCAGCAAAGAGGGTGGAATTTGAACCCTGGATAATCAATCTGTGGTTTTTAGAGATAAATGCGAATCAAATGAAGAGATTTGACCTAAAGGGTGTTGGGGAACTCCCTATCCAATAATCAAAGCTTAAATGTGGAATTTACTGCTTAAAAAAATTTTGAGTTGTGCATTAAACAGCAAGTGGTGTGCTAAAATATTTTCTTAAGGAAAAATAAAAAGAAAAAGGAAAAAGAGACGGGAGAAAGGGAAAGAAAATGGAAAAGAGAAAGGGAAAGAGTTTGAAAAGAGAAAGGGAAAGAGATGGGAAAGAGAAAGGGAAAGAGATGGGAAAGAGAAAGGGAAAGGAAATGGAAAAGAGAAAGGGAAAGAGATGGAAAAGAGAAAGGGAAAGAAAGTGGAAAAGAGAAAGGGAAAGAGTTGGGAAAGAGAAAGGGAAAGGAAATGGAAAAGAGAAAGGGAAAGAGATGGAAAAGAGAAAGGGAAAGCAAATGGAAAGAGAAAGGGAAAGAAAGTGGAAAAGAGAAAGGGAAAGAAAGTGGAAAAGAGAAAGGGAAAGAGATGGGAAAGAGAAAGGGAAAGAGATGGGAAAGAGAAAGGGAAAGAAAGTGGAAAAGAGAAAGGCAAAGAGATGGGAAAGAGAAAGGGAAAGAGATGGGAAAGAGAAAGGGAAAGAGATGGGAAAATAAAATGTAAAAATAAAATTAAAAACAAAAATAAATGTAAAAACAGAAAAAGAATGTGACAAAGAGAAAGCAGAATAAAAACAAAGAAAAGAAACAAAATAGAGAAAAAAGAAAAGATGAAAAGAAAAGAAAAAAGTAGTTGGTAAAAACTGATGCTTAAATTTTACAGAATCTCACAGATTATGTTTGCTCTAGAGATGGAACCAAGGATCACAAATGGTGCCAGGTGACATGAGGGGAACAGGATTTTCTGAGGGATCCCTGCTAAGTGGATAAAATAATGGAGCAGAAAGGCAGTTTAGGGGACCCAGAATCTCCTCCAGAAGGAGGGAAAATCCTGGCTCAAGTCCAGCCATGAGATGTTGTGGGGTGTTCCTGCCTCAGCTCCATCTCTCTGCTCTGCTCGGGGCGGTGGGATGGGACAGAGCACCTGGGGACTCACTGAAAAGGGATTTTTTCACTATAAACCACAAAATGCCTCTTGTGGTGAGGTGCTGGGACGCTTCGGAGCCCAGCTGAGGTCAGCAGCACAGGGCAGCTCCTGCACAGCCTCTTCCTTCTGCTGCTGCCTGCGCTCATCCCTGCCCTGGAAATCCCTTCCTGGAGCAGCAACTCCTCCTAGGCCCAACCCTGCTGCTCTCCCGGAGACAGGAACAGAAATTGTCCAGCTTTGGGTTACTGCAGTGCCAGAAATGTCCCTGTCACCAGTGGGGCCACACCCAGCAGCACACGGACACCTGGCTGCCACCCAGCCAATTCCTGCTCTGCCAGGATGGAGGGATGGATGGATGAGGGATGGATCCAAATGCTGATCCCTGCACTGAGAGCAGGAGGGCACAGAGACTCTGCAGAGGGATCAGGACAGGCTGGATCCATGGGGTGACAGCAGAACTGTGAGGGTCAACAAGGCCCAGTGCCCAGTCCTGCCCCTGGGTCCCCATGGAATGTTCCAGGCTGGAGGAAGTGGGGCTGGAAAACTGAGAAAGGCCCTGGGGGTGCTGGGGACAGTGGCTGGACAGGAGCCCAGGTGTGCCCAGGTGGGCAAAGACAAGGGCACCTTGTGCCAGCCATGGTGTGACAGCAGGAGCAGGGCAGTGCTCATCCCCTGAGCTGGCACTGCTGGGGCACCTCAAGTGCTGGGGACAGTTCTGGGATAACCCTGGCAAAACCTGGAGGGGCTGGAGTGTGTCCAGGGAAGGGAACAGAGCTGGGAAGGGGCTGGAGCCTCAGGAGAGGCTGAGGGAGCTGGGAAGGGGCTGAGGCTGGAGAGGAGCTGGAAAGGGGCTGAGCCTGGAGCAAAGGAGGCTCAGGGGGCCCTTGTGGCTCTGCACAGCTCCTGCCAGGAGGGGACAGCCAGGGAGGTCGGGCTGTGCTCCAGGGAACAGGGACAGGAGCAGAGGGAACGGCCTCAGGCTGGGCCAGGGCAGGTCAGGGTGGAAATCAGCAGAACTGATCCAAGGGAGAGACCTCGTGACCATTTTGGGACCATTTTGGTTCATCTTGGGTGTGGTCCTGGCTGGGCTCTCTTGCTACCCAAGGTGGATGGATCCATTGAGGCCTTTTAATAAATCTCTGCTTTATTCTGTAATTCTGTCCAGCCTCTGTTCTAGGGCAGCCTTCACAAGGCATCAAGGGCCCAAATTTCCATGGAGGGCTCTTGTTTGGTGTCACCCAACCTCCCTTCCTCCAGAACCACCCCTCCCTGCGGAGCACTGTCATTTCCTGATCTTTCCATTTAAAAAACCACAGCAATTCCCCTTCAGGCTCCTGGAGAAAGGGGTGGTAAGGGACAGCAGTGGCTGTCACCAGGCAGGGGGACACCATCCCTGCCCCACTGCTCTCTGTGAGTGTGCAGGACCTGGACAACAACAATCCCACCCCATGGAATGCCCCACCGTGCCACAGCTCTGCAGGAACCCCCAGCACCAGCGTCCCTCCCACAGGGACACATGGGGACCTTTTGTTTGTGGAACCACCTGGAAAACTCTGCCCGGCCGGGTCCTGGCACCTCCCACCCCAAAGCACTTCCCAGGCAGGGCCCCAGCCCAGGGCAGGGGCTGAGGGAGCTGGGATGGGGGTGAGCCTGGAGAGGAGCTGGGATGGGGCTGAGGCTGGAGAGGAGCTGGGAAGGGGCTGAGCCTGGAGAGGAGCTGGAAAGGGGCTGAGACTGGAGCAAAGGAGGCCCAGGGGGCCCTTGTGGCTCTGCACAGCTCCTGACAGGAGGGGACAGCCGGGGGGTTCGGGCCGTGCTCCAGGGAACAGGGACAGGAGGAGAGGGAACGGCCTCAGGCTGGGCCAGGGCAAGTCAGGGTGGAAATCAGCAGAATTTCCCCATGGGAAGGGCGGTCAGGGATTGGAACTGCCCGGTGCGGTTTGAGTCCCCATCGCTGGAGGTGGCCAAGGAACGCTGTGCGCTGGTGACCAGATGGGGACGGGCCACAGGCCGGTTTTGCTAACCCCGGATTTGCTAACCACGGATTCGATAACCCCGGAGCGCTTTTCCAGCCCCAGCGATCCTTCAGGGACAGGAGCGCCCCGGAGGCTCCCGGCGCCTGAGGGGCCCCGACCGCGGCCGCCAGGGGGCGCCAGGAGCAGGGCGCCTCACGCACGCGCAGCGCCCGCTCCCGTGTCCGCCTCCCCGGCCGGGCCGCCTCAGACACCGCGCGGACGGCGGAGGGGCCGCACTGCCCGACCAGGGGCACCGGGAGCACTGAGGGCACCAGGGGCACCGGGAGCGGCGGGGGGACGGAGAGCGGCGAACCCCAGCAACCCGGAAGCGCCGCTTCAGCCGTGCAAGTGCGCAGGCGCGGGAATAGAAGCGACCAATCGCAGCCGGCGGCGCGGCGGTGACGTCACAGGGGCTGTGAGGGGGAGCCCCGCTCCGGGAAGCGGCGGCGAACGAACCGCGAGCGGCTCCGGGGACGGTTCTGGGCTCCGGGCTCGGCCCTGGACTTCGGGGGCGGTTCTGGATTCTGGGGGCGGTCCGGCGGCTCCGGGCTCGGCCCCGGCCCCGGCCCCGGGCTCCGGAGCAGTTCTGGGCTCCGCGAGCATTTTGGCTCCGGAAGCGATTCTGGGCTCCGGGACCTGGACCAGGGCGTCCCAGGGGTCACACGGTGGCTTTAGGAGGGTCAGAGGAAAGAGTCGCCACTTGTGGGTGACAGATCTCGGTTGAGAGACACGCCGTGGAAGAGGCTGGCGCTGTGCTGGTGCTGGGGGAGTTTTCCAGGCTGGGTTTGGTTGAGGCAGCTGCAGTCCTGTTCGTGTCCCAGGAGAAGGGCAGAAACCCGGTCACAAATGCTCTCCAAAGGAAGAATTTGAGGTAGTCAAGGAGCTGCTCCAGGCTGTGGTTAATCCATGATGAGCTTCCCCAAACCCTGTTCTGCTGCTGATGTCTGCTAAAGAAGGCAGGAGCCTCCCCTGAAATGGAAAATGTAAACCCCCCCCCCCTCCAAATTGCTATAAATTTTAAATTAAGGGGCTCTCGGGCAAAAAATAAGGGAGCGGGAATAACAGTTCTCTACTAGGTAAGAAAATAAAAAGATAAAATAAACAATGCAGTAAACTAAACTAACACTGACAGAGTCAGAACTCAACCTGACACCCTGTGGGTCAGGCTGTTGGCAGCAGTCCCATTGGAATTGTGGCTCAGCCCTCCTGCAGTGTCAGGGCTGGTTCTGCTGGAGCAGGGATCCTGGAGAAAGGTGCAGTCTCTTCCTCTCAAGATCCAGGGCAAGAGGCAGCTGCTGTTCCTCTGGGGAATCCAGTGCAGAAGCTGTGCTGGTGTTCCAGAATCTCCAGATTTTATTTGGGTAGGAATGCTTGGCTCCTCCTCTGGGCTCACATCTCCCAGTGGGATGCTGTAGTTCTTATCAGCCATGCAGAGACATTCGATGGCTGTTATCAGCAGGTGTCCCCCAGAGGGAGGAGTGGGTGTGGGAGAGAGAAGGTCTGAGGGTCTCTGCTGCTCACAGTGACCCCGAGATGTGTTAGAAAGTCTCTTTTCCCAGCCCAGCACTCAAAGGAGGAGTCAGGGCTCTTCATTTCTCAGTCTCAAGGTTGTTTATTGTTCCTTATCTATAAAATTCTTTCTCCTGTCCTGCCGAGGTCTGCTCAGCAGGACAGTTCCAGGCACTCTGCCCACCCTTGCAGCGGTGTTGTTATCTTTTATACTAAAAACTACGTGTACAATGTTTACAATTCCTTACCTGTATTAGACAGTGAGCTTCTACTCTGAACCAATCTGTGAGTGCCACCAGCACAGCAGAAGATGGAGGCCAAGAAGAAGGAGAAAGGCTGGACAGGCCCAGATCCCTACATCTTGCCCCCTGAACCCCCATTCTAAAAACCCCAAAAATCTATTTTTTCACCCCATGATAAATTCACTCTCATTCTACTGAAACTTTCGTGGCTTGTAATTCTTCATACAAGGTTGGTAATTGTTTTTTCCAAGGGCTAAATCAAAGGCACAGGAGTCTTGGGCTCTGTGCCAAGGTCTCTGAGCCCCCTGGGCAGGGGCTCGAGCCCTCCAGGGCAGCCAGAGGAATTTCCTGGGTTCCAACAATAAGGAAAACTGCCCACTGAACAGAAGACAACTGCCATACAGATGGCAAATAGAATAAAATCTGCTTGGCAATCCAGGACACAAGGCACCCACCTCTGACCATCCCTGCTCCCCTCCTTTCCCCTGCACACTCAGAGTTCCTGCCAGGGCAGACAGGGGCAGCTGGAAGGGGAGCACAGAGCCTGGGGAGCAGCAGAGCAGCTGTGACAGCCACCACAGTGTGCCCAGGGAGTGCCACCCTGGGGCAGTGCGAGCTGTCCCTGCCCATGGCAGGGGCAGAGCTGGATGAGCTTCAAGGTGCTTCCAACCCAAACCAGTCTGGTAATTAATGACCTTGTGCTAATTACCCACAGCAGCACTGACACAAAGCCTTCACACCCTCAGCCCACCTCACGTCCTTCAGAGGATTTTGCTGATTTTTGGGGCGTTGGAAGGACTGAGTGCTGCACACAAGGCACTGCTGCCCTCCATTTAAATAGCATTTATTGATCCCCTGCAGTCAGGGTGGGCCAGGGAGACAAAGGAAGGCCTGGCTGGTGACTTCTCCTGGTTCAGAATTGCCCAGAGCTCTAAAGGTGCCTCATTTCCCTGGGCACGGACAGGTGGGAGCACTTTGTGCCTGTGTGAAACCCTTCCTGCTCATTTTGTGGCTCTCTGTTCCCTAAAACCGATGGAAATGTTCATTGTGTGAAGAAAACCCTTCAGTGAAGGCAGGGAGAGCCTTGGAACGTTTGCTGAGCCCTGAGTACAGCTTTGATCAGAGCAGTGAAGCCCAGGCTGCTTTTTGTGCACATTTTACACAAAATGTTTCAGTCTTTGGGTTTTGGCAGCTCAGTTTGGGGTTTTTCTCCTTGACAGTAAGGATTCTGTGGGGTCACTGGTTTGTTTCAGAGCACTCCTGAATTAAACAATACCTGCTGGTGAAGCTATTTTTGTCTTGTGGGCTGAATTTATAAATTGGGATATTTTTGGGAGTGAGCACAACTTCCTGCCTGCTTTCCTGTGCTGCTGCTAGAGATGAAGGGCATGCTGGTGCCTTGATCTTTATAGCTCTGTGCCAACAGCCCTAAATCCCAAATCCAGGGCAGTCTGTCAAGGAGCTGAGCCCCACCTCCTTCAGCTCTTTGTGGTCTGCCACAGTCACAAAAGCAGGAGTTTGAAGCGCTCAGTGCTTGTGCAGGGGGTGCACTTGGCTCCTGGAGTGAGGGGTTATCTCTGCACAGCCCCTGAGCTGCACTTTTTACAGCTTTTGGGTTCTTCAGTGAAAACCTGGCCAATAAAACTTCAAAAATTAACAAGTTGAGTGTAGAGGATCTGTGAGCAGAAGGCTCGTGCTGAACAAGGACAGCTCAGAGCAGCTGCTGGCAGCAAGTGAATGTTGTCATTGTGCAGCTCAGTTAGAAACTGAGTTCCAAAATTGGAGACAAGTTGTTCTCCTGCAAGAACATCAGGGAATTAGACAGATTTTATCAGAATATTCTGACTTTGGACCATTTTCTTCAAAATCTGCTTTAAAAATAGAGGAGAGGTCCAGAAGGAAGGGGGGTGGGAGAGAAAAAAAACCATTTTACTCTCTTCCCCCTGCACAGCTAATCAAACTTGGAATTTTTTTCTGTTTAATTGGGATATCTGAGAGTTCAGCAAGAGGAACAAAGAGGTAAAATGGCTCCAAATTCTGTGGACCTTGGCACAGTTTTAGGGGACACAAAGTTACTGTCACAGCTTCTCCTGGGATTTGTTTTGCATGAGTATAACACGAACACACCCAGAGTCAGACAAAACTGCAATTGGGGCTTCAGGGTCTGACAAGAATATTTGAAATGTAAATAGAAAACACTTGTTAAAGTCCAGTACAAGAAGGAAGAGGGGTAGGTGTTTTCCTGACATATTTCCTGGTTTTTAAAGGAGAAATCCAAACCCATTTTTACATCCATGTTTGCTTTGAAAGCTTTAAGGAATGGGGGGAAGAAAGCTTCAAAAAGCTTCAAAACCTGGAATCCTGAGGGACCAGCACTGCCTTTCCCACCCATTGAACAGTCCAAGGTTTGCCAGGCTGGAATTTCCTTGGAGCTGCCTGAAGCTGCCAGGTGCCAAGGGAGGGGGGGGGGACAAGGCTCTGAGGGGGGACACACGAGGGAGTGATGGCTCTGAGGGGATGGCACTGAGGGGACACAAGGGGTGATGGCTCTCAGGGGACACAGGGTGATGGTACTGAGGGGACACAAGGGGTGATGGCTCTCAGGGGACACAGGGTGATGGCACTGAGGGGACACAAGGGGTGATGGCTCTCAGGGGACACAGGGTGATGGCACTGAGGGGACACAAGGGGTGATGGCTCTCAGGGGACACAGGGTGATGGCACTGAGGGGACACAAGGGGTGATGGCTCTCAGGGGACACAGGGTGATGGCACTGAGGGGACACAAGGGGTGATGGCTCTCAGGGGACACAGGGTGATGGCACTGAGGGGACACAAGGGGTGATGGCTCTCAGGGGATACAGGGTGATGGCACTGAGGGGACACAAGGGGTGATGGCACTGAGGGGGATGGCACTGAGGGGACACACGGGGTGATGAGGCTGGAAGGGGATACCCGAGGTGATTGATGGCTCTGGGAGGGGACACTGTGAAAAACACCAATCACTTGTTTATAAAATTTAAAAAGTTTAATAGTAATAAAATGATTATAAAAATAGCAATGTAATTAGAGTAATAATAATTTGGACAATTAGGATTTAGGACAATATGAGACAATAAAAACAAAGAGTTATAGACAGTCCGGGTACCTTCTCTGGGCAAAATAAGCCCGAAAAAGGACCCACTGTTAACAGAGGATTAACCCTTAAAAGCAACAGCCTGTTGCATATTCATACACCTCATCCATGATGCATCAATTCCATTCAAACACAGGATTCTGTCTGGTCAGTGTCAACTTTTTCCTCTGAATCCTGATGGTGTTTTCAGGGCTGAGCAGGCAGGAAGAAGTTCGTTTCTTCTGATAATGGAGCAATAAATTCTCTTTCTCTGAAAGATTCAGGTGTCCTGTGGCTGCTGTCTCAGTGTGAGTCCTCTCTTTAAAAAAAGTATCCTATATAGCATAGTTTCTATTTTAACATTATGTTCTAACCTAAAACTATATTTAACACACTATTTAGGAAAATTAACACAGCATAACTTTCTAACATAACACATATAATATTATTTTTTATTATTTGCAAAAAGCCAGTCATAAAATGCGCATTTTTCACAGACACCCAAGGTGACTGATGGCTCTGTGGAGGGGACACCCAAGGTGATGGCCCCAGATCCATGGCAGCAGCAGCTCCCAGGATCTCTGGAAGCCAGGAAACCCCAGCACATCTCTGAGTCCACAGATCTGGGGCAGCTGCCAGGAGTACCTTCAGCAATAAATGAGCCCCCACACGTATAAATCTGTACATCATATGTGGATTTCTAAATATGTATCTTCAGCACAATCCTATTTGCCTTGAGGAAGTTAGGGTGGTTTAAAACACACCGTGGGACACAAGCAGGAATTTTCTTGCTTGCGAAAAAAAGAGAGAAAAAGCCAATTAACAGCATGTTAATTAGCTGGGGCCTCTGTGCTCCAATGCACTTAAAGGTTTAAATAGGTGTGAGGCTGGGTTTGCAGTGGCAAAGCGCTTCCTACGGCTTCAGGGGGCTCCTAGTGCCGAGAAATTTTACTGCAGAGGTGCAAAAATCAAGTGTCGAAGGAGTTTTGATGGAGAACGTGCGGAAAAATAGGAAAGGAGAGAGGAGTGTTTCCCGATCTGGCAGGAAAAGTGAAGCTTCCCATACCGGGAGTCGAACCCGGGCCGCCTGGGTGAAAACCAGGAATCCTAACCGCTAGACCATATGGGAGGCGCTGAAACGCACTTCACCCGCGCGCCTCAAAGAGCTACTGCCCGCCCCGCTCACCGCCAGAGCGGTTCCACCGGACCCTGCTCTGCCGTTCAATGGGAGACACCGGGAGTCCACCGGGAATGCCCGGGACTCATCGGGACCCCCTAATAAACGCCCCCGCCTTGCCAGAGAGACGCTGCCCTCACCCAACATGGCGGCCGGGGCTTCGGTCACCCCGCGCCCGCATCACGTGACAACGGGGCGCGCGCGTGCGCGGGGCGGGAGGGGCGCGCGCTCACGTGACCGGCGGCGGCCGCCGAGCGCTGGGTCCCGTGAGCGGGGCGGGGGGCGGGACGGGGGCGCCGCCACAGCCCCGGGTAACCCCGGGCACCGCACCGGGCACCGCCTCCGGCCCGCCGAGTCTCGCACCGGGCACTGCCACAGCCCCGGGCACCACCTCCGGCCCGCCGGGCACCGCACCGGGCGCCGCCACCGCCCCGGGCACCGCCTGCCGCCCGCCGGGCACCGCACCAGGCACCGGCCCGAGCCCCGCACCGCCTCCGGCCCGCACCGCCCGACCTGCCGGGGCTCACACCGGCAGCGTCCCCCGAGCCGCCGCAAGTGCCGGGGGTCCCACCGGCATCGTCCCCCAAGCCGGCCCCGAGCCGCCCATCGCCGCCGGAGGTACCGAGGCGCGGCCCGGTACTGCGGGGAATCCCGGGGGAATCGCAGGGATGGGGCTGCGGGGAATCCCGGGGGAACGGAAGGACGTGCCAGGAGAAGGGGCTGCGGGGATCCTGAGGGAAGGAAGGGGCTGTGGAACGTGCCGGGAAGGGGCTGCGGGGATCCTGAGGGAAGGAAGGGGCTGCGGAGGCGCTGCCGGCCCGGCCGCAGCCACCCCAGCCGGGCCGGGTGGTTTCGGGAGCGCCGGAGGTTTCCCGGCAGCAGCGGGAGTTCCCCATGGGCCGGAGCAGGGGGAGGGGAGCTGGGACTGTGTCAGCGCTTCCCCAGTACCGGGGATGGGATCGGCCCTGGGATTGGGGTTGGCATTGGCATCAGTATTGGGATCGGCATTGGGATTGGCATTGGGATTGGGATCGGCCCTGGGATTGGCATCAGCATTGGCATTGGCATTGGGATTGGGATTGGTGAGTGGAGCCTGTGCGTGTGGGAAGCAGCGATCCAAGGTGGGCTTCTCTCTGCAGGTGTGTGATGCCAAGCACAGCCATGAAGAAAAAGGTAAGGACAGGCAGGGTGTTTCCCTTCCCCATCCCCATCCATGAGCACCGCTTGTTGGATCCGTCCCTTGGTTGGGGCTCTGGTGCCTCTCAGTCAGTGCTGCATCTTCTGCTAGAGGTGCCAGGCATTATTAAACCCGGCTTTAATCCTGGCCTGGATGGGCCGGGTTAAACCCGGCTTCAATCCTGGCCTGGATGGGCTGGGTTAAACCCGGCTTCAATCCTGGCCTGGGTGGGCCGGGTTAAACCCGGCTTCAATCCTGGCCTGGATGGGCTGGGTTCCTGCAGAGCCTTCCCCAGCAATTGCTGTTCCCCGGGCGCTGCTGGGGCTGTTGCAAAACCCTCTGCAAAACCCTGTTCTCGGGGAGGAGGATCTGCTCCTGTCCCTCCCCGGTCCCTGGGCCACCCTCCTGAGGTGTCCCAGGAGCCCCAATCCCCTCAGGGCTCCAGGAGGATGAAATTTAACACGTGGGGAAGGAGCAGCAGCTCTGGGCATGGCAGGGGTGGGTGTATCCCAGCAGGAGCACGTCCAGAGCTCTTAAAGGAGTATCTGGCTGCTTCTCCATGGTGAGGTAGGGTTAGGTTCCCTGCCTGGCTCTCCGTGCTGCTGTCTGACCCCTTTGCAAGGCCTCTGCAGCCTAAACTTTGGGAATTGAGGCTGGTTTGGGCCGTGCCGCAGACTGGGATCGAGTTTCTGCCTGGGATTTTGTGCTGGTGCTGTGAAATAGGAGCTTGGCTGTTCTCTGGGATCAGCTCAGGGGACAGGACAGGACAGGGCAGCATCCTGGGGGCCCTCCCCAACCCTCCTGGGTGTGGAAGAGCCAGGAACATTCCTTGTTGCCTACCCCTGGAGCCTGTGGGCAGCGTCCCTGTGGCCAGGGTGCTCCCAGCCCGGAGCTGCTGCAGGGATGAGCTGAGCACACGGCCCTGGGGAATTGTGCCTGCCTTTTGTGCCCAGCTCCTGCCCTGCTGCCCAGGGTGGGGGTGGGAGCTGGGCAGCACTCACTGGGCTGCTCTCCTGAAATCCCTCCTGGATGGCAGACTGGCAGGGCTGCTGCCAGGAGCTGCATTTGGCTTTGTGACTGGAACTTGTTTAACAGCTGGGTTTTGTGAGCAGCGCTGTGTTGGCTGCCACTGATGGGTTTGTTTTGTTTAATTTTTATTTTTAGATCACAATGTAAAGCCTTGCCTGGTGTGACTGTCTCCCCTCATCCCCACCCCCAGCAGCATTCCCTGCTTTTTGGCTGCCTCCCCTTTCCCCTGAGCTCTGCAGGGAAGGGACATCATGGAGCCAACAGTCTCCTCTGGAGGGGCATCACTGGAGCCATAAAGGGTCTCCCCTGCTCTGGGGATGCTGACCTGGGCTGTCTCATCTGCTTTTCCCCTTTTTTTGGTCTTCTGGCACCTGAAACTGGGAATTTCCCTGGTATTTAGGGAAAAGAAAACCAGTCATGTTGTGGGAAGAGCAGTATTAGAAGGTCTTTAAGGTCCCTCCCACCCTGTCTGGTTGGGACAGAGTGTTTGGGGTGGAAAACCAGGAGCTGATTGGTTGTTTTTGGTCTGGAGGGGTTGAGACAAAGCTGTTCCTCATCTTTAAAGTCCTTTGGTGCCCCCAAAGCCATCAGGTGGGAGGGGCTGGGAATGGGGAGGCAGCTCCTGCTTTTCCCAGGTCCTGTCCATGTTTTTGGAGAAAAGTGTTCAATCTGACCATGGCCCAGGGACCAAGGCCAGCAGGGACATGAGATGACCATGGCTCAATGACACCCAGGACTGCTTGGGGTGTCTGTCCTGCTCCCCACGTGCTCCTCTCTGCCTCTCTCCTGGTGCATTCCCAGCTGGACTGTGCCAGTGCTGTGTTCAGTGCCTTTGGCACTGAGATGTCAGCTCGAGGGAGCTGGGGGGAGACTCAGTGCTCTGTGGGAGCTCATTTTTCCTTCTTTCCCTGTGTGCAGGTGCTGCTGATGGGTAAAAGTGGGTCTGGCAAGACCAGCATGAGATCCATTATCTTTGCCAACTACATCGCCCGGGACACGCGGCGCCTGGGGGCCACGAGTAAGGACCTGCCCCGTTCCCACAGCCAGGGCTCCAGCCCTCAGCAGACGGGTGGGGCCCTTCCCTGCAGCCATCCCTGGGTCCCCTGGGTGTGTCCCTGCAGCTGCCACACCCTGCTGGGAGCTTCGGGATCAGCCAGGGACAGGCAGGAAGTGGAGGGAAGGGAAAGGCAGCGCTGGGATCGGCTTTGCTGCTCTGTTGTTCAACATTTATCCTTAACTCCCTTTTTTTGGGGTCAGAAAGCAGCCTTTGCTGCTTTATTATTTAACTTTTATCCTAACTCTTTATTTTTGGGATCAGGAAGCAGCCTTTGCTGCTTTATTGTTAAACTTTTATCCTTAACTCCCTGTTTTTGGGATCAGGAAACAGCCTGTGGTGCAGCTACACCTGTCAGAGCCTCCTGTGTGTTGGTGGAATGTTCCTGCTCCTGCAGGGATCTCTGCACAGGGATCCTGCATTGCCCCCGTGGTTTTGGCAGGATGATGCACTGGGTTTAATGAATGCCTTTCCTTCTTCCCTTTACAAAGCCTTTGCTGGGAAAGAGCAAGAAGTGATTCCTCTGGGAGAGGTGGATGAGTTGTTGGGATCTGGTGCTTCTCACTGGGAAGGGCCTGTGTGGATTTAACATCAGGGATTGGTGTACATTTCCTCTTTGCCATGGATTTGGCCTCTTCCTGAAGTTTACATTCCCTGTGTTCCTGGTTTATTTTGTCAGGGATGGCTTAGAGCCCTGCCCAGTCATTCCTACAATATCCCAGGGATCAGGGAATGTGTGAGTGAAGGGGAACACTTACTGCACTTCTCAGGAGAGCAGTGGGCAGGGAGGCCTGAGTTCCTCTGGGAAATGGGGTTTTGGTGGGATTTTACAAACTGGGGCTGCTTTGTGAGGAATGCCCATCCCTGGAAGTGTCCAGAGCCAGGCTGGATGGGGCTTGGAGCAGCCTGGGACAGTGGAAGGTGGCAGGGGCTGGAATGAGGACTTTAATCCCTTCCAGCCCAAACCATTCCATGATTTGGTGCTGATTTCCATGATTTTTGGCTGCCAAGCTCTGCCCTGGCTGTGGTGCAGTCAGTGAGCTCCTGCTGTCTCTTTGCAGTTGATGTGGAGCATTCCCACGTCAGATTCCTGGGAAACCTGGTGTTGAACCTGTGGGACTGTGGAGGGTAGGTACTGATTATTCCTGGCCCAGCCTTTGGGGGAGGCTCTGGGGAATCAGGGATGGAGCAGGGGGGATTTTTCTCTCCCTGGGATGAGGTGGTGCCAAGGGAATGCTCCTTCTGCTGTCCTGAGGTGCTGGAATTGCTCACTCCAGCTCCATCCAGGTGGGATTTGTGCAGAGAGGCCATGCTGGAGGTTGATCCTGTGGCTCCTGGAAGCAGCTTTTTTCAAGGAATGCGTCCCCTCCTCAGCTCCATGGCCTCTGGACCATCTCTGTCATGTTCAGCCAGAGTTAAAGGAGATTTAAATCCTGGGATTTAAGGCTGAACTGATGCTTTGGGTCACGTTTCACCTGTTCCTGCTGCTGTGGGCTTTCACAAACAGCTCCTTAAAGCCAACCTGAGGCCAGAAGCAGCAGCACATGAGGGAAGCTTTGGTTTCCTGTGGGACTGGGGGGGCTGATGCTCTCCAGGAGCATCCAGCTTTCCTTGGGAATGCCCAGGGCACGCAGCCCCAGCCTGGCCTCCCGAGTGGGGGCTGCAGCTCCAAATCCCAGCCCTGCCCTCCTGGCAGGAGGAGCTTCCCACAAACCCAGCGTGCCAGGCAGGAGCTGCCCTAAAGGGAGTGTCCTGCTCTGCCCCCTCAGCCAGGACACCTTCATGGAGAACTACTTCACCAGCCAGAGGGACAACATCTTCCGCAACGTGGAGGTGCTGATCTACGTGTTCGACGTGGAGAGCAGGGAGCTGGAGAAGGACATGCACTACTACCAGTCCTGCCTGGAGGCCATCCTGCAGAACTCTCCTGATGCCAAGATCTTCTGCCTGGTGCACAAGATGGACTTGGTGCAGGAGGACCAGCGGGATCTGGTGAGGAGCTGGCATTGCCATGGAAATGCATCCCCTGTGCCCTGTGGGTCACACCTCAAAGGCAGCCCCGAGGGCCTGTTCCTCAAAGGCTTTCTCAGATGTCCTCAGAGCTTTTCCTGCCTTCTTTTAATGTGTGTCATGCTAGAATCCAGTGGAGAACAGCAGTGCTGGTTTTTAGGGACAAGAAAAGCCTTTCCTGCTTGGTTCCAGAGCTCCCAGCACACCTTGGCTCCTTCCAACCCAAACGATTTTGGGATTCTGCAGCAAGACATCCCTGGCCCTGCTGCTCCCTGGGAGGGTTCCTGGCCACTCTCCCCTGCAGTGTCCCAGAGATCCATGTGAAACTCATCCCATAAATCCATACAGCAGCCACAGCACAGGCAAGAACATTTCACTCAACCCCTCAACTCTCTTTGCTCCCCAGATTTTTAAGGAGCGTGAGGAAGACTTGAAGCGCCTTTCCCGGCCCTTGGAATGTGTTTGTTTCAGAACTTCCATCTGGGATGAGACTCTTTACAAGGTTGGTGCAGCTTCCTCTCCACATCTGCCTTCCCACTGGGAGCAGAGCAGGAGGAGGATCCCTGGAGCTGCTGTTGGTGTGTTCAGCTCTGCAGCTGCTGCTTCTGCGGGGTGGCAGTGAAACCCAAATTAATCCTGGGTTTATTAATTAATTTTAAAAAGTCAGGAGCATGTGGTAAATATTGGGAACTTGGCAGATAGGGATCCCAAATATCCCCCGAGCTCTGGGAAGGGTGAGTTTGCCACTGCCCCACACCTGGGTCAGCAGCTGGGCAGAGAGGGGAGGCTGAGCTTGGAAAATCCGAGTGTGGATGAGCACAGATGTTGATCCCAGCATCCCCAGCCCCTCCTGGGCTTGTTCCTGGCCTGTTGGGATAAGCTGGAACTTTGGGTCAGGGATGAGCTGCCAAGTGTCCATCTGTGTGCTGACCTTGCTCAGGATTAAAGATCTCTGTGAATTCGAGTGGGACAAGGAGACAGAAGCATTCCCAGCTTAAAGCAGGGATGATTTAAGTCTGTTCAGCAGCACTGTAGTTTCTCTGCTGCTGGAGAAGAGCTGGAGCCAGGGAAGGGTCTCCTCAGGTCTGGGCTCCCACTGGGACCTGGGCATGGAGGGTGGAGAAGCTTCTCAGCCTTGCCCAGGCTGTCAGCACCCAGAAGTGCCCAAAATCCCTCTGGGAGCACATTTCTCATGAGAGGCTGAGGAGAGGAGCTGCTGGGACCTTTGTGTGTCTCCCTGTCCAGGCCTGGTCCAGCATTGTCTATCAGCTGATCCCCAACGTGCAGCAGCTGGAGATGAACCTGAGGAACTTTGCTCAGATCATCGAGGCAGACGAGGTGCTGCTGTTTGAGAGAGCCACGTTCCTGGTGAGTTCCTGGCAAGGGTTCCCTGGGTGGAGCCTCCCTTTCCCTCCCTCTGCTCTGGAGCCAGGCTGGGAGAGCTGGGAGAGCTCACCTGGACAGGAGAAGCTCCAGGGAGAGCTCAGAGCCCCTGCCAGGGCCTGGAGGGGCTCCAGAGAGGGACTGGGGACAAGGGATGGAGGGACAGGACCCAGGGAATGGCTCCCACTGCCAGAGGGCAGGGATGGATGGGATATTGGGAATTGGGAATTGTTCCCTGGCAGGGTGGGCAGGCCCTGGCACAGGTGCCCAGAGCAGCTGGGGCTGCCCCTGGATCCCTGGCAGTGCCCAAGGCCAGGCTGGACACTGGGGCTGGGAGCAGCCTGGGACAGTGGAGGGTGTCAGGTTGGAACTGGATGAGCTTTGAGGTCCTTCCAAGCCAAGCCATTGTGGGATTCCATGGAAGCTGGGAGGTGCCAGCCCCAGTGCAGAGTGCCCTGATCCAGGCCTTGGCATTCTGACAGCAGCTGCTGGGATCCTGTGGCCCATGGGACCATCCCAGAATTCCCCCCTGCAGCAGCTGAGCTGAGCTTTGGTTGGGGTTTCCTCTTGCAGGCTCTGGGAGTGTTTCATGTCCCCATTGTGGTGGGACTGCTCTGAGAATCCCCCTCTGCACAGGGCAGGAACCTTTTGTAGCTTCACAACCAAACCTTTTCACTTCCTCCTGCTGAGGCATTTGAGCTGGACCTGATTTCTTTTGGTTTTTGATGTTCTGCAAATCCAGAGCATGGATGGGGGGTCAGCCATGGGATTGTGATGCTTTTCCAGGTCCTTGTGCTCCAATCCCTCTGCAAAGCTGCTGGATAAAACCACTCTTGTCCATATTCTGATTGCTGGGCTGGGCTCTTCACACTTTGCACCAAACTCTTGCTGAGCTGAAGGAAATACTTGAATTATTTGGAGTGTTTTCCTTGCTGGTGATTTGGAAATGATGGAGGGAATTTGGGAAAGGAGCCATGACTTTTTTTTCCTCCTTAAACTATCAGAAACAAACACTTGCCATGCCTGGCAAGTTCTGCTTTTTGACCTTTTGGAGATAATGAATAGTTCCACCTTGGGGTGTGTGACAGTGTGATTGTTACAAGGACATTTTTAACTGAAAGAAATTATCTTTGCTTCAAAAATTGTGGGCTTAATTTAGGTGCAATGGTGACTTGTTAAAAAACTCCTTCCTTTTTTTCATATACTTAAACGCTCTCAGGACTCTCTTCTCTTGAAGGGAAATCTTCCTGTGAAAATCTCTTTGGGAAATCTTATTCTGAAATTGTGTTTAAATTGTGGAAAAACCTTATCTGGGAAGTTTAGGAAGGAAATTGAACACTGGCAACTGCAAGTCTTGAATGTGGCTAAAACTGTGCTTATGGGAATAATTGGGCAAGTTTAAAAAGTGATGGGTTTAAGGTGGTTAAGGGAAAAAAAGAGGAAAAAAACCCTAAAAAAAACCTGTTAAATGTGACTCCCTGAATAGAGCAATTTCAGATCCCTGTGCAAGGGCTCCTGACACATCCAGTGAGAGCTGATTTTGGGATTGAGAAGAGTTCAAAGCAGCTGGCCTAAGGTTTTGAAGAGATTGCTGTCAGGTTTTACTGTGGGGATGGAGCTGTGTGGGCAGGAAATGCAGCTCTCACTCCATGTGGCTGAGGAATAAAGGGCTGGGGCCACCAGCTCGGGGGGAATGTTTATGGAGATGTTTTCAAGGGTTCCTAAAGCCCTTCAGACCCTCTGGGTGTTGGCATCCAGGCACTCAGGGCTGCTCCCTCTGCTCAGACTGGAGTCAGAGAAGGAATGGAGAAGGGATTCCCAAGGAAGCAGCTGCCTTTGAGCTGCTTTTCTTGGGGAGGAGCAGCTTGATTTGGCTTTGGGATCACTGCCTGTGCAGGATGGGAGGGAAAATCCATCACAGCACTCAGCCCATTCCTGAGGTGATGGACACATTTTTTACTCTGTTTCCACCTGTTCTTGGATCAAGATGTAAATTGCTGCTGAGGTGAAGCCCTGAGGGGACAGTGGTGTCACCTGGCAGGTCTGTGCCATCCTTTGTGTGCTGATCCTGTCACTGAGTTTCCCCACAAAAACCCCACAAGAATTTCTGTAGAACTCCCAGGATCAGTCAGCCAAAGGCAAAGGGGATCCTCCTGCTCCCCAGGCATTCCCAGAGCTGCTGTGGGAGGGCTGGGCTGGAATCCCTGACTGCCTGTGCCCTCTCCAGGTGATCTCCCACTACCAGTGCAAGGAGCAGCGGGACGTGCACAGGTTTGAGAAGATCAGCAACATCATCAAACAGTTCAAGCTGAGCTGCAGGTGAGCTGCTCCCATCAGCACTGGGCACATCAGGGCTATTCCAGCTCTTTGCAGAGAATCCCAGTTTGACTCCTCAGCAGCTGGAATATTGCTGGAACACAAATCATTTAAATGTTCATTTAACACCCTCCTTTGCTCATGGTGGGAGAGCTTTGGTGCTGTTTTGTTCCAGACCTCCTTCTCCTGGATCAAGGCAGGGGAATTCCAGGGCTGAAGTGATCAGAAGTGTTTCTCTTGGAAACTGGGAATGGAGAGCTCTGCTCCAGCCCAGGCCCACAGGCTGCTTGGGGAGGATGGGGCTGCAGGCACTGTTTATCCCTGTTTGCAGTGGAAAAGTGGGAAGCTTGGCTTTGCACAGCCCTCAGGCTCCACTGCCAGGTTAATTCTGAGGGTGTGTGGAGCTGGATAGAATGGAGAAGCTTCTGGGGGGTTTACAGGTGTTCAGATGTCTCCAGATATTCCCATTTTATGCTTATTTCTGCTGCTCATCCAGAGTGTCCAGCTGGGAATGGCTGAGCCCTGGTATCCATGGGGAGCAGGCCTGGTCGGGGGGGTTGTGTCTGGAATTTCCTTCATTCAATGCACAAGCAGCTGATATTGTTCTCATTTGGCCCCAAACTGAGGAATTTGCCTTTAAAACCAAGCCCAGCCAAAGCCCTGCTGTAACCACACCTTGCCAAGTGGGAATTCCAGCTCCTCCTTGTTCCCAACAGCTCAGATCAGGGATTTTGGCCATGTGGGCACAAAAGCTCTTCATTCACTCTTTTTTCCCCTTTTTCCCTGTTTTTCAGTAAGCTGGCAGCTTCTTTCCAGAGCATGGAGGTCAGGAACTCCAACTTTGCTGCTTTCATTGACATCTTCACATCCAACACCTACGTGATGGTGGTCATGTCAGATCCCTCCATACGTAAGTCAGAGCCAAGAGAAACCTGCTTGGGGCAAAAAAAAACCCAGAAAAAAAACTAAAAAAAAGCTGGAATTTGTCCAATTTAAACCGTGTTTCTCTTGAAAAATGAGTTTTTAATTACAGAACTGATTAAGAGAGAGGGATTGAGTGTGAGCAGGACCCTGCAGAGGTGGTGGTGGCACAGCTAAGCTGCTGCTGCTGCTGTCACAGGGAGCCACCAAACCAGACCTGGCTGAGCAGGTCGTGCCTAAAGCCTATTTTGGGCATTGGGAGCTGGCAGCCCTGGTGATTTTTGGGGAGGAAGCAGAGCTGGCTCATGTTTGGGTGTTGCTGGGCTGTCTTGGGTGGACAGGCTCTAATTTTAGCAGCCTCTATTTATCCCAAGGAGGAGCTGCAGCAGTGCCAGCCCACAGCCCCTGGGAGCAGATCCCTGTTTACACAGCTCTTGGAATTCCTGCTGGGAGCTCAGGGGCTCCAGGGACACTGCCCAGCACTCCCCAGGCCTGCTGCTGTGCTTTCCCTGCCCTCCTCCCTTGGGGAATTAGGGACACTCTGGGATCCCTGGGCATTGCTGGGCCGGGGAGCAGCGCTGGGATGAGCAGCTCTCTCTGGGAGAGGCTTTTCCTCATGTTCTTCTGGGATCAGCCAACAGCCCTGACCATCCCACATTTAATTTGCCCAGACCATCCCACACTAAACTTTGCCCAGACCTTCCCACATTAAATTTTGCTCAGACCATTCCATGCTGAATTTTGCCCAGACCTTCCCATGCCTAATTTTTACCCATCCCACATGAAATTTTGCCCAGACCTTCCCATGCTTGATTTTTACCCAACCCACATGAAATTTTGCCCAGACCTTCCCACATTAAATTTTGCTCAGACCATTCCATGCTGAATTTTGCCCAGACCTTCCTATGCTTACTTTTTACCCATCCCACACGAAATTTTGCCCAGACCTTCCTACATTAAATCTTACCCAGGCCATCTCAGATCAAATCTTGCCCAGATGTTCCCCCATTGAATTCTACCCAGACCATCCCACCTTAAACCTTGCCCAGACCATCTCACATTAAATTTTTCCCTGCCCAAAAGCCCGCTGTGGGTTTTGCCTGGCTTGGGAGCAGCAGGATTCACCAGCCCCTGCAGACAGAGCTGTTGGAGCCAGGCAGCCCTGAGGCCGTGGTGACTCTCACCCTTTTTAACTTCTTTTTATCTCCCCTGTCCCTTTTCCCTCGCAGCTTCCGCGGCCACGCTGATCAACATCCGGAACGCCAGGAAACACTTTGAGAAGCTGGAGAGGGTGGATGGACCAAAGCACAGCCTGCTCATGCGCTGATCCCAGGCACCGGGGCTTTGGGGGGAGAAAAAACACACCGGGACTACTTCTTTTTAGGAGAATCTAACACTGTCCATGTCTTTGTTGGGCTTTGAAATGAGTGTGCTGCTTGTTTTTTCTCCTCATCACGTTGGACACTAGAGCTGGAGGCTGCCGGATCCGCCGCGGACCTTCCCGGATTCCCTGGCACGGGAGGGTGGGGAAGGAGGCAGGAGGGTGATGTGCCCGCAGGGGGTGTGGCAGAGCCCTCCTGGAGGCGCGGCTGCCGGCTGATGGGATATTTACTGTTTCCTTGGATGGTTGCTAGAAAAAGTTTATAAATTTCTCCTCATCTTTGGTCATGGAAATAAATTTTTGCTACCAGGGATTTCAGATCTGAGAGTTTTGCAAAGTGGGTTTGCTTTCTCCCGAATCCCGAGGCAGCTTTGGGAAGGAGGAGCTGTAGAGGCTGGGTGGCTCCTTTTGTGGTTTTGGGGGGATTTGGCCGAAAGCCAGTCCAGAGTTTCACTGGGAATCGCTTGGCAGCATCTTCCTCCCTTTATTCTCTCTTGCTGCATCAAATTACTGTGTGAAAAAGGGTGTGGTGCCTTCGTGCCTGGCTCTTCCCTGTATCCCTGCCCACACACCCGCTGGGAGGGGACAAACCCGCCGGGGCGAGTCCGGGAGGGGGAACGAGGAGATAAAAGGGCCGGAGAACCTGAGTCCAGGAGGGGGAACGAGGAGATAAAAGGGTTGGAGAACCTGAATCCAGGAGGGGGAACGAGGAGATAAAAGGGTTGGAGAACCTGAGTCCAGGAGGGGGAACGAGGAGATAAAAGGGTTGGAGAACCTGAGTCCAGGAGGGGGAACGAGGAGATAAAAGGGTTGGAGAACCTGAGTCCAGGAGGGGGAACGAGGAGATAAAAGGGCCGGAGAACCTGGGGGCTCCGCACAAGAGCTCCCAGCCCCGCTCCATCCTCCTGGAATTCCACAGCCGCGTCTCGCACCGCCCACCCGGCAGCTGCCGTGCCTCGGGCTGGGGGAGTTCCATGGGAATCGTCCCCGTGGGGAGGAGCTGCTCCAAGGGAGCCCCTGCAGAGCTGGGAATGGCCGGGCAGAGGCAGAGGTTGTGTTTGCCGGGGTGCGGGTGTGGAATACCTGGAGTGGGAATCATCGTAGAACAGCCCTGACACAGCCGCTGTTCCCCCTTGGAGCTGCCCCGTGCCTGGGATCAGCCCCTGCTGGGAATGTCACGGCTTCCCACACTCCTTACCCTGGCCCGGAGCAAGAGGATGATGCTGGGTTGGACCTCTGGGATATCCCATCCCACTGGGAAGGGCTTCAGGAGCTTTGGGCACCTGCTGGGAGCGGTGGGAATGCTGCTCATTGCCATGGTGACAGGAGGTGCCGCTGGGTTTCCTTAGGGAATAAACCCCAGCAGCACATGGAAGTGGGATGATGCCAAAGGGGATGTGGAGTGGGGGGCAGGTGACACAGGGACAAATGGCCAGAGCTGTCAGGAGTCAAATCCTGGCCCGGCTGGAGCTCCTGGGACAGTGCCCCAGTGGGGTTGGAGTAAAGTTCTGCTGTTCTCCCATTCCAAATCCCTTTTCCTGAAGTGCACGGATATGGGGTTCTGTTGGAATCAGCGTGGTCCTTTTGCTTTGGCCAAGGTGCCACTGTGCTCATCGAGTGACAGCCTGTGACAAACACAGGTGGCTGTGCCCTGCCCTGCCTG
Organism: Molothrus aeneus; assembly: GCF_037042795.1. NCBI lineage: Eukaryota > Metazoa > Chordata > Aves > Passeriformes > Icteridae > Molothrus > Molothrus aeneus. The sequence continues at coordinate 1,213,467 of NC_089659.1, read as the reverse complement.
CTCCCATGGCACCGAGGTGTGTCCTTTGTCCCTTCCCAAAGCAGATCCCAGCCTTTTTGGGAGCCTGGGGTTGGTTGCTGCTCTGGCCCCTTCCATTCTGAGCAGGGAGATTTGGGAGATCAGGCTCATCATCCTCGTCCCACTTTCTCTGGCAGCTCCTGCCCTCAGAAAAAAATATTGATGCCTGCTCCAGATGTTTCTCACACAAACATCCCAAACCTGGATGAGGTGGCCGTGATCCAGCCTTTTCCTTCAGCACTTGACCTTGTAATGAGGAGAAACTTGATGCCAATGTCACTGAGATCGTGAATAAATCCCCCCTTGGCCCAGTTCCTTTCCCTGGGAGCTGCTGTGGGGCCCGGGGTGAGTTCCCTGGGACAGGCTGTGCTTCCTGGGGCTGCCTTGGAGCTACTTCCCGATTTTTTGACCATTTCTTTCTTGCCTTGGAGCATGGATGGCTCCAGTGGGGTCAGCCCCAGGCTGTTTCCCCCAGGATGAGCTGTGTAGGGTCAACAATTCCTGAGGGTCTCCCTGGGGATGCTTCCACTTGTTTTTCCTCCTTAGTGGCACAGAATCGTCCCCAGGAGGTGCTGGGGGGGAGGACATGGGGCTGTGGTGGCCACACGCTGCTCTCCAGCTGGAACCAGCTCCTCCAACCCATCCAGGGGGTCACGAAGTCTCCAAAGTCACCCTGGACTGTCACTGCTGAGCTGTGCCTTGTGGGCACCTCGTGAGGAGCCTCTGCACCATTCCCTGCCCCTCCTGCCCAAATGCATCCCTGGGCAGCAGGAGAGGGGGCCTTGGGGGGAACTCCTGCGCTGTTCCCCCCTTTCTTCTGTGTTTTTTGGGAGGTCACCTGTGCCTGCTGCTGGTCCCTCAGCTCAGTGACATCGGGGTGGGGGTGCTTTGGGTGCAGGGTCCACAAAAGCCCCCCAAGGAAGGTTGGCTGTGGGAGGGTCCCTGCCTGAGCCTGTCCTGGGGCCTCCCTGGTGTTTCCTGAGGAGGGAGAGGGATTTTTGCCAAAACGAAGTCGGTTTGGTGCTGTTTGTGTATGGTGTGGTGGCTTGGCAGAAGTGGGGGTCACGGGGGTCCCTCCACACCCCTGGATGAGCTGTGTGTGCACCAAGGTCACCGCCTTGGTGGCCATGACCTGCTCCTGGAGTCACCCCTGGCAGGGACATGGTGAGCAGGGGACACCTGGCTGAGTCCCCATCTGCAGGATTTCCCAATTCCCTGGGGATGATCTGGGTCAGGGCTGGGGGTGGGGGTCCTGCATTTGGGGGGACATGGGGTGATTAACCCAGCCTGGCAAATGCAGAGCAGGGTGGGGACATCCCGAGGCTGGGGACACAGCGCTGAGAGCAGCCAGGTCCCTTGGGATGAGGGCTGGAAAACCAGTGGGGTTCAGGGAGCGTGGGGGTGGATTCCCACTGGCACTTCCACCCCAGGGCCCCCCAGGAAGGGGCCAGGGGACCCCCAGACTCCTCCACGGCTGCAGCCCCTGGAGGGGCTCCCCCAGCTCTGACAGGACCCTGCCACCCTGGGAGACCCCCCCGGGGTGCTGAGGGGGTGCCCCACATACCTGGGGACTCACCTGTGCGGGACGGGGGCAGTGCAGGGAGCGCCCCCAGGGCACCCCTGGGTGTTCGGGTTTGGGGGTGCTCCAGCGCCTGTGGGTGGCGGTGCAGGAGAACCCCAAACCCCCAATGGGGGGGGGTCCCTGCTCCTCCTCATCAGTGCCACGAGCTCCCCCGGGCTGAGCCCTCCAGCACCGCCCCCCCCCGGGTTTTGGGGTGCACTCCGTGTGGCGGGGTGGGAACAAGTTGGGGTCCACCCCCCCTCCCCCAAATCCTGCGCGTTCCCATGGCAACGCCGGATGCGAGGGGAGCCGCCCATTGGCTGCCGATGATGTCATCTCAAGGGCGGGGCACCCCCACCCCAAAAAAAAGAGGGTGGGGGAGGGGAGCTCCGCCCCACGCGGCCCCTCCCCGCCCGTGGGGGCCCCACCCCGCCCCACCCGGCACCGCCCCGGGGGCAGCGGCGGCGGCGGCGGCGGCCGGGGATGCGCTCGGAGGAGGCGCGGGGGACGGTGCGTGGGGCCGGGGGCGCGGGGGGCGCGCGTGGGGCCTGAGGGGGCCGGGAGGGGGGGGGGAATGGGAGCGCGGGGTCGGGCGGGGGGAGCGGGGAGGGAGGGGACGGGAGGGAGGGAGGGATGGAGGGGGAGGGCCCCGCCCCCCGCGCCCCCTCAGGCCTCCCCTCCCCCCTCGCCCCTCACGAGGGGGTCGCGCGTGGGGTGTCCCTCCCCCCCCAGCCGTGCGCCGCGCGCGCTTCCGGGCAGGGCGCCCCCCCGCGGCCGGGAGGTCACAGCGGCCCCGCCCTGCCCTCCCCTCCCACGCCCTTTGCTCTTAAAGGGACAGGCCCCGCTTGGGCTCCAGCCCCCCGTGCCCCTCGCCCTCCCCCCCCACACGGGCGTCCCCGCTCTGTGTTCCCTCCGTGCCCCCCCCGCCCCCGCCGTGTCCCCAGCGGCCGCCGGCGGAGGGTGGAGCGCGGAGGAAATTCCACGGGGGGGTGTGGCGGCGGCGGCGGGGTGTGACCCCCCCACGCCCACGGGTGGGGGACACGCAGCGGGGGGAGGGGGTGGGGACACGGAGGGGACAAAGCGGTGGGGGGGGGGGGGGCCGTGGAAGGCGTTTTCCCACGCTCACCCCCCCGCCCAAGGTCACCCGAAATGCCTCCTTAAGCTGTTTAGGGATAAAAACGGGGGGCACTAATTATTGCCGGGGTGTGGGGGACATAAAGCGTTGGGAGGGATGCACAGCGCCCTCCGATATGTGGGTTTGAGTGGGGGAGGGCCCGAGCCCCCACCCCGCACCCCTGGCTGGCTTTGGGGTGCACCGGGCTGAGGACGGAGGAATTCAGTTCACCAATAAAGGGGGGGAGGGTCAGCAGTGCAGGAATTTGGGGTGCAATGAGCCTCCCCCTGCCCACTCAGCTGCCCCATCCCGCACCCCCTACCCCCGCGGTGCTTTGGGGTACAAGGGACTCCCAAATTTGGGTATGGGAGGGTCCCCCAGGGGAGGACAGGGTCCCTTTTGCAGCCCCCCTCAATGAACCTGTTTGTGGGGACCCTCCTGGTGTGAGGGGCTGGTCCTGGGGGGCTCTGGGGGGACACTGAGGTCCCCAGGTGCGGGGGGCAGTTGTGTGTCTGTCTGGGGGTGTTCCCTGGTGTGTTTTTGGGGGGGTTCTGGCTGGAGGGGGTGCTTTGGGGACCTGGGGATTTGGAGGGGGTCCCTGACTGAGCGTGGGGTGTTTGACGGGTGTCTCTCCTTGTTGGGGGGTGTTTTGGGGGTCCCTGGCTTTGAGGGGGGGTCTATGGGGGTCCCTACCTGAGAGTGGAGGTTTTTGGGGGCGCTGGTAGTTTGTGAGCGTGTGAGGAAGATGCTTTGGGGGTCCTTGGCTTGTTCTGGGGGTGTTTGGTGGGGGTCCCTGGCTGAGTGTTTGTGTTGGGGGGTCCCGCCAATATGTGGGTACTGGGGGGGGGGGGTCTCTGTCTCTGTTTGGGGTTGTTTGGGGCTGTTTGGGGGGGGGGCTCTGTGTGTTGGGGGTCCCCAGGTGACGAGGCGGGTTCTGGGGACGGGGGGGTCTCTCTGGCTCTTTTTGGGGTGTGTTTGGGGGCTCCCGGTTGTACCTGGGGGTGATTGGTGGGGGGCTCTGTTCGGGGGTTCCGTGCCTCTGTGCGTCTGTTGGGGGGGGTCCCTGGCTGGGTGCGGGGGTTCGCGGGGGATCCCTGCCCTGAGCGTGGAGGCGCTTTGGGGGGACCCGGTTCTATGGGCACGGTGAATTCGGGGCTCCGTGTGTGAGCGGGTGCTCCGTGCCCGTGCCTTGGGCTCGGCGCCGGTGCCGGGGGGGTTCGGCGCCGGTGCTCGGGCTCGGTGCCGGTATCGGAAGTGCTCGGTGCCGGTGCTCGGGCTCGGTGCCGGTATCGGAAGTGCTCGGTGCCGGTGCTCGGGCTCGGTGCCGGTGCCGGGGGTGCGCTGTAGCCGCCGCCCCCCCCGGGCGGGGCCGGGCCGTGTGCGCGGGGCGCGGCGCTGGGTGTGGCGGGGCGGGGCCGCCGCGCGAGGCCGGTGCGTGGGGGCTCCGCGGGCGGGGACGGTCCCTGCGTGGGCAGGTACGTGCGGGGGGCCCGGGACAGCGCCAGGGGGTGCCGGGGCAGCGCGGGGGGTGACGAGGAGCTCGTTCGGCCGGGGGTTCCCCCGTACCGCTTGTCCCCACGCGTGCCCCGGGACCGAGCGCGGGGTGCGGTGGGGCCGGGGGTCCCGCTCGTCCCTCGGTCGTGTCGCGGTCCCGCGGGGGCGCAGCGCCGGCCGTGCCGCGGGTGGGGCCGTGCCCGGTGCCTCCCGCGGGGGCCGGGCCGGGCCCTTTAAGAAGCTCCACCCGCGGCGGAGCCCAGGTGGAGCCGCGGGGCCGTTCGCACCTCGGCCGGCGCGGCCCGGGAGATGGTGCTGCGGGCGGCGGGGGGGAGCTGCGGGCGCGGCGGACACGCGTGGGAGCCCCGCGGGTCAGTGCGTGAGTGACCTCGGGCGGGGGCGCGCGGGCCGGGGGGGCGCGGTCCCTTTAAGGCGCGGGGGGAAGGAGCGGGGCGGGGCCGCCACCGCCCCGCGCGCGGGACACGCCCCCGCCCCGCCCCGCCCGCGGGGGGCGGGGCCGCCCCGGCACAAAGGCGCGGGTGGGGGGGCGGGGCCTGCGGTTCCCGCCCTCGGCGCGCGCGGCCGCCGCCGTGAGGGGTCGGGCGGGTCCGTGAGGGACGGGCGGGCCCGGCCCCGGCCCCGCCATGCCCGGCGACCCCCGGGTGGCCCCACGCCCCGCCGGAGCCGCCCCGAGGCGCCGCCCCGGTCGGTTGGTTGGTGAGAGCCCGTTAAAAAAACCCCTTCGCCCCCGCCCCGTGCCTCAGTTTCCCCGGCTCCTCACGGGCTGCGGGTCTCTTGCAGGGCCAGGGGAAGGCGACGCCCGCCATGAGCTCGTCGGCGCTGCTGGCTGAGGGCCCCCTCGACCCCCCGGTGCTGCTGGCCGACATCAAGACGGAGCCCCCCGAGGAGCTGCTGGCCAGCGACTGCAGCCAGCCCCAGGCCGAGCCCGTCGATCTCTCCCTCAATAAATCCAAGGTGGCTCCGGCCTCGGCCCCGCCGCCACCGCCCTCCACCTCGGTCCAGTCTTCCCCCATGCTGGTGGCTCCCCCGCTTCCCGCTCCCAGCACCGTGTCCATCCCGCCCTCCGGTCTCAGCTCCACCTCGGCCATCCCGGCTGTCCTCTCACCCGGCTCCATCCTGGCCTCCACGCAGGGCAGCGGCGGGCAGCAGATCCTCCACGTCATCCACACCATCCCCTCTGTCAACCTGCCCAGCAAGATGGGAAACCTGCAGACCATCCCCGTGGTGGTGCAGTCCCTCCCCGTCGTCTACACCACCGTGCCCACGGACGGCGTCACCGCCATTACCGTGCCCCTCATCGGGGGGGACGGCAAGAACGCTGGGTCTGGTAAGGGCACCTGGGGAGAATGCTGGAATCTGGGGGGTGGAGGGTGTCTGTCCTGCCTCGTGGAGGGGCAGCCTCGAGGGGAATCTCATTTTTCACTGTGGAGTGTCCCTGCCACTGCCGTGTGCCACTCTCATACAAAGCCTCTCAGCCCCCAGCCTGTGCCCCCCAGGGGACATGGGGAGGGCAGGGACACACAGGGCATGGCACTGCCTGTTCTCCACCCATCCTGCCGCTGGCAGCCTGCCCTGCCCTTCCCACTGGCTGCCTGCTGCCAGCAGCTCTGGTTTCAGCTCAGCTGCTCTCTGTGCCCCCCACAATCCCCTTTCCCAGGACATTCCCAGCTTCCCACCTTAACCAGGGTGGGGGACCTGGATCTGCCCTGCTCTGGGCAGGAGCAGGCAGCCAAAAGTGGTGTCCCCAAGTTGTTTCCTCCCTTTGGCGGTTCTCCATCTACGCAGTTGGATTTGATTCTCTGTAGGGACAGGCTGTGCCAGGAGCACTGCAGGAGCAGGGGGAAGGAGCAGGAGCAGCCCCTGATTGGGCTGCGTGCTTTGGGGACGTCTCTGTTCTGTCCTCACCCCTTGCCTCTTTGTGCCCTAAAGCTTTTCTTTCCCGGACCCCTCCAGTGAAAATGGACCCTGGCTCCGTGTACCCCATGGACATGAACAGCGACAGCGAGGACAGCGCCTCCGAGAGCGGCCCAGCGCCTTTCCAGGACCTGCCGAGAGAGTGAGTGTCCTCCTGCCTGTGCCTCCCCACCCTTGATGGCCCTGAGCCCCCCCTGAGCCCCCCGTGGGCCGCGGGGCCGTGGCTGCAGCTCTCCCTGCTCCCGGCAGGCCGGCGGCGCGGGGGCCCAGGGCCGATTCCCCGGACCTGAAGAAGCGGCGCATCCACCAGTGCGACTTCGAGGGCTGCAATAAGGTCTACACCAAAAGCTCCCACCTCAAAGCCCACCGGAGGATACACACAGGTAGAGCTGGGATTGGTGTGCCTGGATTCCCCATGGGATGGTGCTGTGGCCCTTTGGGAGTGCTGGGTGGAGGTGCTGAGGGCTTCTCCGTTGGGAATTCCTGTGAGGGCTCTGGGGGCCCGTTGTTGTGGCAGCGCTGACCCCTCGGTGCTCCCCCGCGCAGGCGAGAAGCCCTACAAATGCACGTGGGAAGGCTGCACCTGGAAATTCGCCCGCTCGGACGAGCTCACCCGGCACTTCCGCAAGCACACGGGCATCAAACCCTTCCGCTGCTCGGACTGCGACCGCAGCTTCTCCCGCTCCGACCACCTGGCCCTGCACCGCCGGCGGCACGTCATGATGTGAGCGGTGCCCGCCGCGCTGGGAGCCGGCAGCGCCTCCCTCCCTCCATCCATCCACACCCCGCGGCTCCTGCGGGGCGGGGCGGGGACTGCGGAGCGCCGGGGCCGAGCCGTGCCCGCTGCAGGAGCCCCGCCGGCACGGCATGGGACGGCAAACAATGGATTCTGGACTGCTGCCCCTTCTCTCTTGTCCCCAGCTGTTTTTATTCCTGCGTTTGTCCTCGCCTGGAGGCTCCTTGACTCCTCACCTGGAATTGACCCAGCAGCTGCCTCTGGCTCTTCAGCCTCCTGCCCGTTGTTGTCCCCTGTGTGCTCCCTGCCCCTACCAGTGCTGGGAGCCGTGGCAAGGACAGGGGCAAGGGGTGATGGGCCCCGTGGAGGAGCTGATGGCCATTCCTGCTCCATCCCCAGACTGTCCCAGCAGGAGAAGGGACATCACCTCTCTGTGTGTCCCTCAGCACGTGCTGGGCTTCATGGGAAGTGCTGGGTGTGCAGAGAGCCAGGAGGAAAAGAGGAATCAAGAAAGGGGGAAACAACCCATCAGTGACCCACAAACAAGACTATCACCACCACACAAAGGGAAACTTTGTGGAACATGGAACTTTTCTTTTATGGAATTCTACGAGGGGGTGGGACAGGGTGGGGGGGACGAGGGCCAGCAGCTCTCGGGTTTTTTGGAAGACTCTGGGCCACTTGAAGTGTTTCTAAGTTAAACCAGCGGCTGTGGCCACACGCTTTGCTTTTTAATAATGGTTTTTGAGGAGTGTTTCTTCATCCCCCCCAGCCAACCCCCCTGGTTGCTGGAAGGGTGTCAGGATTTGGGGTTGGATGCTGAGAGCTGTTGGGTGGTGGGAAGGGTGATGGGGACCATGACACCTCCCATGCTCAGGGCAGTCCCTGTGGGGAGTTCCCAGACTCCCTCTGAGCTGGTGCTTTTGCTCTGGCTGTGTGGGGATGGGGGAACTGATGTGAGGAAAGGCTGGGGGGGCACTTCAGGGACCTGTGGCCCCTGAAAACAACTCACAGCTGCTTGGGAAAGTGCATTTCCTCAGCTTCCCATCCACCAGCCAGGGTGTGCCATGGGCAGAGCTTGTCCCTGGCCTGAGGTGGTCCCTGACCCCATGGCCTGAGGGAGAGTCTGGCTGGGCACTGGGCAAGTGCTGGGGCTGCCCCTGGCACAGCCACCCCACCCTGCAGGCCTGGGCAGGAAAGCTGCCAGGTGGGGAATGCCTGTTCAAACCTATTAATGGCAAGAGGCACTGTAGGAATAGCATGGATTGGCCTGGTCGGGGTGAGGATGTCACCTCCCACAGGGGACAGGGACAAGGCAGAGCTGTTCAAGGCATTCTGTGTCCAGAGGATGGACCAAGGGAGTCCCAGTGACCTGAACTGGATGAGCAGGACTGCAGGAATGATCTTGAATGAGCTTGTGCAGGATCTCCTGCTCCAGCTGGATCCCTCCAAATCCCTTTGGGACCTGGTGGGATTCATCTGAGAATCCTCCAAGAGTTGCTGATTCCATCACAAAGCCTCTCTTGATGATTTTGAATGGTCTTGGGACTCCAGCAGGTCCCAGCTGGCTGGAAACTGGGGACTGTTGTCCTGATTTTCCAGAAGGGCAAGAAGGAGGACCCTGGAACCCACAGGCCTGTCAGTCTCACTTCAGTGCCCAGTAAAATCCTGGAAAAGATGATTCTGGGAGGTATGGGAAGACAACAGTCATTGGTCACAGCTCCATGAGGGGAAAGTCCTGCTTGTCCAGCCTGATTTCCTTCCACAACAGGGTATCCCACCTGGCTGATCAAGGAGATGGAATCTTTTTGGACTCCAGCAAAGCTTTTGATTCTGTCTCTCCCAGGGTCCTTCTGGACAAAATGTCCAGGCTGCAGCTGGATGCACACATGGGATGGGCAGCAACTGGCTCCAGGCTTGGGCACCGAGGATGACAGAGTGGGGTGACAGCAGCCTGGCACCTGTCATTACTGCAGTGCCACAGGGCTCCAGCCTCATCCCAGTTCTCTTCATCATCCTGAAATGATGAAAGATTGAAAATCTGGGTTTTCATCATTCATCCTGATGAAAACCCACATGTAGGACTCTAAGGAATGCTAAGGAAAAAATCTCTAAATTCTTCAATTGAAGCTTTTTGGGGATTTTGCATGAAAAATGTCCCATTCCAGGGAAGAAAATTATAAAGAAATGATAAAAATTACTCCTTACAGAAATGAAAAAATCCTACTTTAAGAGGATTTGGGAATTATGTCACCTTTTGAAGAGCCTCGTGGCGCCACCTTGGGCTCGGTCGAGGCTGGAGCTTCTTAAAGGGCCCGGCCCGGCCCCACCCACAGGCCGGCCAGCGGGACCGGGGGACAACTGGGGGACAAGTGGGACCCCAACCCCACCCGGGACACGCGTGGGGCTCCCGGCATGAGGTGCCACGGGGACCCCTGCCCAAACCGGCTCCTCGTCAGCCCCGGGACCCCCGGGCTCCCCTGCACGCACCTGTGGGCACCTCGGGGGTGTCACTGGGGGCGCCCCCAGCCAGAGCCTGGGCGTCCCTTGAGGGCACAGGGTGCTGGCAGTGTGTGTCAGGGCTGGGGGCTTCCTCTGGGGGCACGGGGGGCTCTCGGGAGCTGCCCTTTGGGGGACAGGGCGCTCTTTAGGGGGACAGGTGCCCTTTAGGGGGACAGGTGCCCTTTGGGGGACAGGGCGCTCTTTAGGGGGACAGGGCACTCTTTAGGGGGACAGGCGCTCTTTAGGGGGACAGGTGCCCTTTAGGGGGACAGGTGCCCTTTGGGGGGACAGGGCACTCTTTAGGGGGACAGGGCACTCTTTAGGGGGACAGGCGCTCTTTAGGGGGACAGGTGCCCTTTGGGGGACAGGGCACTCTTTAGGGGGACAGGTGCCCTTTGGGGGACAGGGCACTCTTTAGGGGGACAGGGCGCTCTTTGGGGGTGCTGTCACCCTGTGTTAAGGTGCAGGGTGGCACTTTGGGGCACTTAGGCTCTGTGCTCGCCCTTTTTGGGGTGCTGGTAGGCAAAGCCATGCTCGGAGGACCCTCCTGTCCTTCATTGCCCAGGTTGGTCATGGGGTGCCCCCCCTCCTGAGCACCCCCAGGGCCCCGCAGTCCGTGTGTGGGGCTGGGAGCCCGGCAGTGCCTGGGGCTGCTGGGGCGGTCCCGGTGGGCGCTGCTCGCACCCAAAACCCGGCCGGGCGCGTTGCTGGGACCCGGTGGCAGCGCTCGGGCACCCGGTGGCGCCAGCGGCCCGCGCTGAGCCACGGCCGGGGAGGAGCCGGGGGATTCCCGTTCTGTGGGAGCTTCCCCGATCCCCCGATGCTCCCCCGGCACGGCTGAGGAGCCCCAAAAATGCCCATGGGAAGGCTGCACCTCGGAGTTCTGCAAGCATGGGGGCATCAAACCCTTCCGCTGCTCGGGCTGCAGCTCCTCAGCTCCGAGTGCCTTGGCAGGGACCGCTGGCACAGGGGAATGGGGGGACAGCCCCCCGGTGTTGGGAGGAGCTGCAGAGGTGTGGGGGTCACACAGGGTCCTGTGCCAAACGCCCGGGACAGAGGGACAGCAGTGCATGGGCATCACCCTGCGGCTGGAGCAGGTCCTGCCACACAGGAGCAGGTGCCCCCCCCTCCCCAGGGGCTGGCCCCGCCATCCCGGGGCTCCAGGCTGGGCTTCCCCCCAGCTGCCTCTCCTGGGTGAGGCCCTGGAGGCTTTTAATTGCTCTGAGCAGCCCCACTTGAGATCCTCACCCACATCCCTGGGCCCATTTCAGCTCAGCATGGGGCCTCCAGCTGCTCCCTGTACTGTCCTGGAGCTGTCTGAGCCCTTCCACAGCCACAAGAACTTTTCCCCCTGGCTCTCACCTTGACCTGCCCCATCCCTGTCACCTGGGCCTGTCCTGCAGCATGTGCCAAGGGCAGGGTGACCCCCAGGGAGGGCTGTGCCACCCCCGTTCTGGGCACAGGTGGTCCCTGAGCCTCAGCAAAGCCCCTCTGGCAGTGGCTTTGCTGTGGCATGAGGGGCACATCCAGCTCCACGTACCCTGGGAATTCTTCAGTGCTTGGTGGGAGCCCAGAAAACCCTCCCGGTTGTTTTCCAGGCTTGGCAAAGGTCCAAGGCTGGGGTTTGGGGGGGAAAAAGGCCGATATCATCTTCCTTGCACCCTGAATTTTTGTCCTGGAAACCCAGCTCAGCCTCAGGCCCTTCTGCTTCCTCACCTTCCTCCTCCTCTCCCAGGAACACCTGCTCCATCTCACTGCCTCCCAGTGCTCCCCCACTGCCTGACTGGGGGTACGGGGGCCTCCCCATCTCCTCTGGGCTCTTTCCCCATCCCCTGCCTGCACTTTTCCATGGCTGGCAGAAGAATTTAGCAATCCCCAAGGAGCAGTGGCTGGGAGGGGTTCTGCAGCCTTCTGGGGGGTCCTGCGGGCCGGTGTCCCCCCCGTGTCCCGGGGGACAATGGGGTGGCGGTGCCCTGGCTCTGGGATCCCCGCGGTCCCTGCGGACTGCTCCTTGTCCCTGTCCCTGTCCCTGTCGGGGGTGCCGGGGCCTCTCCGCCCGCCCGGCCGGCCGGCACTGCTCAGACTGGTTTAGCAAGTGGATGGGACGGGGCGGCCGCTTTTCCTTTGAAGGGCTCCCGGGAAGCATTTGATGGCTGGAAACCTCCCGAGGAGGAGAAAGGAAAAGACAAAAATAGGTGGTTTTGGGTTTCGGTGGGGGAGCGGGGGAGGCGCGGGGCTGCTCGGGCAGCTCTGCAGAGCTTTGTGCGCCGGCCGTGGGGACAAGCGAGCGGGGCCTGGCCACGGGGAGCCCGCGGCGGCCTCGGCCCAGGGAGGCACAGCCAGAGCGGGCTGGGTTTGTCCACCACGGTCCCGAGACAGGTGGGTGCTCCGGGGTGCACGGGGGGTTCGGGGGACAGCAGGGAGGGAAGAGCTGCTGCAGGAGGGAAAATGGGCCAGGGACCCCCAGGCAGGGCCGGGCCCCTTCCCCAGCCCCCCTCCTGGCTGGGACCTGAGGGGGGCTCTGGGGGGTCCCTTGGGGAGCCAGCCCAGTGCTGAGGTGTGAGGGGGGGACCTGAGTGGGGCTCTGGGGGGTCCCTTGGGGAGCCAGCCCAGTGCTGAGGTGTGAGGGGGGGACCTGAGTGGGGCTCTGGGGGGTCCCTTGGGGAGCCAGCCCAGTGCTGAGGTGTGAGGGTGGGACCTGAGTGGGGCTCTCGGGGGTCCCTTGGGGAGCCAGCCCAGTGCTGAGGTGTCAGGGTGGCTGTGGGGATGCTGGGGACAGGCTGGGGCTGCCTCTACCTGTGCCTGGGATCATTTGAAGAGTGAGAGCTGAGGTTTGCTTCCCAGCCTGATCCAGGTTTCCTCAAAATTCAGTGCCTTTCTTGCCTTTTAGCTCAAGTCTCTGTAATCCGGGGCTTCACCTGCCTCCTGCTCCCTTGTGAGAGGGAGGAGGGCCTGGCTGTCCTTCCTCACCATTCCCATGGACCCGGAGTGCCGGGATCCGGGATCCGGGGCTGGCTCCCCAGATCTCCCCAGCAGCCTCAGCCCCTGGGTTGGGACCCCCTCTCAGCTCCATCCCTCCCTGCACAGGATCTCCCTTCCCAAAGCCCCTCCAGCCTCTCGGTGTCGGCTTTTCAGAGGGGAATTCTGCGTGCGATGAGGTGCGATGAGGGAGGGAAACGTGAGGGAGGTCGGGAGGGAGCGCGTTGGTGGCCGGGTCACGGGAGCCGCTCTTATCTCTGCGCCATCGCGGGTGGCACGTGGGGACACAACGGGACCGGCGGCGCCCCCGGGCAAAGGGCCGGGGGCAGAGAGGGACCCAAGGCCGCTCTCCTGGGGCAGATAAGGGCACTGCCTGCCTTTGGCCCATCCCTGCCAGGAGGGGCAGCTCCACCTTTGGAAATCGTGGATTGCTCCCTGCTGGGCAGGAGCAGCCTGCTCCTGGGATTCACCCGGCTACGTGTGGGATGGAGAGAAAGGGAACACTTTTGGTTTTATAATGGAATCATGGAATGGTTTAGGCTGACAGGACCTTAAAGCTCATCCCATCCCACCCCTGCCGCGGCAGGGACACCTTCCACCGTCCCACTTAAGCTTCTTCGACCAATTTTCAAGCCCATCCTTCCTGGGAATCCCACTAATTCTCATCTCAATAACATTCCCAGCTCTCTTACTACCCTCCCTAGACAATCGATGAATTACTAACTGCTTCTCAACCCTCCAGCTATGATTTATCAACCTAGTCACAAAACAACTAATAATACCCTTAGATTAAAAAGGACACAAATGAGCCCTAATTTTAACATCCCCTCATAATCTTCCTGCTCCAAACCTCAATGTCCAGCCAGGCCTTGGGCACTGCCAGGGATCCAGGGGCAGCCCCAGCTGCTCTGGGCACCCTCACCACCCTCACTACAAACTTCCTCCTGTCCCCGTGGGGTCCTGCAGGGCTGGTGACACATCCCCCTGTCCCTGGCATCCCCCTGGGAGCCCTCGTGAGAGTTCCAGCAGCAGCACAGCTTCCCTGGAAAACAAAACCCTGCAAGGCCGGAGCTGTTCCTGTGTTTGCTCTCCCAAGGGCTCACAAGCTCTGCTCTCCAGGATGCTCAG